>NC_142422.1:3767500-4111250 GCF_059516105.1 Syngnathus floridae | reverse complement strand
ACTTCCTGTTACAACAAGAGCTGTTTTTATTAGCTCCATATATAAAATATTGAACTTGAAATGATTCATTTCTTGTTGTTTATGCCCTGTTTTGCATCTCGATGTGCCCAGAAACAAGCAGCGACTTCCAGAACTACTACCAAGGCATATGGGACTGTGTCGGGGACCACCCAGATGAACTCTCCTTCAAGCGTGGAGACACCATTTATATATTGAGCAAGGTAATGAAAACCTGCCTTGTCTAAAACCTAGAATGTAGATATTTTTCTTAATGCACAAACTCAACAGCTATATTGAGTGAGGTGCCAGGACCACCTGAATGAAGTTATTCCTAGGCCCTGGGAGGAACTGCTTCTTGATATCCTTTACTGGCAGCACCTGGCCGGCTGCCTGGAGCTGGAGGCCGAACGGGCCGCAGTCCGCCTCAGGCGCTCTGATGGGGATTAGATGTGTCACGACGGAAACTGTTTTAGTGCTGTTGGCTCGCCGCACCGTTCCATCGCGTCCATCTGGGCCGCCTCAGTGCGCTTCCGCTGCTGCCTTCAGCCCACACACCTATCAGACGCCTCGCTCACCTCGCCAAATAGGAATGTGTGTTCTCAGGAAGCCAAGGCCCGGTCTGACACGCTATTCAGAGCAGGCGAGGACGTGTGCTGGACGTCCAATTTCCGAGGCTTGTCAGCTAGCTAGAGGCTGTGGAGGACTGAGAGGACCTTTTGGGACAAAACGAGATAATTTTTGTTCCTTTATGCTGCATCTAGCACAATTATGAGGGCAAAAAAATGAAAGTAATTTCAGCCCCATGTGTGAAATGCTGACCTTGGTAGCTGGATGGAATCTTGGCCCATGTTGCTAAATTGAGTCTTGCTGACAGCTTGCCAGGGCATTTTTGTAGTCTAGTCTGCCATCTAGTGGCCGTTACGTGCAATCATTCCAAAGAGCCCCCCTCCCCAAAAAAACAACTACATACTGCATTAAAGTAGATCATTATATTTTGCTCCTAGTTCTCGTACAGGTATACAAGATGCACGTGCACTGCATCAAATGTGATTTTAATATGTTGCCCTTCTCATGTCACTAAACTAAATAGAAATGTCTGATTGCAGTTGCTCCCCACTGCAATCTGAAGTCATATTAAATACACATGGATGATATTGATACCCGATTATTCTTGATAATCTCCAGCAGTTAATGTAGTGTTAAATGAAAAATTCGATTTTTTTGTTTTTGTTTCTACAATTGGAAAACATTTTCTTGAGTTGAAATTCTCAAGTGTTCCTTTTGTTGCCCACTGACAGTGTCAATCATTTGTGTTGATCACCAAAATGAATGATGTCCCTTTCACTGGTGCGAGGAACAAAACGAAACAAAGCAGACAGACGTTCCAGTGCTCAATGGCCAAATGCTTGTTTATGACTCCCCTCTTTGTGTGCGGAAAAGGGCCAAGAATCAAGTTGCCCTTTCACTCGGACTGCCAGCGCCATTAGCTGGAACCTTGGTGTTGGGGGTTGTGGCCCACTGCGAGGCCAATGACCATAAAACCTGTCTGGGCTGCAGCGGGAGGGACAACCGACTCCTTGCTCCACTCACGCGCCCCTCCCCAATTCTCCATTTCCATCCCTCCCCCATTCCTCAGCTCAGAAATAGCTGTAGTGCTACAGCTGCGGGACCCCCCAGTCGGACCTGAGTGTTGATTATAGTGCCCGACTGTGGCTGAGAAGGGCGGTGGGGGGGGTTGCTTTTGTCCAGATATGCCGCACCAAACACCCACCCCCTTCCCCCCTCCTCCTCGGTTCAAGTCACAGCACATAAAACTAATGGAGAAAAGTAACGTCTCACTTCCTTTAAGTGGCTGCAATGGTTGATAAAATGTAAACACTGTCCCGGCATAATGCTGCTGCTGTGTGATGTTACTGTAACCTACATTAACCCGCCCTTTAACACGTACTGTCCAATATGCGCTTGTAAACAGATGCACTGATTGTTTCCTTAGCCGTAGGTATTAAAACGACAAGGCGGCGTTACTTGCAGAGCACGGCTTCCGGGTGTAGCCAGCGACGGCTGCCATTAGCCATTTGTCTCTCTTCATGTTGCGTCCCGCACCCACTCAAGTGCGACTTATTTGTCAGCCCGAACTGCACAATGAGGTGTTGCCACTTTCAAAGGCTAGTGACAGGAAGTTGTTATCTGCACACACACTGCACACCCACACACATAGGTCACTTCGGCTTTATTACCAAGAGGCCTCACTTTTATCATGTGACAAGCAAATAGTGGTTGGGACGTCCGTTTAGAAAACATTGAGATGGTCCACAGTCCAACTTTGTCGTTGCAAAGTGCAGGCGAATGCTTCTCTCTAACGGCAATCCCGAGATATCATGTTAATATGGTGCCCCGAGGAGTAACAGGGGGATGACGCCAGAGTCATCGCATTTCTTTCTGGCAATGGCGTGACAGGCGCTTAATCTTCTCTGCAGAGAAAGTCCAATATTTTCAATCAATACGGTACATGTTTGGACTAAGAAAACTGCTAGTCCAATATTCCCAAATGAGCCACACATTTTCTTGAAGCAATGGCGCTGCTGTTAAGCTCAGCAGAAACAAGTGGAGAAAGACTAATATGACTTTGTTTTGTTTCTTGGACACTCAATAAGTGAATACAGAAGTGGTCCGGTCTGGCTTTCAGACACTATGCAGGTCCTCAGTGCCCTTCTTCGCCGTTCCCAGTGTTGATTCATGTCCCGGCCAAAGCTTTGATGTGAGGTCAGACTCTTGGTCAAAGAAAGAGGCGAGACTTGTCTCCACAGTATCGTCCACGCAGCTCGCTATGCTAACAGCCACTCGGAGGAACTTTTACTTTGCCTTGCCGTGACAGATTTATACATGATGGCTTTTACGTACATTGAGGCTGATGTGTGTATAATCTGGCAGTCGGGAGGAAATGTGATGGTGAGCAGAAGACAATGCAAGGTAATGTCGAAACAGTGGACCCTCGAAGGTCACGCGTGATTTGTTCAGGTCCTTAAAGGGGAAATCAAGTCGTAAAAAAAATTCTCGACAATCTGTTCCATGCGCAGGCAAGCAGCACACTAAACGCGGTATTCTGATTATCAGTTACATACACGACCAAATCCGAAAAAGAAGCGAGGCATGATGGTCGTTACCTGAGCCCACTTTTCGGCACCGTGATGTCATTTTCAGTCGTCACTAAGGGTTACAAAAAATAATAGCCCTCCCCAGAGATGGATAAAAATGGTCGATCTTTTTTGCTTGATTCATATTCCACAAACACAATTTAAATTCGAAAGCTTTTTTTAAAAAAAAAAAAAAAAAAAAAGTGAGTACACATATATCTGTGTGTTTCTTGTTGGTGACGTCTCATCCTGAATGATTTTTGCATGTGTCTTTCCTCAGGAATACCAAAGCTATGGTTGGTGGGTTGGAGAGAAAAATGGAAATATTGGAATTGTGCCCAGAGACTACCTGCTGGAACTCTATGCTTTATAAATACAAGCCTGTGAGTGGATCATACTGGTAATCATTTTGCTTAGTTCATTAAAATAGCCTGGCATGCATTTCCATAGCCCCTGAGATCCACAACTATTTGACTGAATTGTTTTCCTGAATATTCCACATTTTCTTTCATCAAATGTATTCTCCAGGGGTGCTTACGCAGTGACGTGAATTTATTTTTAGGGCCCCAAAGTGTTTTAATATTATAATATCATAATTAATATAATAATTTTCATATGCTTTCACATTATCAAATGACATTTTTATATCTGAACATTTCACACTGTTAATACTCTTACATTTGTACTTGTCTGCAGCCTTCGTTGCCCTAAAAGAAAAAAAAAAGTCTAATTTGTAGCTGTAGTTTTATTCTTTTGTACATCCAATTGTCCCGTCCATTTAAAAACATACTTTACATGTGTTCAAATTCAGTTGTTGACCTTTATCTTTGCTGTTCGTAACTTCTCATTCCACTAAGTCGCAGGGGCCATTCAAGTTAGGTAAAACGTTTTAACCCTATAATTATACCACAAGGTGGCAACAGAGACCCTATGAAGGTTATAGATCTAACCCAGCCGTAACCTTTGCCCTTTTTAGTGTCATAGCCGGACACAGACTGTCAATACGAGACGCTCTCAGTCACTTTTCCGATAAATACATATGTATCTATTTGTAATAAAATGATTCAATGATTCAGTCAGCACTTTTGCTGCGTACTTCAAAGGGGTCTCAGTGTGTTTTACGGCGCCCGAGAGAGTTTGCCGGGCAGCCGATCACAGCGTGCCAGATGGCCGGTTGGGCCGTGTGCCTGAGGTGCACTAATAAGGCAGACAGGCACTCTGATAGCACAGACGCTTATCGCCCTCCGAGGGGCCGTTTGACAGCGGGCGAGGCAGCGTTTGCTTGGCGCGTTCTTGCCGAGGTTAGGCACACACTGTACATATCATTTTACTGCCTTCCTGAGTCAAATAGCCAGGCACGGTTTTTTTGGGCCCGCTCAAGGTTTTGTCAAGGTTGTGACAAACTGGGAACTGTGTCAGCGTTCCCTTCATCTTTCCCCCAGCGTCTGGGGTTTGTTCCTCCCCGGTGATGAGCGAGCCCGGCGTCCTTTGGGTGACATTCAAAAACGACATAAATCCCGCTCTTGAGTCTTTTGCTGTACGGTGAAGCTTCTCTCCTGATTGGAGCTCTCGTCAATTACCATAATTAATTATTGAATATGTTGTGTGATAGGTGGAGGGGAAATGTTTTGTTTTAGGGGAGAATGGACCGAATGGAATTTTCAGTCAGCACAGATCATCAAATGACGTATGTGCGGCAACAATACGTAATGCGGTCACGTCAGCCAACACTTTTGTTTTGATACGTAAATCAGGATTTCAACATGCCGTTTCCTTGTTGCCTGGCTTGATATTTACCCTCAGCGTGTTTCTTTTACTGTCCGAATATGGTTGCCAGAAGCAAGTAAGACTAAATATTGCCTTTCATTTTTATGTGACAATAATGGATTTCCTTAATGGATGTCAACTGCACCCCCATCCCCCGTTTAGATGTAGTCTGCCATATTCTGGGAATATACAGGTTCTTTTATTGCAATTTAACATCAAGATAAAATGTTTCCTAGATAAATGCCAGCACATCATGAATCTATAGCGCACTAAATTACACTAATGATACCACAACATCACCAATTAATACCTGGGACCATAAAGATGTACCTATATCAATAGAGATACAGTAGGTTAGAAACCATAGGACCATACATCTACAGTGGAAAGATTTATTTATTTTTTTTAGATTACAAGATGCGCTGTAAAAGATGACGACAACATAGGTAACCTAAAACTAAAATGCTATTTTCCATGATCTGAAAAAGAACAGATAATACTTCTAATATTATTTTGTCCCAGGATTATTCTGAAAAAATAATAGTGAATTATTATTATTATTATTTATTAGTGGTGCAGTGATAATCAACAACTAATAAATTATAAATTAATTGATAGTAATTTGTGATAATCGATTAATTGTTTAAATACTTATTTTCATTTAAAATTGTCCAACCCCCCCCAAAAAAACTGTTTTTGAAGGAAAATGAAATCAAATCTGATTAACCCATTGCACAAATAATCATTAGTTGCAGCCCTAATAATTATTATTAGTCTGCAACATGTCAGCTATGTTTGTGGAATAGGGTTCATGGAAACCAGTAAGCTTTGAGACGTTTCAGCCTCATGGAATGTTATGCCCATGCATCTTGACCTCTTATAACCCTCGAGGCTTCTGCATAGGGCTCAAGGCGTGCTTTACACCGGTCACTGACTGGGACTTCATCTTGATCAAACTGTCAGCTGTTCACATTCTACACTTTCACCAGGTCGTTGTGACATACAGTAGATCAGCATGCGGCTTCACGGAGACTTTCTGTCGGGAATAGCACCAAAGCTTTATTTATGTGCCATCGTCTGGGATTTCACAGCAAATGTATCGCCTCCCCAACTGGCCTTTTGTCAGTGTTCCATTAAAGCCCCTCTGCTAGTCCACATCCCTAAAAGTCCACATAGACCTTTTTCAAGAGCAGCCCCGTTTTAATTGAGGTCAGGTTCTGTTAACATAACTCACGGCACTTGACACGTCAAGGTACCAGGTGGATGATGACTGAATGGGAGGACTGGGTTGTTTCAAAATAAATATTTTTCGCATTAAAACCAGAGCATGTCATTGTTGTGGCACCAAATATACATTTTGGAATTGTCGGACTGTAACATTTGTTTGGGCGATTTTGTTATTGTCCAATGAAACCAAGATTGAACTTTGGTTTGAATTGAAAAATGACACAAATTGAAATAGAAGTCCGTGCTAGCACACTTTGCTAAGAAGCAAAAAATATGTCACTATAAATGGTTGTCATTCACACAAGTTGGAATGTGATGCAACCTCAATATTTCAGTTAAATATTTTCCTTCCCTTCTCTGACAAAAAACCCACAATACACTTTTTGCAAATCTCTTGCATCACAATTCCTCTCTCTCTGCACCACCACTTTATTTCGAAACTCCCAAATCCACCGCAGAGTTCAATAGAAGTCGAAGCACGCTATGGAAGAATGCTAATAGCTCCGGCGTGTCCTGACAGACCGTGTCCAGAGTTGTAAGGCATGCAAATTGATCGCCAACCACCTTGCTCCCAAATGAGCCTTTAACTCAATGATTTATGATTACGTTTAATAAAAGACAAACGTTTCTTACCTAGAGCACTGCGCCCACCTGCTTTCATGTTTCCGGGGTGTGCTGTTCTTATTTGTCTTCTAGTAACTACGGATTTCTTTTTAACAATGGGGAAGGCTTTTAAATGGTTTAAAGAGGCCTGTGGGTGCATTTAAAGGCAGCTTGTATAATAAGGCTGCGCAAAGGCTGCACAAGTTGAAGCCTCCTTCAAATGTAGCTCACAAATTCAGCTTGTTTTGAGCCTGTTTTGAAGGACACTGATAATATCCTTCATAATTTTTTTTTAGGATGACAAATATTTAACTATTATGACTACATAAAGCAGGTTTTTTATTATTATTATTTTTTTTTAGGCGATCAGTGCTACCCAACATAGTCAGACGAACCCCCAAGATTTTTTTTTTTCTTCTGTTCTGGTCTTCCACTGATTATCTTAGATGAATTTAGCTTGAGCTTCCACTGTACTTTGACACGATTCCATATTTCATACAGTGTGGCTTTACCCCTGCTGAGCTGTCACGCCTCCGAGAGCTATCTCCTGCCATGTCACTCAGGATAAATCAGTCGGATGGGTGTGACAGGTGTTTGTCCACTTGCTATAAACATCTCCCACGCTTCGCCCCCTCTTCCTCCATCTCCCCATTGGTTATTTACTAGGCTCCAGCCTCCATACTCTGCCTCTGTTTACTCTCTGCCTGGGGCTCTAATATGAGGCCAGAGCTCTGATTTACTCTACTAGTTAGTGAGCTGAGTAACGACCCCGGGCCGGATAGTTTACAGTGTGATGCGACCGATGCTCTAAGTGTAATTACAAGCCTCCGGGCACTGTTGCAGCTCAACGCCACTCTGCAGCTGCCAGTCTCTAGTACGCTAAGCGCTGCCATCTTTTCCCTCTCTTGTAGTGGCCTCGCATTCTAGGTGAACTCCACTCTCAATGTCAGCTTCTTTATATAGACGCGATACCCAGGAAGGAATAAGGATCGAATAGCAGGGCTTTACCAGCCACTAAAAAAGCAAATAGCTCGTCATTACTCTCATTAAGTGTCGGCGTGGTATTTATTCAAGCTGCCAAGCTAGCCCGAGCTAATTTAGTGCGCAGCTAACACGTGTGTTGCTGTTGCGTGTTTGATTGATCTGTTGAGTAAATGCGGCGTTGCGCAGGGCTAATATTTTGAAGTGGAAAAAAAAAAAAACGTCCCAAGTCAGGTCTGAGCCAAGCCACGACTAAAACCCCATTTTCCACAAGTGCTGAGTGCAGAGTAAAGTCATCCAAGCAGCGAATCCATTTTTCTAAAACACACTTATTTGCCATTGGCTGTCACGATACTGTACAAGTATATCAAGGAATGTGACACAGCCTTATTAAGTCACCATTACTGATAATTCTGTGAATTTAGGATTCTCATTAGGTCATGCGTGTGGTAGATGAAGAGCAGGTGGGTAATTGGAGTAATTTGTGGCCATGCAGACAGTGGCATGATGAATTGCTTTTGGAAAAGACAAGCTGAGCTGGCCGCTGGATCTACTGCAGAGTAAGGAGAATTTAGGCTCGCCATAAAAGATTTCTCCCTGCCTCTTATTTCACTCGGACATTTTTATGTTTTTTTTATTTTCTACCTCATTGCAGCCGTGAGCTGCCCGCTGATTTACGCACGCTGGCAGCCAAGCGCCCAGGCCTCCGGAGACGGTGCCCTCTAACACCTCCATTCTTTCTCGCCATCGCCTTCCCGCAGCCGCTCTCGTCCTCTCGCTGTCTCAACATTTACTGAAGTGGCTCGGACCGAAAGAGCTCCACCTCTACTCGTTCCTCATCTCTAACAAGACATTAGTCGGGAGGGGGGTGTTATTCACAGCGGAGGGGATGTTCCCCAGTGTCAAGACACAAATAAGGATGAGTAGAAGCCGTCACAGGCACTGATGCTATTTTACAATGCTCATGTTTCAAGTGCTGTTTGGGCTCACCGCAGCCTTTTATTACTTGAATGCTGTGAGATGGGCATTTGCGTCGTGCTCTTGTGCACTTCTTAATCTTCTGCCCGTTTTTTTTTTTCTGGGGAACAATGTGTGGCTTAATCATACTGAGAAATACTAGGTTGTTTTTCTTACTCACTCCCTTGGTGGTTGTGGGTTTTGAGCAGATTGGGTTATTTTTACCTGAGGTTTGGTGAATTATTTTTACCCTGAAGATTGGGTTGAAGATTGGATTTGGGTGTGCTGGAGCTGATCGTTATTTTGGACACAGCATGTTGTGGGTTGAAGTAAATTTAATGTAACGTGCTTGGAAGATTTTGCTAGCTTTAAGATATTCACTTAATGTAAAAGGATACTTGGAGGCATATTTTCTTTATCCTCTGCAAAGAACGACTAACTTCTTCGTTGGTCTTCATGACTGTATTATACTGCCACCCGGTGGCAAAGCCACACACCAGAAAGAGCTGCAATAAATCAAGATTTTTGTGGGGGAAAAAAGTACAGTATAATCAGAAACTCAAATAATTGTTTTACTATATAACATGTTTTTCAGAGTATTTTTTTTACTAGTAGTTTACCAAGTAGGCTGTCCAAGCGTACTGCCAGATGCTCCACAGTGATGCATAAATAAGTACTGTCATCCTAAATTCTTTCTTTGCTGTCCACGTTCAGTGGCAGCATCTGTCAGCATTCACGTGCTACTCCATATTTCACAATGAACATTTCGGAAAGTATAAATAAATAGCAACTGTGAGTGCAGAGATGCCGTCTCAATGCAAGGTTCTTCTCATCCATCATCCCCCTCCGCCCCCTTCTGAAGACGACGGGTCTTATTTTATCTAGCACCAGACTTTGGCGAACGGTGAAGCTATTGTAAGATCTCGGTTTGCGACATTCATGCACCAGCGCCATTTAAACAGCACTTGGCGGAGAAGTTGGTGTTTTATCTTATGTTTGATGATAAGCTTAACTTGGTGTGGTAAACAGCTTGAAACTACTTTTTGTTTTTAAATGATCGAAATATGACAAACTACATTAATTGCTAGCTTAAATGCATATGCGGAAAAACTAGGAAGTTGGGTCACTCGTATCTCGAGGCACCACTGTGTTTTGCTGAACTTTTAGTACTCAGTTTTAATTTCTTGAATTCTTTTGCAGTCACACACAAAGCCGCCAGCAGTAGCTGACTCGCAAGGACCGTTAACTCATCTCGGCTGCCCCGTCATGCCGATTTTTGCGGCCGGCTGCAAGTCAAAGGTCAGTTTTGGCATGAAAAGCGAGATAGCGTGAAAAAATATTGCGAAGCGAGTGGAGTATAATTAACAATTTAATTAATCCTAGACTTCCACACCATTTAGCTTGCTCCCACTTTGAATGAGATTGCGCGGCTGTATAACAAAAGCGACACATCAGTCTCGCCTGCCCGGCCCATTATCATTTGGACTGCAAGCGTCTCATCCCTGCGTCATTCCTTTGCTCTCATCTCCTATCTATTGGCACATATCGACTGTTTCCACATAGTCTCGGTCACGGAGATTTAATATCGCAAGTCATGCTTAACTTCTATGGCTACTAATGGATTGTGTATAATGTGGCACTTAAAATGCATGAGCAGCCACTGATTTATCTGTAATTTGCCTCCACTGGAGCGAATCTCCCTCAATACTTGGGGAGCACACCGGAGAATGTTACGTCGGAGTTTGAACACACTTCCCGCGCATAAAATGGATTTTTGGCCGGGCCGGTGACGGTGATAAGGGCGAGACGGGCGTGAAATCGCAAACTTGAGATTTGAGTCGCCGGCCTGAGAGACGATACGGGTCTCTCGGAGGCAGATGGACGTCCCCCCAAAGGTTCCATCCGCTGTTGTTGTCAAACCATGAGCATGTTAATTACAGTTTGCTCTCCTCACGTATTTGCTCTAGTGATAAAAATGTGATTTTTATATCCTGTTTGAATAGTTGTACTGTGGTCTTAGCCAGCTGCAGTAACATTACACCCCCACCCCCCATTTTTTTTTTTTTTTTTAATTCCCTTTGACCTCTTGGAGGTCACGCAACATGAAGCAAGGAGCTGTTAGCAGATCGATGTGTTGGGTTTAAAGGTGTCTGTGTTGTCATGGCAGCGGGCTAGGCCACCTCGGCTCAAGGTTAACAGCCGAGGGGCCGCAGTCATACGCCATTAAAGGAAGTGGTCGATGCCGCTGGACAGGTCAGACTGACACCGGCAACGTTTTAATCGCTCAGACTTTAAGTAAAGAAACAAGCTCTTAATGCCGCGCAGATTTATTGGCCATTTCCGGGACTGTGGAGTAATCTTTGTGTGATTTACTTAACCTAACCTAACATTATAGCTTTAATTGCTGGCAACAAAGTGCTATATGATGAAAAGGAATGGAGCCCCCTCTTGCATTAGCTGCCCCATCTTTTAAGAATCTATAGTCATGAGTTTCCTATCAGAAACCTTGCAATAACACATCCATCCATCCAGCCGTCTATTTTCTATTGCGCTTTTTCAGCTCAGGGTCACAGAGAGCCGCAGCCTATCCCGGCTGACTTCAGGCGATAGGCCGACTACACTTTGGACTGGTTGCCAGTCAATCACAAGGCAGCAATTTTCTGTGATTGCTTTCTTTTTTTTTTTTACACCCTCAGGTCATAGTTTCTTTAGTGTCTTCTTTCTAATGTTTTACGCAGGCTGGCAGAAAAATAAATCTGTGAAATTAGTAACATACTCTGGAGGAAAATAAAAAAATACAGTATGTAATACTTTCTAGTTCAGATTCAAAAATCATCTGTGGAGCACATTCCGAAAAAAAATTGATGTTTGATTTGTATTTGTTTTGACGTTTTACTGTGTCCTTGAGTGCCCACTAAGGCACTTATTGTTACAAATATTTTATTGTTATGTTTGGACAATATGAATGTTGAATAGGTCCAATAGGACTGTTGCAGGCGAGTGGCTTCAGTTAACACGCGATGATGGTGTGAATGTAAGACGGAATTGTTGACTTTGTCACCAGTCCAGGGTGCAACTCACATGTGACACTGGACAAAATAGACGGTATAGAAAATAGATGGTTTGATGGAATGTTGACGACAAAGCTTGTCCGATATCTCCCAAAAATACAGTAGTCATTATTAAACAAAATAAATCATGTGTTTGGACAAAAATGCTAAAGGCAATAAAATCATTAGGGGACACATGGCTTTTATTGTACAATTTTGGCAAACTGTGAAGTTGTTCATGCAAAATTATGATATAAAATAATTTTTCAAGTACTACCAGCTCCAGCAGAAATAAATACAACAGAATTATACTTATACCCATTTGTTTCCAGGAAACCTTTATTTTATTTTATTTGATGAATATCAATCCTATCTACATAATGAAATACAACATATTTGACATGAATAATCCTTATGATACCTACAGGATAATTCATTTAAAAGCATGGGGTCACATCAAAATACAAAAACAGGATTTTAAATATATGTTGTTATCCTTCCCCCTTCACATTGAAAACATTAACATAAGCGGACGTGCATGAGCAGACTTTTCGTCCACACATCCTTGGGCCAATTTCAATTTGAGGGCTCCTCACCCATCCACTGTGTTCTAAGGTGATGACCCCCACCCCTCTCCTACCCCCATCCTTTCAATTACTTACGTTTTTTGTGTCTGCACCTGCTCGGAATCTGTAATGAGAGCCGATCTGATCTAATTAGCTGTGCAGATACTGTATGTCACACCAACCTCATCCTGTTTAGTGTTACTTACCCCTGCATGAGCACACACTGCATACAGTAACTCTACATGTAGAAGCATATAATGCAAGTGGAGCGATTGGGGGGGGGGGGGAAGAGACTTATGCAAATGTCATCAAGACAGTGTAACTCATGTCACTACTCTGCAGGGAGCAGTGCCCACCCGCCTTCCCGCCAGTCCCTCCCACGGTTCCACCTGACAAGTCTTAACTCTGCTCGGGTCACACCTTATTAATAAAATCAGTCACCGTGAGACGCGTCTTTACATATCTGGAAGTCAGGCTACTGAATAACTGTGATATGTGATACATTTGTTTATGAAGTAAATATAGACAACATGCTGCACATTCACGAGATGTGCTTAAAAGAGATGGATGTTACAACACTGCCACCTTCTGGTACCTTTTTTTTGGCCAGCATACATGTAAACAGTCGAAATGGGAACTGAGTACCTTTTACTTAGATCAGCATCAGCGAAACGAGAGGAAATCGTAGGGGGAAAGTTCACAAAGTAACAGTTATCGTTGTTCTTTGACTAAGTATTTCCCTGAGCGTTGATGATGATGTCATGTAGAATCTGGAGACGAGCAGATGCTGTGCTCTTGATCGGATCCTACGTGATCAGATGCAGTCTGCTTTAACTCCAAATCTTCTTTAAACTGGCACTCTGAACTTCTGCACTCGGAGCTTGAAACACAAACAGAGGAGATGACTTTTCATTTTGTGTTGTTGACGATAGACATGGTGAGATGTATTGTTTTGGGTTGCTACAGTATTTTTGGGTTTAGCAGAATTAAAAAAATATATAAACAGAATATAAAAAATATTTAAAAATATACAGCTTTTAATGTAAAGGGTTGGGCCGAGTAAGACTCAATTTAATCACAGGTGTCAGACTCAAGGAGTAGCACCATGCATCTGTGTATAAAGTGTTGCAGTTCCGCGTCTGGCCAGCAGATGTCAGGGCTAGCGATATCATTTTGCCAATGAATAAACTTGCTAATTCCAACATCAGGGCAGCGTGGGGGAAAAGGAAAGTAGTGCGATAACAGCCCTAAAATAACTGTCATTATGCACTCCAAAAAAATCAACCATGTTTTTTTAGTTCAGGCCAAATATAAAAATATTGTGGCCAAGGAATTATGTTAGAGTGAGAGGAGTTTAAGTAGAACAGTTTCGCTATTGACAGTAGGGCTAGGCTATCTCTGAACACCGCAAAAAGAGTAAAAACCAATCCACAAATATAAAAAAAAAAAAAAATCTACCAAAATTGATATGAAACTTCAGGAGGGTACAAAATGTCATGTGATACCTGTCTGAATCAGAATCACCGGACACGTTTGAGTCCTTCTGCAAGTCCTCTTGGGATAGAAACCTCCTGATGCTGCAGCACTGCACCGCCTGGGCTACCGAGTATCGGGTCCTCCCTTCGGCGCAGGCCTCCATTTTGGCCACGCTGAGCTGCGACTGCAGGAAAAGGTGCAGGCAGCTGTCGGACAGCAGCTGAGGACTCAGGAGGATCCTAAATGATGGGATAATAACATTTTAGTGCTGGCCATTGACCGTTTAATAAGAGCATAATGAAAAAACGAAACGACCTAGTCATTTATTTAAATTGCAGTTTTGAGTGAGTTTCCAGTTTCAACCTGTTCTATTTGACTGAAAACAAACTTGAGATAACTCGGCCTCATTTTACTCGCAATATCCCAACTAATACATCTAATTGAAAAAAAGAGCATTCAAAAAAATATATATATATTTATATGATAATGCTTACTGTTCTAAGAATCTCTGAAGGCCCGCCATGCGTTCAGAGATCTGCTGGGCGTTATTCAGGCTGAAGAAGGGGTTCTTTGGGGGCAGCTGCGGTAGTTGTGCCCTGACAAGGACAATTGGAAAAAAAAAAAGACCCTTTAACTGAGTTCAGACAACATCGGAAGCCGTGTGACAGTGTTGAATCATTTCCGCTCACATCAGCATGGAGTTTGCTTGCAGCCTTTGTCGGAGCCACACGAATTCACTAAACCTTCTTCGCACGCACGACATCTTCTTGGTGAAGAACACACTGTCTGTCTAAAAGGCGTAAAGAAGTTATCGACAGGAACTATTTTGTGATTGATTAAAAAAAAAAAGCTGCTTTACTTACATGTAAGCAAATTTCATAGTCCATGTATGCATGCCAAAAGTCATTCTTTTGGATCCGTGGGTCTCGAACCCACACGCTTATCACCTGCTGCATGGAGGACTGAAACGGGAGTACTGGCCGTGAGGGAAAAGGGAAGCTGTTTTAAATAAATAGCAGATAGAGGAAATTGCATGACACGTTGGGAAAAACCATACAAGGGTTTGTGATTGCTCAGCTTCAAAAAGACAAGTGTAATGCCAAGTAAAACAAACAACTAAAATGAAAGAGATTTAATTATCAGGCCTACCTGAGTTCATCGGGAAGGTCAGTTCCTTCTCCGGCAGGTCGACATGTCGCAACGTGTTTGTTTCAGAAGAATGTGATTGTGTTGTGAATAGCTGTGAGCTGGCGGGTTTTATTCTCAGCTTTACTGTTTGGAAAAAAAAAAGGCCAAAGGTTTCAAAATACAGGATAGTCACAAGACTCCCATTGGCTCCTCCCATTTGGCCCTCTAGTGCCGCTGTAGCAAAACAAGCCTCCAACACAAGTATTTGCATTGTCTTGTCGCTGACATTGAGCCAAATCCTGATCCCTCTCAAATCATCACTTTTCAGGAACCCCCCCAAAAGTCCCAATACAAATCCTGAAAAAACCTTGCCCCCAGTATCACATGGTGCTAAAATGATATTAGTGTGCAAATTTGCTACTGAAAAACTCAAGATTTTTGCGGTTGCAAGCGCGTTAGGAAAAGAATACACATGGCCCAGAGTAAAGGTCACACAAGGAATCTTTTATTCGTTGCCACGTCACACATCTACAATCTCTACACACACGTGCCGCTCAGTAGTTGAGTCGGTGTGTTTTGTTAGGTGTAAGGTTAGGTCGAGCGTGCTAGAACAGGATATGTCCCTCGCACGTGAGGAGGAAATGACCGATGACATCTAAAGTGCTACTTTTTGGGAGATTGTATGCAAAAAAAAACTGTGCACAACTCTTTAAGGGCAGTAAGGCGACTTTTTTTTTGTTGCTTTTTTTGCTCTGTGGTGAACAGCACCGGTTTAAGTGAACAAAATCTCTTCAGATAAAAAAGGGAATAAAATATTTGGTACAAAGCAGCTAATTTGAGATAAGCTGGGCAACAATTTTGAATAAAACATCAGCCACAAAATACACTTAGCAGGATACAACCAGAAAAGAAAAAAATAAGTAACAAAGTACATTTAGTAAGTACTTTGCACTTAACCCTTGCCCCCAGTGGTTTTAATCAGTAAAGCCTCTAAAAGCTTTAGGAACTTTGAAAAACAGCCTCACAGTAATGGAACAAGCTTTCACATAAATACAACACACTTCCATTAAAATAAATAAAAACATGACCCAAAAAGTGTGGCAACAGGGACACAAATGTGAAAATAATTTGCTGTTGTTCCATTCAATATTTTGGAAGCAAAAAAAAAAAAAAAAGCGCTCACGCATGACAGATGAAATTTTAATACCAATACTTGGTACTTAACTACATTCTATTCATTGACAAAGATTCAAATATAATTCAATTCCTTTGCTTATCTATGGTCAAAATGATTTATTCCATTTCAATGCCAGTGTTTTATTAAGTTGGGAAACGCAACTCACAGACAAGCTTCTTTCCCATTTTTCCTTTTGAGCATCTGCTAGTCAAATAGCACAGTGGTATCTTGAGTATATTACAGTGGCATAAACTTTTTTTTAATCCAGTACAGCACATTTGTCATTGTTCCTAAACTAGTTTTGCTTTAAATATTCAAACAAGATGATTTGCGCTTCATATCACAGGTGTTAAGTTTACATTGCAGCTACCATTTCAGTAATAAGACAATTTCTTCTTGCTCCACTGACTTTAAGTTTAATTGCGGGACGTAAAAAATGACCAGAAGCATTAATCGACTACCTTCAAAAATAATACCAACAGTCCACAGTGATAGGGTGTGCTACATGATAACACGAAAAGAGGCTAAAGGCTAATTAGCTGCAAAAACGGCAGCGCTTAGCGTCCGTTATGTGCTTGAGGTCAGCTGAGCGACGCCGCTCAAGAGAGGTAAAAGGAAACTTCACAACATCACAGCGTAGGTTCACCTCGATCCCCCGACGGCGCACGTCACTGTTCGTCGTCTCCGCAGTGCCACGTCAGCTTCTGCTCGTAGAAGTCGATGACCGCCTGAGGGCACCTGGCGCTCGCCTCGTGGGCTGGCAGCAGGGCCACGTCGCCAGAGTTCTTCCTGTGGCCACGAGTAAAAAAAAAAAATTCCAAATTTTATATCAAATGAATTACTGCAAATCCCAGAACAGCTAATTTTATTATGGATAATTTAATAGTTGTGTACTTTTTTTTTCATATTAGCAAAGGGGCAAATCAAGGCCCAACTTAATGTATCACTTCCCTGAATTCAGTTTCACACTTGCACGCTTTCAACCAACACAGAATCTCCAATTACTCATTGTGAAAACGGCAATTAAAAAAAGGAAGTGAATTTACCATTTGACTAAAAACACAAGCTCTCCTCGTCTGTCCGTGGAGCCAATGATGCATTCAAGCTCGGGGTAAGCGCTCAGATCTGCGAGCGTGTCTGGATCATCACCGCAGGGCTGAGTGTGCATCTGTGGTGGGGACTACATAAGGTGAAATGAGTTGAATGCGGTTTTAAGTTCTCACAAAAGGAATTCATTCTAAAAACAAGAACAAAGCGGCTAACTTTCTTTTTGACAAAGACGATATAGTGTGTATGCCTCTAACTCAAGTCTGCTGACTACTTTCCAATAACAAAAAAGTTGTTAAATGAAAAAAACATTCTTAGAAATAATCATACAAACACAATTCCAGGAAAATTCCAACAAACTGTCACTGGTCTACCTTAATCACATTTAGGTGTTTTCTTTTTTGTAAGGAGGTGGAAACATGACCACTTCCAGACAACACACTCACAATTTCTGTCTCATCCATCATTTCTTCTTTCGGAACAAACTCCTGCTCTTCTTCCTCATTCTGGTGCGAGAAACTATTCCTCAGATACTCCTCAATCAGCTCAGGACAGTCTAGGTTGTCTTCAGGCTCCCACGTGTTTTCTGCACTGGAACCAGAATGAACAATAAGAGGGATGAGTGACCTTACCATAGTAATTCTAATTAAATCACGTGGATTAGAAATGAATGCATTTTCTGTACCACTTATTGTTGGAACGGAAAGCCAGGCCGTGCTTTTTTTTTTTTTATAGAGGATGAGGAAGTGACATGGTACAAGGGAAGCACGTGTAGCTATATTTGCGACACTGCAACAACGTTAATTAATATTTAAACAAAAGCACATCAATGGATTTGACAGTGATGGGATTTTTGCGACTACACAGACAAATTGTTAGATTTTGTGAAAAAGTCATCAAAAGTGAGTTGTGCGAATACTATAATTTGTTCACCGAGGAAAAACGATACTTACTCCGTGAAGCCTTTCCACTTTAGGAAGTACTCCACTCTTCCATTGACGACCCTACGATGAGTAATCTTCTCAACCACAAATTGCTGCACCTCAGAAGAATCCTCCGTCTTCCTCTGCTTGGCCGTCTGCTTCTTCCTCATCCTTCCTGCAACAAGACATACAATGATTACAAAACGTGAGTTCAAACTTCATTTTTTGCTTTGCAACCTCATGTGTTTGTGATATGGAACTTTTTATTCGTCATTACTGTTTACCTGCTATTCAAATTTGAATCAGAGAAAAATGAGTCGCACATAGTCAACTACTCTTAAAAACGAGCACAGTGCACACATTTTTGTCATAATTCCAAAAGTAAATTTGGCCGAAATTGTTATTGCGTGCGCGCGCATGGTGTATCATTCACACAAGAACCCATGACGTATGTTTACATAGCTCCACCTGCTGGATTCTACCCGGAAGACAACACGCTACCAAACAAACACGTTACTTATCCACACATTTTAGTTTACAGGACAGGACGCCGGGTTAGCCTAGAAGTGTGCGTGGGACCGGTTCGGCTCATTCACGCCGCGTGGGGGAAAACACGTACGTTATTGTGAACGCGACAGCCCCGCTGCGGTCCTTCTTTTCGCTTCAGGGGAGGGGCTGGTGTCCGGAGAGAAGTAACCCGCACTCCTCGTCCTCGGTGCTGACAAACGATCCGCTTCCACCGTGTTTACATGCGAGAAAATAACTTTTCGATGGACGAGTTGAGATTAAAGATGGCCGTTGGATGCTCGGAGGAAGGAAGTGGTTGCCAAGGGAAAAGGTCATGCCAGGAAAACCGGGAGGAGACGACGGGAGCGCGCACGTCGTCGACCAATCACATGTCAGTCCGTCTCGTCCGCGTCCTCGTGGGTCGCTGGTACGGAAGCAGCTCCGCCGCCCATGGGTGTCACCTGGGTATGACACGCTGAGTGACATCCTCTGGTGTTTTTCGATATTTTTAAAAATATTTTATATATTACAGCATTGATATATTTTTAGTTAAATAATAATATATTGTTAACGCTCGCTTTTTACGGAGGTATGTTCACTCACCGACCCCCTAAACATCACTGAGTTGACCGGTGAGAGAGCGCCCCCAGGCGTTTGATTGACAGCCTGTTACTGTCCAATAGGGAAGGACAAAGCTTTTGATTGGCTATACAGAAGCACGTTTTTCCCTGCATGTTTTGAATGTGTTTGCAAGCAATTTCAGAAACTGCCGATAGAGGGCAATGTCTCACTGTATAAGTATTTTCCTCGTGGAATCGCAGACAGTTGTCAACTACAGACAGGTGCATAGTTTTTCTTCACTAGTAGCATGCATATTACTATGCCATACCAACTAATGTATATATTTGATTTAGTTTTAAAACAAAATTATATTCAATGCATAATGTGGTAGATATTAGATATGGCTGTCAGTGTTATGTGGTTGATTACTACTCGCGTGCAAACTGCTTCCAAATGATGACAGTGTCAATGAAAACAAAATATTCACATTATCTCTGATTTGTTCCAATACCTCAGTGAAAATTCCAATTTATAGCATTTCCACAGCCCTTCAAATATGAGCTATCGCCACCCCTTTATGTTTGTAAAATAAACAATGCAAAATGTTTTATGGAGGTCTTATATTGTATCTCATTTGAGTTGGTGAACCAAGCGAAATGTCATAAGAATGTTGTGATCGGTCACCTTTATGAAAAATGTTAAGTAAGAAGCCACCAGAGAAGCCACTTGGGATGTGATTAAAAGTGTTTTCATGACAGAAGCCTGCATGGGAGATTAATGTATGAGTATTCTCTCTCGCTCTCTCTTTATGGATCCTAGTCTCCGAGGACCGAGCCTCCATGTGAATCCATTAGTATCTGCTGCACTACGGGTCCAGTTCAGTTCTCAGTGAGGCGTCGATGTCATTATCCGAAATCATTCTCTCCTGAAAAGTGGTACAGTACAATTTCTTCTATGATCAATTACTCACACCATGCCATTGTTGTTCCCAACCTCGAAAAAAAGTGATGACACAAGCAATTGAGTGCAGGGAAAGTGGTCCAAAGATGTATTTACAATAAGTTGCCAGCGGTTATCACCATCTCATTTTTTATTTAATGAGGCTACCTGCATATGATTTCTTTTGCCACAGCAGCGACAATGCGGGTACATGCGGATTGCTGCACAGAGAGTTTTTTTTTCTTTTTTTCTTCCCGCGGTGTTGGTTATCTACGACATGACCCTTTCGATTGGCTTTTCTGAGGTTTGAGCTCCAGTTGCCCTAGTAACACACCAACGACAGGCCTGCGCTGTCACCTCAGGTTTAGGAATGGCATCAAGGAAAACTGCCGATTTGAATTTATATCTCTGCTACTGTGTGACTTGCCTTTGCATTCTCTTGGCCAAACTACAGTTTGATAACTTTGAGAATATGAACTTTTTTTTCCCCACGCATAGTTTGCAGTAACGTGCAACAGTTCAACGTAACATTTTGCTTGCCTTAGTTCCACGATCAAGTCAAATACGCAAATGGTCATAATGTCGCGGCCAATCCGCGTATATTCCATTTCATTTGCGGCTGTCCTCATTCAATAATGACATGCATCGAGGCACTTTTTGTCAAAAGCCAAATGGAATGAAGCCAGCACTGCCCAGAGCAATAAAAATGAAATAAGGTTGTTAATGAAATGACACGCTCCAGTTTACACAGTGAAAAGAATTATCACGTTCCTTCCTAAATCAGCCTCCCTACACACACACCCAAGCCAGGCACATTGCCTGAGCCCTTTATGAATCTAACCCTGAGAGAAAAGATTGATCCCGATCCACTATGACTGACCAGAGGTCCAAGTCTTTTTATTTTTTTAATTTCCCCTGTTCTGCTCGTTCAAGTTAACTGCTCCTCGGCACACAGAGCCACACTAAAGCTTTCCCGCACATTTCTACATTTACCTTCTTTGTTCGTCAAAGCTTTGCACCTCAGCGAGGCCCTGAACGCCACTTGAAGGACACGTTTTTAGCGTAGGCAGAACACCATAACCAGCTTTTCATTTCCATCAAAAGAGCAAAAAAAAAAAAATTCTGCAAAACCTTGCAAGGGATTGACCTTGAAAGTCAACACAGGCGCAGGAGTGACGCTTGAATAGCTGAAAGTGAAATGTTTTCTTTTCTATGGAGCATTTTTTTTGTGCGTGTCGTACTTGAATTCTGACTGTTGTGTGGCTTCAATTGATTCTTTTCATATTTGAGATTACAGGAATTTAGTAGAGACCTTTTCAACAGTTTTAAATGCAGTAAGATCCAAAAGAAAAACACCAAAGACGTGAACTGATTTACTCAAATGGTTAATCACAGCATATATCAATCCCCATATAATGCAAACATGGTATTCAAATAGAATTTTAATTAAGAAAATCTGAATTGTGGCTTTTTCTCCATTCACCTTACATAAAAACCAGACTTGCTTTGTGCCCGAGTGAACACAAAGGTGATTTACATCATCGCCACGTGCAATTAAAATCCATTCCTGGACTGGAGTGTGTTACTTTAGTGAGGGAAGGAAACTTTTAGTGGTTCCTCCGGTTAATGTTGCCGTACAGGAAACAGGCTCTTACTAGTCAGGATATGAAGTGGCGAGCATGGGTCAGTTTACATTTGCCTCGTTAAGGCAGAGACAGCGGGGCTCCGGCTTCTTCGGCACTAGTAAACAAGAGGCGAGGAAATGTAAGTGCTTGTTATGGATGAGCGGTTGATGCAGATGATTCAACACTCCCCAACGCAGGGCCCATTTTGCTTTGAAGATAGATAGAGCTGTTGAAAAGTTAAATCCTGTAGATGGATTTAAAAAAATACTGCTAACTCAATTCATCAAGTATATAGTTTGAATTGATGTAATTTTCATTTATTTATTTATCTATTTATTTATCTATCTATTTATTTATTTATCTATTTATTTATTATTATTATTTATTTATTTTTATGCATTTTCGAATGAATAGCCAGTATTGAATCCCTTCAACTGCCACCCTGACTGAATTCTTTCTTGTTTTTTTGATTGAAAAACCTTGTCAGAAAAATTCAGCTGTTGATGGCTAGCTGGAATGGAATGATAGGAACGATAGAGTCCACATGCAAACAAACTTTTGGACTGCCTTTTAGCACTGTCGCAGCATTATAGTGCTGAGCAATGATTCATGTTGTGTTGCAGAACATGTACATTTAAACATTCTGAAAGGTGGCACTTACAGTGTCGCTCGGAAATGTACTTTGGCCGAGACGTATAACATTAGTCTTCCGACCTTGTTGAATAAGAGCCTGGGTGCACGTTCTCATAAATATGACGCAAAGAACATCATTTGTTGAGGGCTATATTCATCACTGCGGGTGTATCAACAAGCCATCTTGTTTACTTATAAGTGTGTGGTGGCTTCCATCTGTTTGAGAAAAGGTCAGACTTCTTTGCTGTGCTTGAAATGCACATTTGTTCTTCCAATATATTCAGTTCAATAGATGTATTTTTTGGGGGGTGTTCCAATACTTTTGGCGGACACATTAAAATTCCAATATAATAAAAATAATTAAAAAAGGCAGTAGACATACATGGTACTTGCGTAGCATAATAATATACAGGAACATTATAGTATGCCAGTTTTGTATTGCGTCAAAGCACTTATTTTACATGGCAAAAATCTTAAAGCATGTAGGAGCAAACAAAATCGCAAAAAAAAATGGTAAATTCAACAAAATAATTATGATCTTGTCTCGTATTACTCACAAAAATGTAGTTATTGTGGAACTCGGAAGACCAATTGATTATTCTGCTTGTCACAAATACATAGATGGACAAAAATATATTTTTAGTGAATCATTTTTGGGTGAATGGCACATAGATTTCCCGTGTTGGTGTGTTGCCGCAAGGCACGCACGCACACAGACTGACCTTCTCTATGACCTTAGCTTTACCGTTTGTTGTCTGTTCCTTCTGAAGTCTGCCAACCTGCCAAGTTACATATAACACAAGCGCCCTGACAGTTTTGACACAACCTTTCTCTTCATATACTGTAATTTCCCTTTGTAGTCAAATTCTCGTTTAAAACGTATGTGATGTGTTCGTTTTGACGTGTTGTAAAAAATACCTCGCTGGCTAGCTAGCTAGCTATATAGCTCTAACCGAGCTAGCTAGATAGCTATAAGACAACCCGCTAGCTAGATAGCTACATAGCTATAGTAGATAAATGGGTGTCAACCATACAAATATCTATCTTTTAAATAATATTTGCATATAATGACATGACAAATATCAACAAGCTGCTGCAACAGTTAAGTTCTCACTGTCAGCAGCGCTTCGCAAACTGCAGCGCCGCGGGACTCTGGAGTGAGTATGCATGAATCAATTATTCATCTTCATGTCAAAACACTGAAGAGACTTTGATTGTGATAGATGTGCAGGCATGGTAGCAAAAGCGCAAAACACGCAGCCATCTCGACCGGCTCTTTGCTTCATGGCAACAGTGGAAGGTTTTGGAAAACAGCCCGCGGCATTGCAAGAGTCAGTACAAGACAATCTAAGTAAGTCCGCAGTCCACTAGTTTCTTTTTTAGATTGCTGGAGCCTTCGATGGTTTTGAGTGAGCAGGCCTCGCGGCGATGAGGTGACTGACTGCAGGTGGGATCAAAGGTCAAACTTGGTCTTCAATCTGGATTTTCTTGTCAGGGTAAATGAGACACGAGCATCTGTTGTGGACATTCAAACAGCTTATCTGGTGAGCTGATCTCGGAAACAAAGCGAGCAGTGATGCTTCAAAGACTTGTTTGAACGCGACCGCCAAGTCTAGTGGAAGTTGGCACCAGAATAGAAAATCTAGTCCCGTGCAGATGTTATGGACCAGTGGTTCTTCGACTTTTTACTTTTTGTAACCCCTAAAAAAGTACCATTTCAAGCCATTGCATTATGCACAGTTTGGAGAAAAGAAAGGAAAATGTCGTACGACACATTTATTTTAAATAATACTTACATAAAATTTATGAATATTTTGATATTTTAAATGTGCAATTTAAAATATATATTACAAACTAATATGCAGTAGTTTGATAAATGTACAAGTTATTAATTTATATATTATTCAAGAATAAATTGAATAAAAATAAAATGTAAATCTAAAATTGTTTATTCTATTTTTTTCTTACTTTACTCATCACTTTTTAAATTAATTAATCAATTATTAAGTGTGATAAACCAATAATACCAAGACAATTTTCCTAATGAATATCTAAATTACTTTGCCCAGCTATGTTCAGGTATTCCAATCACAATAAAAATGTTTGTTTTATCTTCCTTAACAGTCTTAAATTCAAACCTGACTGTTGTTGTTTTAAGTGTCGACATATAGATATGATCAATTAATTATGAGGCTCATTATTCATTAATGTAATCATTAAATGAGCCAAGGAAAACTATTACTGCCTTAACAATTGAGAGTATGTATTAATATTTCAAGTCCACATCACACAATTACTATTGTAAGACCCTGGTGTTTAATAATAGATACGGGATATTTGCCCTAATAGGCGGTAAATTAGGATTTCAGTCCAATTTGATTTACGTACACAACCTGCACTGATTATTCAGCCTTACACAGGAAGCAAAAAGTCATGTGACGCAATGATGATGACTTTGCCTGAATAGAAGTGTGTATGTTTTGAGCAAGGGAGCAAAGTGATGGGGGGGTGAGATGGAGAGAGAGAAATCTCTGGCCCAGAATATCGAAAATGAGGTCGGAAGTCTTTCTCTCTCTCCCTGGTGATGATCGACCCCGTGTAGAAGACAGTCAATCCGTGTTAAATTATAGATTAAGGCTCCGCTCAGGCTGGCTGGCTGGCTGGCTGGGTGCATGTGCTTTAAAGTGCACTGGTTGTTGCTATGCTAGCCTCACCTCCATGCCTTATTCAGTCAGAACATCAAACATTGCCCACAGATGAAGAAAGAGACTGGATGAATATGTGAAGAATCTTACTGTATATGCCCTCTTTGAAATTGTTTGCTTACGTAACCATGGAAGGTTTACTTTACACTATGACATCACGTACCAGTTTTTTTTTTTCTCACATGTAGTTTTTTTCAAATTATATATATGAATTGTTATTTTTACAATCGCCTATAAAATGTATGATTTAAAAAAAAGTTTTATCGTAATTATGTAGTCCGCTAAAATGCATTTTTCCTTCAGCTAGTACACTAATGTGCCTCGTTGTCCGCTGTGAGTGCTTGCATGTAAAAGACAAGATTTAAAATATTGGAATTTTATAGATTAGTTTTATTCAAAGACTCAATTTTCCATAGTTATTTGGTGCATTTAATTAGTAGTTTTTCCAAAACCTTCCACGTCAATAAATACCACAAAGATCAGTTTCTGTAGCTATTAGAATCTTTATGCAATTTCAATGTTACAGTCCTTTTATTTGCAGAAATGGTTATTTGCTTTTTCCACACCAATGATCTTATCACAGGTCAAGTTATAAATCCCAGGAAAGAAATATAACAGCATTCTTTGAATTATGGTGTAAAATAATAGTCTTCTTTTTGTCAAGCAGCATCTGTATTTGTGTCCTTGAGAGGAATGGCATGCAATAGCAACTCTCATCAGGGACTCAAAGGCATTGAGCATGCTGATGCAATTTTTTTCCAAATGATCAGCATGCTGTGCTGTCATAGCGACAAAATGCAGGTACGATAATGAACGAGCGTATTTTTGAGTCTTTTCTTACAAAATACTGCAAATCCATACATAGCTCCACTTTCAGCAAAAAACACAAACCACCTTAAGATCCATATAAAAAATATATTGGAGCTCCTTTGTTTGAGTGCTTTAGGCAACTGAATGCACACAGTAGCCTCACAGTGATATAAAACATGCCGTTTACAGCAACAACACTTTAACGACCTGAGGCTCAGTTACACTACAAATATTGTGAATGTGGCCATGCAGCAAAAAAAAACAGAGGGGGGGGGCAGACAAGCAGCAAACGCATCACATTCAAGAAAAAGGAAAGGAATCAAAAGATTTTTTGATTCCTTTTATGCCACAAATGATGACATCGCACCCCAAAAATGATTCGTTCCATGCAAAGATGATACCAAGGCTTTTTGCAACACTTAAAAAAAACTTTCATTTCCTCAAAAAAGGCAATACATCCAATATGTGGAATAAATATCTTTTGTATGCGGTATATAAAATCAATAATAGAGAATCAATAAGGAATCTAAATCGCTTATATTCAGGAACGTCTACATTCAGGATGATACAAAACACAGTTGTTGTTTTTTCTTGGTAAAATATTTCAACTGCTTTGTGCCAGCATTCATAGGAAAAGTACGTTTACATAAAATGTCACTTTTTAACGTTTCAGTAGGTCATTAATGAAAAGCTTGAGCAGTGAAAAATTTCACTACATGAGTTTGAATAGGACTCATGAGCAAGTAGTGCACGAAATATATAAAGATAGTATTCATCTCCAAGTTGGTTACTCCAAACTTTATGCTTGACCCTTTGACCCCAAGTTGGTGTTTTCCGCCAGCTTCGCGTCGGACTCCTCGCTGGCTTCTCCAGCCTCGGGACTCTGTCTGACCACTGAAGCATCACGTGCGTGCTCGTTAGAGCCGCACAACTCCTGCCATTTCTTTCGGTTGGCATCTATCCCTTCCGCCATTGGCTGTAATTTCCTGTTTAGCTTCAGCAGGGACTACGAAAGGAGGGGAAAAAAAAATATTTGTATCATGGGTTGAAAATGAAACAAGCATTTTCATAGTGTGTAAGTGACCTGATAAAGAGGTTTACAGATGCCGTCTATCCAGTCCAATTGCAAGGCAGGGAGCTCATCTTTGCGATTTCGATCAAATATGGCCTACATAATATATACAAAAATATAGACGATTAATATTTACAACATAAGACAAAAAAATTACCCCAAAACCAAAAATTTTAGTGCGTGTTGTTACCGCTGGGGTGAGCTTCAACTCCGACCTCTCTCTATCTCCTTGCTCAAAGAATTCACTCGTCACTAGCTCGGCAACCTAAATTGGAACATTGATACGACATTGGCTCAGAATCGTAACAACTGTATGGAACGTGCAATTTTGTTGAACCCAAGGAGCTGTCGAGACCTAATAATTATTTAATTAATTATTAAAGACAAATATTCCAAATGTGAAGTGCACCAACCTGTTTGGATATCTCCCAAGGCCGAGTGACAGCTCCCAAATCACAGGCTGTCATCAACATGGATCTGTTAAAGCCCCCAAAATCTCACTGACAGCAAATCATCGATTTATTACACTGCGTATTTGTTATTTCGTACAAAATACCTGAGGACTTCTCTGTGTTTTTCTTCCGTCCAGCTGAATTCTTCAGCGAGCACGCTCTCGAAAAACTTGCTCCTGCGCCTTTGCAAGCAAAGCCGAATAGTCAAGGATGCGAGAGAGATAAAGAAAAAAAATACTTCTATTCAGTGCAGCGAGATTTTCTTTTCATAAAAACATGTTTTGTTATAGGAGAATTAATAATTCTTCATCCAGTGAAAAGACTACTTACTCAAAGTGCAAAGTGAGGTCTGTGGAAAGAATGGCTTGCTTCAATAGTTGCATCATGTTGCTATATTCTTTGGAGCAGAGGTTCGCAAAGATATTGTGACCCTGAAACATAAATATTACATAAATCCTCATATGGTCCTGCAGGCAACGATGAGTGCCTGAAATGTTCCCTTAAAGCAATTGTATTGGCAAACTCATCGCTCAGCGTCTAATTAGCGATGTTAATTAGCAACACGCGGTGACATTTTCCGCGCTCTGTTAAAACAAATCAATCGATAAACACTGCTCTTATAATCCATCTATTGTGAACTGGACACAAAAGTCTCAAAAATCTTTCTAACTGCCACAGGAGACTTGTGTCTCGATTGTTTCTAAGCACTAAAAACCTTCAAAATCAATTTTGGACTGAATAAGTCACTGTCACAAATAGAGGTTATTTTATGTCCCATTAGGCAGCACCGGCGGAACTAGAAGGGGGGCCATGGGGGCACTGGCCTCCCTTGAGATATGGTGCCAAGCCAGATAATTGACTTTTGAGTATGTTCCAGGATTTTTTTACCCACTTTCCACCTATTCCCAGTAGGGAACATGGAGTGATTTTTCATCAGCATTTTATGGAGAATTCTTTGAGTTCGTAAAATCCCCCTCAGAAAAAAGCTCCTAGCGCCATCAATGTTTGGCAGTCGTGCTGTGACAGACCTCACCTCACTTTGTAGGATCATCACTGCATGATTAAAGTGATGATGTTCCAAGGTGGCTGAGGTCCCGTAGAGCAACGCCAAAGCAGAACCTGTCCTGCGGCCCCAGTAGAAACATCAAAACCCATCATAGATCACTCACACACTGTGTTTCAGCCTTACTTGGCTTGAAAGGCATTGTTGGTTCCTCGATGGTCCAGATCGTGGCACAGACAGCCAACCATCAGCGCTAGAATCTCCGCCTCGGATAAAACGTCCTGAAAGCCGGCTGACTATAAAGAAATTGTAATTCTGACCAAGGAGAACGGCATCAAGGGGGGGTTAAGGGGTACGTAAAACATGAGCCGGGCGTACGGGGGCAAGGTTAGGCTAAGCTATATGCCTGAAGGCTGCACTAAAACTTAAAATATAGCAGTTTAGCTGGAGCGTATTTATGACTCAGGTGGATAGGGGGCACATAGTTTCCATACTAATTGATAAAGACAACTCAAATAAATCAGAGTGGATTTACAACCTTGTCACGTGAGACTTACTGTGATCATAACAAACATGCACTGAGACACGTTGAAGGCGTGTCTCCAGTTGTGGTAGGCCACAGTTCGGTAGTTCTTCCTCACGGTGAGAAGCCAGCGACATAAAACCTGAAGAAAGAGTCAAATATAAACGCGAGACAATAGTCTAGCTTGATTTTGAACTGGAAATCACCTCGTAGTCTATTTTAAAAGTTTGGACCACGCCAAGTTCTAAGAACATCCGGAGGGAAGCGGTGATCATGGCGTCGTTGTCCAAAGAGAAGTCGTTGAAATGGAACTCGTCGATGCCGAGCTCGCAGCTCAGGGGGATCTTTGCGGCCTGAATAGAGAAGGTCGGAACAGAACGTGATTCCGGCCAAGCAGGAAGTCAAGTCATCGCAACTGAGAGGAGATCCAGGATTACCTTCAGTCTATCAACTTCAACTTTTGAGCATGTAGCATGATAGGATAACATCTGGAAAAAAACAACTTGTGTAAAGGAATGAAATTTCAAATCAGACACATGATGTTCTATTTTTAAAAAAAATTGCTTTTGAGATTGCTTGTGATGAGTTCTGTTCGCCGTACTCACATCCAATGCCACGGACTGCTTGGCCCAGGTCTTCTTCACTTGATTGTACATCATTGTGTTGTTGATGCCAAGTCCACAAAAAATCACAAACGCCTGCACAAAAAAAACAAAAAGCAGACAGGAGAAAAATCTTTTCCGTGCCTTATGTGGTCAATCTATAGAAAACCCGGCGCCCTCCAAATAATTGCAAACCTCAAACAGCCTCTGATCTGCATCGTTGAAGGTCTTCCTGTCGAGACGATTCAATATTTGAGCGACCCCTGCGGTGGAGCAAACACACATGAAATAAAACGTTTAACTATTTAGCAGGCACGGATGGCAATGTCGATCAATACAATTGATGCTGGGCGGAGTTCATAGGGCCCAATCAAGATTGCCTTATAAGCCAATGAAAAACAGTTGGAAGACCATTTAGAGTGCAGTATTTGACACTTACCAGTAGAGGGCGCTGTTAAATCATTCTCAACAACTGTAATTTGCTAGCTAAAGAATTTTTTGCTACTATTTGTCCATCTATGGTCTATTCGGTCATTTTTTTTCTTCCCTAATGACTTTGGGAGGGAGATGAAATGTGAAATTGACGTAATTTGTCAAACCTACCAATAATCTGATGCGTTCGATTCCAGATCGGCACACACAACACTGATCGGATATGAAATCCCGAGGCTTGGTCTGCCTATGAACACAGATTGCAATTCTTAGCATAGTTATTGAATGTAAAATTGTCCCAAAGTACTCAGATAATTCCATTGTAAAGTGCTAAAGTGAATTTTTGATTATTAAAAAAAACAAGATAATAAAGCTAAAAGCTAAAAAATAAAAAGATAAATATAAAGATAAAAAAAAAAAGCTTGATGCTAAGCTAACCTCGGCATCAAAGCGCGGGTCCTGGCACACGTCGCTGATGTTGACGGGAAGTCCGGTGGAGGCCACCAGCTCAGCGATGCTATTATTGATCAGCCAATCAGAGCACGACAGTTTATCTATGCTGATGCTGCATATGAGTAGAATGCCACACACAAAAAAAAAAAAAACCTGTGAGCTTTCAAACACAACTGCTGGCCTGCTGCCTAAAGCTAAACTCAATTTGACTTTCTGGAAACTTTTTTAAATTCATCTACCTGATGTCATGATGCATGTTGCTCAAGGGGGACATCAGCTCAAACGTCTTGGAGAACTTCACAACCTTCCAGGACACATTACGTTAAGTTTTTAATTGCTCCTCAAGGGAAGCAAAGACCTCTATCATTAAAATAAAAAGCTTCTTTTTTTTTTTTTTTTTTTTTTTTTGAAAGGCCTCACCGGTGAATCGATGTCCTCGAGAAGAAGTACAGAGCAGCGCTCACACTGCAGGAGGGTGAGCGCTCGCTGCATGATCTTCCTCACGATCTTCTCAAGATCGGTCTGCTCCTCAAACAGATCATTGACCACCTCCAGTAAAGCCTGAAGCAGCAGAAGGTAGTGTGGAACTCTTAACTATACAATATAATGCAATCAAACTGATCACGGATTAGCCATACAATGAATTATGCCAAGGATTTTTTTTTTTGTGTAAAGTAGTTTGAAGCATCACTCACCCTGCTCCTTTCATACTCCTTGCGAGACTCCGAAAACAACTTTGCATTCGAGATGGAGATCCCACAGAACGGTAGATACATCTGAAGCACCTGTTTGACCAAACAAACATTTGCAAAAAAAAAAAGAATCAGAAGCCTGTGGGTGAAACAGTTGCTTCCGTGAACTGCAAACGGATTTCATAATGAAAGCGATTCACATCAAGGAGATTTAAACTTAGCAGGTCAAAGAAAACCAAATGAGCAGATCAAACAACTCAGTTCTGCCACCTTGTGGGCAATCTCATAAACTCTAGGTGAGCAGGTAAGTGAACTAGTGCTGCACTCTAATTGAGTGGAAATAATTTGAAAGACTGTCTAAATGGATTGGCAGCTCCTTTAACGAACTTTATGTATGACGTCATCGGTAATATAAGTAAGAGCAGTAGAAAGAACGTTGATGCACTCATATCTTTAATGTTCCGTACGTCTCTCGCCTCTCGGTATTTCTATGCGGCTCATTGACTGCGGGCAATGTAATGTGAGTGTCTCACCTGTGTGAGATGTCTCACCTTCTCATCATCCTCAGTGAAAGGCGTTCCCGTGGGGTTCTTGTTGATTGCTTGGACCACGCCAATGACCTCTCCATCACTGTTGCAAATGGCCATACAGAGAATGGACTGAGTCTTGTAACCGGTTAACTTGTCAATCTCGTCACTGAAGCGGTGGTCCTGAAAGGCACATAAAAGCGCTCGTAAATACTCCCCCCTTGTGTAAGAAGATAGTTATTTTCTTTGATTTAGCAGCCTGGAGAGCACTTATGAAGATCACCCCTGTCATCGGCCATTGTCGGGGGCATTGAGCATGACAAAATCATTGAGCGTGACAAAAATGTTGGTAATTACTCTGGTTATGTCACAATGAAGACACTAACTGTGCACCTTAAAAGTAGACTCATCACTCCTGACCTCACTAAATGACTTTAGAGCTGAGATGAAAAATGCAAATGCATATGAGAAACTGGACAAAATATATTTCATGTATATTCAATAATTAAAACCCCTATATATTACATTATGAATAAATAAATGCAACACTTGTCTTTAAGATTTTAAATAATAAATGATATAAGATTAATTAAAGCTTATATGCAAACAAAAGATTTATTTCCCTCACAAATGTATTATTTTAAAAAGCACATTTAAGCTTTATAGCTTAAATGTCTTAAATAAATTTAAGATTTAATGAGTTACCACATAGTGGTGAAGACGCAAGAGCCATAAAACAATAATCTGCTATGTTCAATATGGTTGTCAATAATGTCAATGTACTAAACAGTGGAACATCTCATTAGATTGCGCAATTGGTCATCAAATATAGTGCCTCAATATTGCAGATTCAGACATATTTTGCACTTAAAACATTTGGCATTTTATTTTTCAATTCTCGTGTTCATGTAATATTGTTTAATAACTGATCATGCTACATTTAATCTATTTTATTTATTATATTATATTTTTATTATTAATATTATTATTATTATTATTATTATTTGCTAATTGGCATCTTATTTGGTGCTTTACTCCATTTACCTCGTACGCATTGGGGATGTTGACGGTCTCTCCATGCTCGGCCACGTATCCGATGATGCCCTTTCCCCATGGCACCTGCACCTCGCTGGAGTTGAGGGTGCAGGAGGAGGGTCTGACCGTGGTGCCCGAGTGCACATCAAACACTTTGGACACCAGCGTCCTCTTGTGCGGGGGTCCCTCCACGAGGAAGAGGGAGCACCTGTCAGCGTCCACCAGGATGCATGCGTTGATCAGGATCTTGTAGCTCAGGTTGGTCAGGTCCAAGTCGTTGGAGATGTCTTTGACCAGTTCCAAGAAGAACTCCCTCTCGTTGGTCTCCCTGAGGCGACACTTGTGGTCGGTGGCGGTGGACGCGTACTGTGGCACGCTGACTCTGGATTCCAGAAGAGCGCTGAGGATGTGCGCCGTGGTAGGAGGCAGCGAGCTGGCTTTACGCAGAAGCGCGCGACGCCTCATGCTGGATTGCGGGTCTTGCTGGCTGAAGCTGGCGTGCTCATCGTAGGTCCTGTGCGCCGTAGTGGCTTTGGACCGGGCGAAGTTGCGCCGAAGCTCCATGTGAGACGACCTGCGCCGCAAAGCGTCCGGATTGGCCGACCACAGAGAAGGCTCCCTGACCGGGGCGCCTCCGCGTCTCTCATCGGCCGTGGTCACTTTAGGAGCCTGGTGCTCCCTCAGCCACCTGCTGATGTGTTCACACTTGGCTTTTCTGACCAGATACTCCTCGAAGAGTTCCGGGTGGCCGTCTAAAAACGCCTCGACGTCAGAGTAGTCCGAAGTCATCACGCTGGGCTAGATGTTGCGAGGAGGAAACGGCGCGCTCGCTCGAGTGCAGGAACATGAGTGAAGCTGCACGGTGCGCTGAGGCTGCGCTGTCCTTCTAACATGAATCCATTCATTACCCATGTGAACGCCATCTTCTGAGCAACACAGTGGGAGGGGAGCGGAGAGCAGCTACAGGTGGAGTGGACTTGATGCATAGCGGGTGCAGAACATCACATATGACACAAGTCACCTTCAACTACTGAATAGACGTGCTGGCAATAAAGCCACTTCATTTATTCACTTTTAATATACAAGCATGAAATAGCACGTCTCATTCTTCCAGCAAGATGAGGAACCAGGAAGTAAGGGACATTTCGTCACTTAGGTCTATTAATTGGTTGTTGTCAATTATGCTCATTACCGCCGCCTGCAGGACAGGGATAGAAACGTTTTAATGTTTTTTTTTTTTTTAACTAAATGAGACTGAACAGGTTACGGTCGTGATCTTTTCCTTTAGATACTGTTGCTTCAAGACGAGAGAGAAAAAAGAAGAAAAATGTAAACAACCAACTGCATTCTAGTAAAACGTCAATAGGGGTCACTCTCTATAACACTTGACTTTTAGTTTAAAATTGTACATTCAAATCTTTAATCCAGGTTTAGTAAAAACGCTGAAATCTTCTTCTCAAATTAATGAATAAAATTAGTAATACAACCTCAATGCTGCCTCGCTGCTGCACAGTATTATATTTGATGATGCAAATATGTTGCAATCATTCCCTTGGGTTCACATTAATCATGACCATTGTTACACATCAAAAACACTACAGGCCGCTCTCCACATTTCCTGTCGGATCCACTCTACTCATCTTTTGATCTAGGCTTACATAATTGTACAGCTCCGAGTTTGGTCGTTGGAATCTGTGGCCTTCCTGTGTGGAGTTTGCATGTTCCCCCCTTGCTGAGTGTGAATGGAATAAGACCCCGCAGCTTTCCTAATGAGGACTTGACACTTGGCTGGAAGATTTCCACAGTATTATAAAACCACTGCAATATTTGATTCAGTCCAATGGCATCTTTTTCTATTGAACCCAAATCTCTCTAATTGTTTACCGGCCTGCTGGACGTTTGTATTTTATGGAGACTTTCAAGCACATCTCATGGGAATCCCAATTAAAAAGCGCAATGCGGCAGATTGTTGTGGTACATCGCAGCTGAGTCAAGGGAGGGAGAGCTTTGTGCATTGTATAATGTCCAAGGCAGAGGGCAACGTATGCATTCATCTTTGAACAAGATGTAATGGAATGCTAATGTGATCCATCATTTAACTGCATGCTTGCTATTGACTGCCACTTTTCAACTTTCTGTTATGCATGAGAATATGAGCAACTTGCATGTGGCTGGCAGCCAGAACGGTTTGAGAATCTTTTCGCGGTGAAAAAAAAAAAAAAATCTGCTCCTCTGTTTAATCATCTCGTCTGATTTTTTTTTTGCATCCAGATGGAGTCCTCCTCAATAAACAACAACCTCACGTTGCATACAGAAGCAAAAAAAAATAATAATAATAATCGAATCCAATAATTCCCGTTTTCCAAACTGTGAGTCACGATGACATCAGTGATCTCATAAAGAAAAATGATGCGTAAACAGCTGTAAGTTAAACAGTTTGAATCATTTTAAGTAACACAGTCGGAATCCTTATTGGCTATAAAATAAACACGACACACGAGGGGTAATAATATGTTATTCCGTAGCATTGCAAAACTCACAGATGTAAATCTAGCGTGAATAACTGAGACGGTCCCTCGTCAAAATGTGTTGGCGGCTGAGCCCATCTTGAACACTAAATGATTTCCAAACAGGAAGAAAGCATAAAGTCTGTCACCATCCCTATGCATCCCACATCCCCCACTTTGAATTGTTCCCATCCTTCCGATTGTGAAGCAGTCATCGGGCAGGAGTTCAACGAGGCCGCTTTTATCAGCCCCCCAACAAGCCCGAAGGTCACTGCACTCGGCGAAACAAAAGGTACCGAGGCTTGCTAGCGTGTGGCTAACATGAGGTGACGCTAGTAACTTTCTGCTGTTACCTCATTCAGATGCAACATGCAGGCATGAGAATGAGACAAAAACGTTGGCAAAGACACCCAAGTTGACAGGAGACTTTAACTTCTCGGATGTAAAAAAGGTAAATTTCTACAAAATTCAATCCTCCATATCTCCATTTTTGACTTTTTCCCCTCAATCATTCTTGTTTTCAGCGTCCGAAACCTACGAGGGGAGTACGGAATGCCACGAGAGCAGTCGTACCCAAGCCCAAAATCCACAAGGAGGTTTCCGAACGGACGAGTGGCATGCTGAGGATTGTGGATGGGATGCATTGGATCACCACTTATCAGATGCACTACAGAGGTAAATGCACTTTCATGGTTCTTGTAAGAAGGTGCAATGGAGATGGAATGCTGCGTTTTGGTCTTAGGCCTCTTTTTTTTTTTTATTCGATTTAATTTAGTTTACGATTTGAGTCACTGGGACTTACCTGGTTGTCAAAATGCTGCTGACTCTTTTTTTTTTTTTTTAATATCAGTTATTTTTTTTCTTTTGCTGACTGAATGACATTCTATCCACTGGCAGAGCTAGCGGGAGTGCCGCTGGGGCACTGCACCCCCCAGAAATATGCTTTTTGCTTGGACCTCTCTACCATCCCAGGTGCCAAAGCAAAAAATGTTAATCGATCTTGTTTTACAACTAAAAAGTCCTTCAAATCCTTCTTGAGGATTTTTACCTAACAATTAAATCCTCTCATTGTTTTTGTTGTAATTTATATTTTTTTTTTAATGAAAAAAAAAATATATATATTCTTTTTTAATTTATTTATTTATATGTTTATTTATTTGTATACATATTTAATGAAGTGCATTTTTTGATTGCTTTAATACTCACATATTTGTGGTGCAAAGCGTAACTGATGTCACTTCTGGATCCTCTTTGGTTGACACTGACAGCAACGCTACTGCAAAAGAATTTAGTTACAATCTGGGTCACTAAAAAATAGGTTGATCGTTCAAAATGGTTTTCATCTCACTTTCACCTTTTCTTCCACTCCGCTGAGATGCGTCCGCTTCATTTTCTCTGCAATGCGCCAAGCATTTTGTATTTCTTAGCGCTACCCTCTTTTTGAATCACAAAGTAAGGAGATTGGATACACTGATGAATTTTCAAGCGTGTGAATTAAACTGAAACTCTTATTAATCTTTTTTTTTTTATCGAACATTATGACCTCCGAGAAATCTCGGGGCCACAATTGACTGAGTGAATATCTATCTCTGATGTACCGTCACAACCGCGTTTCATTGTGAGTCCAGTACTCTTTTGATGAGCCACATTGTTCATCTTGCTTTTTACATAAAGGCTTGCAGAACGCTTGCGAAACTGATGACTTCAGGGGAAATTCGTGCCAGCCCAATGGGAGGACTATCGAGGTGAGAAAATACACAATTAAGTCAACACACCAGCATTCCACTATTCCTTAATGAGAGGCCTTTCCTCCAGAGAGAATGCTCTGTTTACGTCCTGGTTCCCTCCAAGCTGAGACCGAGACGAAGAAACATGAAGAGCTCTTACACCGACATGTTTTTACCGACTACGAACCAAGGCGCTACTTTAGCTAGGAGGCAACGGAGCCCTCAGATATGCAGTCAATGCGATAAAGCAACGGTTACACGCAATAATTCCTCAAACACCGGCAGTGGCGGAACAGACGCCGGTCAGTCCAATCAAGCCGAGCGTAAGGAAAGAACAAAAATACAGTTTGACGTAAAGCTTCCCGCATTGACAATCGAGTTAGAGGCCCAACGCAATCTTTCACGTTACCGCGTGCTGCCCAGTATCTCACCTATGGGAAGAACTGTTGGAATTAGGCCAGGTGCAGGCAATGGCCTCTTGGGTATATTGGAGGTTAAAATTCCATCACAACTTCAACGGCCCCATCAGGCATACTGTTCTGAACTTGGAAGAGAACGCGATCAAGAAACACGACATCTACTGCGTCAACCCAAACATTGACCGATAAACTCGTCGATCAGCTTTTAGCAGCCTGTTATGGTGGTCAAAATGTATTGCGCTTGAGATATGTTAATTTAAAATTGTATATAATGTTAAAGTAAAAGGCAAACATTCAGACAAGAAAAAAGGCTTAAACTGCTGAAGTTCTGCATAAAGATGCTTTGTGACTTCTAGTCCTTGAGGCCTAACCCTCATTTTAAAATTCTTTTCATTTTTATGTTTTCATTCCATTGTTCATTCATTTATGCTTTCAGAATAAAATGACTTTCTGATTTTAAAAAAACATGGCCCAACCGTTGCTCTTCTCTTCGACTTTTTACTACTCCTTCGCTCACTGGAACTCGGTGATGAGCGAGATCACGTTGGTTCATTTCTTTTAATGCTTGCGCTTTCTTTCACAAGACTTTTATGCATTTATTTTTATTGGTTGTAATAAAACAGTACAGGGACTCTGATGATAACCTGCAATAAATTTTAGGTTGCTTTGCCTCCTCAATGTGTGTCAGTGGACATAAACTTAAATAGTTTGACCTGACAATGCAAATTACAGGACTAAATACATTTGCAGCCCTATGAAAAATGATTATGGCAGGGAGTCCATAACAGTCTTTTACAATATAAAAAATATAATACGGAAGCAACTAAAAAGTTTTAAAAAATCTATTTTGACAAAGTGAGGAGTAGAACGTACATTTACCAGTTCAAATCCATGGAGTAAAAATCTAAATTCTCAAATTACAAATACCAGTAAAATCTTCAAACGTACCAAAATATTTGTACTACTTTAACATGAATTGATTTTTTGTTTTTAATGGAGTTCACTTTTTAAAAATATAGACTTTCCAGTTTAATCTGAACTGACTGTAATCCCAAAACAAAATCTTCAAACTAATCTATAACGATTTGAGGGCATTTTAACCGCTAAATTGCAATACCAAAGTTTAGTCAGAAGGGGGCAGTATAACGTCATATTAGTCCCACTATCGTTTTTGGGTCGTTTTGTGTTTTAAACCGTGTTATAAAGAATCCTCCGTAGTGTTATTTGTTCTCAGATAAAAAATCATTTCTCTAATTTTAATTTCTTTTCTTTACAGGAGATGAACGAAAGGTAAGTATTAGTAACCTTTACCAGAAATTACATTTTTGGGTGTCCCCCGACATACGTCATAAAACCACAACGGGGGAGAGAATACAAGCCACGCCCTTTAAAGTTTCGTCGGCTTCATTCTTTACTCCTATTGGCTCTTATTTGGATCAACTACCAGGTCTCCGCCTTCTGCATGCCGCGGTGAACAAATGTTTTTTTCCCCCTGTATGAGTGGAAGCTATGCTGGTGAGCGTGTCACGAACCAGAAGGGAGTCTGCTTGATTCAATATCTTCTTGTCATTTTTGCTGCCTCTTTTTTTTGTGCCACCATCATCACCAGTGCATCTGTAACTCCCATCACGGTGAGTTGTGCTCCCTTCACGTTCTTCGTAATTGCTGTTATTTCAAGGCCGTATTAAGTTGATTTTGACTTTTCGTGTTTAAATGTTTTGAACTCACAAGATTAACCCTCGTTAAAATGCACCCATGTAAAAGATATAATTAATGTCACGTTAAGAAAATGACAGCCATTTTTCATACATGCTGAGATATACAGTACACCGGTGAGTGCAGCTCAGTATCTCACACCCACTGCTGCAGTCAAAACACAAATATGATTTCTTTAGTCACTTTCTCCATATTAGTCATGAGCAAACACCCACATATTTCTTTATAACTATGACTCGCACAACTTTTGAGGTCAGAGTGACTGGCTGACGTTCATTTACTGGAATTTCACGACTAACGCAGCATTCTTCGGGTGCACAGAGGCGCCTTTCAGGTAAAGGGAGGAGCGCTAGGGGGGCTTACTGTGTGCTCCTTATTGATGGGAATTTGAAGACGGATGTCAGATGCAATGATGCAAAGCTGTTTTTCCTCATGATTGAAAACCTTGATGGATGCCTGCTAGATTGATTACTTTTTGTCTGCTTCACAGTTTTGAGCCTGAGTGGGGAGTTTGCATGTTCTTGCTTGTGGGGTTTCTACCATCTTCCCATAGCGTTAAATTAATTGAAGACTATATTCTGTTCTTATGTGTGAAGGAGAGTGTGAATGGCTGGTGACAAGTCTAGAGTCATCTGGGATAGGAACACTGCCGCAGCTAGAGGGGGGGCCACGGGGGGCACTGGCACACCTGAAATATGCTTGCCCCCATGGTGTTAGGGAAGATAATAGATTTTTCCATGATTCCCCACGTTCGCCATCGGAAACACTTAAAGAATGTTGATCAGGAGTTTCTGAAGATTCTTTGTGCATTTAAAAGTAAGATGAATCAACACAGCACGGGATTGGAGATTAACGCCAAAGTTTTAAATTTTTATTTCCTCTAAAGCAATCAATCCCAGAAGACAGGATTAGCGGCTGTTAAAGCCAAAGATGTGCTGTTGCCAATTTTGGTGTCCTCCATCATTAACACTCTTCACTGGCCCTTCGACAGGGCGTGATTAGTTTGCCAAGAAAAAGACGTTCAGAAGTTAATTCTGTTGCACATATATCTATTCCGTGACAGCTCAGTGGAGTAGAGGTTAGCACGTCTGCCACGCAGTTCTGAGGTTCCAGGTTCTCGTCTTGGCTCTGTCCTTGCTGGACATTATTCAACTTTAATTTAAAAAAATTTATAGGTATTTTAAAAAGCTGCCAGGACAGCTTTGTGTTAACCAGGGTGCTGTGAAGAGAAATTCTATACTATCTTAGAGTTTATTTTCATAGCTAGAAAAGCTCCATATAAAACCAATTTAAATATTTTGATTTTTTGTAGTTGTTGTTGTCAGGTGTGGGAGCTGTTCAATCTTTTTGATTATGGTGTTACAGACCAAGTCAAATGTTATTTTTCACAAATACCTACTTTGGACACTCCTGTGATAAATAGTGCATGGACGTGAATGTGGGCTTGAATGATTGTCTGTATGTGCTTTGCAATCAGGCATGATTAGAAGTCAACTGAGGAAGGCTCCAGCTCACCCTGATGAGGACAAATGCAATAGAAAATGAATGGATGTTCTAATTTGGTCCAAGATGACACATCTTTAATTACGTATCACTGGAAATCTTTAATTAACACTGCTTTAGGCCAGGGGTGAGCAACTGGCGGCCCTCGGGCTGCATGCGGCCCCGACCACACTTTCAGACTAGCCCCACCCACATCTGATGCACAAACAAACTCGAGTGCTCTATCACCATTTAACCAATTTAGGGGTTCAGTACCTCGTATGTGCTCAAGAACCAAATCTCCACGGCAACCAAATTCATTTGGTGCTCTGCAAGCTTAAGCAAAAGAATGGCTCGAGGTTGTAACGATTCTCATAACACGGGAGACTGCGCGTCAAAAGAAATAACTCCACAGGTGTTTTGCTTTTCTGTGGTTAATGGAGGTTTCGTTCGCATTATGAAGGCTACAGAACAGGAAATGGAACTTGTTGTCGTGCGGTACGTGCATCTCGACCTTGGTTGTTTCGTTTAATGAGGGTGATTTTAAAAAAAAATGAAAAGAATAGTTGTCTTCCCGTTTGTATTTCGGCAACAGCAGTGTCTCTGTTGACAAGATCGACCATCTGTTGAGTACACAATCCGTGCCCGAAGGAGTTTGAAATGTACTTTTTGGCACTAGCAGTGTATTCTGAGTGATGGATTTGTAGATGGCACGCTTTATTTCCCTCAAGTTTTCCAATTCGAGCGATTTATCCACTGGGCATAGTGCCAATACAAAGCTTCCTTCTTTAGCAATCTGCCAGTCCAGTGTCTATTTTTTTGGGGGGGGGCACAAATTTGTTGACCCTTGCAGCTGTTTCTATTTCAACAACATCCATACAGACAAACGACTGTGTTTAGGGCTGTCGTGATGAATTTTTCTCGCCTAAGCTTCAATTGGAGGCCGTTAATGGCGTCATTTGTCAGCGGCCATACCAACCTAAAGAGGCAATATTACTTGTGTGCAGGGTACAACGATGATCTCAGATTAACATGTTTCAAAGTCCAGACATTTTGACAACTTTGATTTGTAATTTTTTTTCTTTCTAACCAGAACCTGGAAAATATGACCTTCGGGAGAGTCCCTTAACCGTGTTTGGTGGTGAGCAAATGTGCGTCAGGCCAGGTGCATGTGACTCACACCTCCTTGGGAGCTGTTAAACATAGGCCTCATTAGATGTCACCTTCTTCAGGTCGTTACACACAGCAGTCATGTGACTATGGCGTTTCAAACCCATCGTGCTATGTATTTTTTTTATAAATTAGGTCATTATTATATAAAGAAGTCAAGAAAAGATCATCTGTTGGGATCTCATGCATACGCAGGTGTTCCCTCTTTATGGGTCACACTGCATGAATAATTCACGTGGCTTTATGAGTAAACAGGTAAATGTTTGTTTTTGAAAATGCAATTGCATTTGTTCAGTGACATGTCTAAAGTGATGCCAAAAAAAAAAATTACATTTGTCACGAGCATCCGTAAAAGTTTTATGATGCGAATTTTTTTTCATTTTTCCTACGTGACTTTCTCAGTCAGCTCATTATAGTGACATGCTGGAATTTTTTTGAATATCAGCTTGCTGTGCCAGTCTGCAGCTTCCTCCAGGCACCAGAGGCAGAAGGAAGCTCAAACACACTCCAGCAGAAACTCAACATGAATTTTTAACAGGCTACACTTTTAGACCTTTTTAATGGAAAAACAATTGCACATGCAAAAGGATTTGACAGCATATCTGAGTTTGGGTAACTGAATTATTCAAAGTGGTCAGCGTATTTAAGTGGCAACTCTGATACGCTTGAATAACATACTGCTTCGTTTGACCCCATTTTTGCTTTTGAACTAATCTTATTTCTAGACTTATTTAATACTGATTCAATTTATGTGAGCAGCTGGATTCAACATAATATAAAGGATTTTGGATTTAAATTTAGAGTCACATATAACCTACACATTGAGTTTAGAATAACAATAATTGGGTAAGTCACATGTGGGTGGTTCTCAGAAAGTATGGTCCAGTCAAATGTAGCAAAACGCTGACCCAACCTGATGCGAGATTAGGTTTGTTTCCTTCTGTGTCCCAAATACACTGCTGGAAATGACTTAGAGCATTGTTAATATACATTTTTTCCATTTTTCATTATATCTCGTTCAGCAACAGGAACTACCCAGTGGCCTTTCTTTTCTGGGTCAACACTTCTACTATATTAGATTGACAAAAGGCTAACGGCAAGCCCCTATTAGCGGGGAAAGTGGAATCGTGTGGTCATCTCGCATTCAGCAAGCAGCAGCTGATTATGCTGGTTGTTATTATTACGCCAAGCGAGCACTTATGAGTTCAGCATATTTACTGTATGTTCCGTACTGATTTTTTGTCAGCATGTGTTGAGCAGTTCTGACTCGGCTCAGTGTCTTAATGAGCCGCTGTTGAGCTATGAGGCTGTCACACTTTCCCACATGCTGAATATACTCCAGGCAGGGTGTGTGTGTGTGTGTGTGTGTGGTTGAGGATGTGGTTAATTAACAGGATGCCTGGCGGTGAAAGTGTTTGTGTGAATATTTGTGTTTGATATTTCCAACTACTATGAATGAAGCACATCGAGTCTAACGGTATAAAATGCCATTGTCACATTTTGAATTTTATTTTTTGAACTCAAGCCTTCTCAGCTTTTGTCCATCGGGCCATAAGCAGCTCTGCGCAGGCGTTCCCATCTGTGTAGCTTTTTCTTCGAAGCGATTGTCAGGCATACTAAATAATGGACTCGTCATGACAAGACATGAAAAAGGGCTTCTGGAATTTGAGCACAAGCTACAACAAAACGGTAATGACACCAAATGGGATGTGGTTAAGGCACAAAGAGCAGGTGGGCATGCAGGAATTGTATCCCACTTGGGGTTATATTGGATTTATTGTCGTCATTAAAGCCCTTTTATTTTTTTGGGGTGTGCAGAGCAGTAGGTCACACTTATATTTGGAACATGTTCCTATTTTGTGCCAATGTAGGCCAAAAGAATTGTCTTTTCCTTCAGTTTTGACAAATGGAGCAACTGCATTGACACTGCAGGTCCTTTGGGACTTTTTAATTGCTGTCCATCCATCCGTTTTCTCAAGCGCTTAATCCTCACGAGGAGCATCGAGAAGTTCACATGCGTAAACATCACGCTGTCACAACACCTAAATAAACAATAATTAATTATTAAACGATGACTTAGCATTTATTGTTGTTGGCCTGGCTTGACTTTTAGCCCCCCTATTGATTTAAAGGAGAGTAACTTCTATATTACTCGTCTGGCTTATGTCAGCAATTATTTAGCTTATTTAATAATGGACACACCTCTAATGTAGCATATTTAGTTATTTATTAATGCTTTAACTCTGCTTTATATAACTGGTGTTTTTCAATGTTTATTAACTTCACGTTATACTATCCTAATTTCCGGCGCTCTTCGGAAAGCACGTTCAAGAAAGAAATGAAACTTTTGGAGATTTTGTGAAATAGCTCATGAAAAGATGATTGCCCCAAGTGTTTTCCTTGTCAGAGAAAATGAGGACAACTCGTCAGACTTTGCAATTGCCCATGATTCCCTTACTATCATAATCCGTAACACTTTATATCTAGGAAGTTACTACCTTTTGAATGCCAGCTCATTAAAGCTGTCGCGTTTTTCTGAGTAGTGCTTAAATTTAATGGGTGGGGTGGGCAGTAGGTAAACCAGTACAACGTTTCTTCATACTTGATGGAGGAAATATGATATGAAGAAGAGGAACTGAAATATGTTGTGTCATGAAAAAAAAAAAATAAACATCATGATGACACCAGCATAATTGGCTTAATATGCCGTTGCTAACGGCCATGTAGTCTCTCTCTCCCTCTTTCTCTCTCTCTCTGTTTTAAATGCTATTATGACTGAATTCACTCCAGTAGCCATCAGTGCAAGAATTTTCCTGAAGACTTATAACCTTTCCACTTAAGCTAGCCTGAGGCAAGGCTTGCAAGAGAAAAGTCGAGATCAATTAAGCAAAGGCTCGTTACTGGGCCTTATCCGGATGGATGGATGGCCGACAGCGCAACAAATAAACTTAGCCACAATAACAAGAGCTTTGTTGTTAAGAGAGATGACCCGCCTGAGATAATATATGTATTTATTAACATTTGAATATTTAAAGTTTGTAATAACAGTACTTATTATCAGAAATGCTTTATTGTGATTGCGCCGCAGATGCAAGCAAATGGAACATACCCATCTGAGAAACTCCGATACGAGATGAAGCCTTGTGACTCGCGTCCATTTGACGCCTAAAAGCCCGTTAGGCATGCCAGCAGGAGAGACCGGAAGGACAGACAAACATCTGCAATGTGAGGAGCAGAGTGGAAGAGAGAGCAGCTTTCAGCCTGTGTCAATCTTGTTAGCGCAGACATTAGCCCATCTCAACTGACATCATTCGCTCAGCAAGATTTGCCCAAAGGTCTCTATGAGGTCGTAAAGTCAGAGAGGTTGCTTGATGTCACGTGCTCTTTGTGATAAAGAGTCTGGTCGGTGCCGAACCGAGGCTAAGAACTGTAAATTTTGTGTCGTCAAAACTGGTAGGTGAAATCCACATAGCTTAAGAATATTTGATTTTTGTCATTGTCATCCCTGACTAGAAGCTCTCGTTGAAGAAAGCCCTGAGCTGTCACCTTATGAAAGGCGGCCAAGTGGCCATGTTGCATGAGATGAAAGGGAGCCCCAATAGGCGACCATGTGACAGACCTCTGCGTCACTGCTGTCATCAATCCAAAGTGGATGAATAAATCAGAAGTGGAGGCGCTGCCGCAATGACCACATTGAATAAGCCGTGAAGGCCCGGTTTCAGATGACCACGCTTTTGTTTATCTGGCAGCGGAGGCCGTGGCCATTAGCACAAAGCTGCTAACTGCTGCTTCAAAGAGGCTATTCAACCCAAACATTTTCTCTAAAATATGTTGTATGTGGCCCCACTAGTCTAAACACAGCATTCTGATTAATATTGCCTTTGTGGAATCTGAATTAAATGGCAAAATTCACTTGTTTTTATCCATCTCAGGCGGCGGCCATTTTGTCACTTGCTGTGGACTAATAATGACATCACAGTTGCCACAACAAATCACAGCTCAGCTTCAGAAAAGTGGTGAGCTGTGATTTTAGGAATCACATTTACAGTTTGCTGGCTGTTATGTTATATTTGAACAGTTGGTTACACATTTATTGCACCCTGTTTATTTTTTGTTGACAACTATAGCGTATAAGATTAGCATATGTTAATCTTAAATATATATTTACTGTGTAGTCATCAATACTGTTGCACATGCAGATGTACAGAATGTATAATCAGGCATATGTTTATACATCTCAGTCAGTACACACACTTTTCCAAGACTGCTTATGAACACACAATTAGAAGCAGAACTGAGATACACTCTCAGAGCTTCCAGCAAGCTATTTCAAATAACATTCATCATCATTCTTTAACGTTGAAAGTCTGGCGCTCAGTAAGAGCCATAAGGACATATCAATTATTAAGAGCTTTGCTTTCATTTAAACTCAATTTTCATGACCAATCTTTTCTGTCAATTTCATTTTTGAAGCCAGTCCTCCAGCTATAAGCCATATTAGAAATACAAAAACAAATCAGTCCACATAACCTAATGTATTTTTCAGTGAGACAAAGTTGAAAAGCTTTTAGCGGCCTTGACTATTAAAGTCATCTTTTTCCTTCCCCTCATGACCTTTTGTCTGCTCTTTTGTTCTCACTAGACTAGAGCAATGTTGCTGGCACTTCAGTCCTAGTGTGCGGTGAGATGGGCTCGGAGGAGTGCAGTTCAGTTATGTCGCAGAAGATCTCCTTGTCCCGTAGCAACAGCAGCTCCTCATCCAAACATGACAGTCGACAGGTAAAAACATCAATTTAAATTCTCATTTGTGTGAATTAATTAGCAAAAGGCTAATGGAGAGATGACACTGTTTCACAACAAGCCTTACTTAGAATCCTGCGTCTGTTCTATAGATACTACCTCCACAAGGGGGCGCAAATCTCAAATCCTGATGAGTGATGTCATACCATTACAAACCAATTCACAGCATTTTTTATTTATTTACATTGTTCACTTAGTTGTAATTTCTTCACATTTATGTGCATATAACTTCCAGTGTATTTGCAAAACTTGAAGCTATTAATGATAACTGCCACCTTGCATAATTAGAATAAACAAATAACCTGGACAGCCATCGTACAGTACATAGATGTGTCTGATTGCTGGTGAAAATGTGTAACATGGAATATTGTCTTGTCATGTACGTCACTGCTGACGCCTTCTGAATGTGTTTCGACCTTCGGAACAAGTGTCCAGACTTGTCAGACAAGACAATATGGCCAATGACTCACAGTGTCACTGTGGGGAACGTGATAAACCCTCAGATGGGACGAAAGAACCAACCCTTGTAATTTAATAATAGTCCTTCATTGCTTATGAGGGTTTCTCTTAGATAGACCCGCCCCTGCAAATTACATTCTCTCTTTCTGATGACGTTCATTATGAACTCAGCACACTGCAGCAATAAGTAAGCAGTAAGTAAGCCTGGACATAATGTGTTGCTGATTTAGTGTCATGCATTTCATATCCAACAAATGGTGTTTATTTAACCTGCAGGACAGCTGGGAAATTGTGGAAGGTCTGCGGGGAGGTTTTAGCAGTGTCTCGGAGCTGCAGAAACAGGAAGGCTATGTACTCAAGAAAAGAAAGTGGCCCCTAAAGGGCTGGCATAAGGTACACTGTGTCCTCTTTTAATTTTGTTTCCTCTTCAACGTCGGTGAGGCAATCGTGTCAGCCGTTGCTATCGTCGAGCTGAGGGAATTCATGCAAAAATGAACCTGTTGAGGGTCGCTGTTAGCATGGTGCTTCGCATAGTTGACAGCAAGGGGAGCCAATTAAAAATCCCTCTTCGATTAACGGCTGCACAGTCCAGATTGTAGTCTGTATTTATTTATTTATTTATTTATTTATTTATTTATTTACGTTGTATATTTATATATAAAATTCATATATATTTTATTTTTTCATGCCTACACCAGTCACACCAGTTCAATGTAGAAAAAACTGGATGGGGCAAATGTAGCTGTAATGATGATGGACACAGGTGGCAATCGCCTGAGATGTTGCTAGCTAATGGGGCTGTATCCATACTTGCTCAGTGTGTTTCTTCCTCCCCGTAGAGATACTTCTCACTGGACAAGGGCATTCTGAAGTACGGCAAGTGCAGCGCTGATGTGAGTGCCTGCTGGCTACAAATGACGTGGCCTTGCCTCTTCTCTTCATGTGTTGCCTGCTCGACCGGCAACAAAGCAATTAATTTAAGATTGATTTTTAAATTTATGATCCAGTGTGTTCCTAGCAAAATATGTTGACTTGCAGATTGAGAAAGGGAAGCTTCATGGTTGCATTGATGTGGGGCTGTCTGTTATGGCCATTAAGAAGAAAGCCAAGTGCATCGATCTTGATGCTGAGGAGAACATCTATCACCTGAAGGTAAACTACGAATCTCGTCAACAACCCCCCCCCCTTCCCTCCCGGATGTATAGGAAATCAAGTGGCATTCTTTCCCTCGTAGGTTAACATGTATATTCTTAAAGGAGCGTGAGGTGACCTTGTGTTGTTATTTGCATGTGACGAGACATTGTTTGCGCCCGTCACCTTACTTTGTCCTTGTGCAGATCAAGTCACAGGAGCTGTTTGATGAATGGGTGTCCAAACTACGTCATCACCGGCTCTATCGACAAAATGAGATTGCCATGTGTCCCAACGACAAGTCCTTCCACTTCGCCCACTACCCCTCCCCTGCATCCTCTAGCTTTGCCGATAGCGCTCCTATTAGAAAGGTAATATATAGTTTCTATGCTTAGGTTAAATTACATATTTGTGATGGGGCTGACTTTTTGTTTGTGTTTCTTTTTGCAGTGTGTGCCTATACGCAGGCAGTCTTCAGCTGGAGCTTTCCCTTTTAGCTGCAACAGCCAAGCCAAGGTAACAGCCTGGCTGCAGTCATCTGATGACATGGACAAGTGCTCCAAAGGTGAACCCACATTGGCAAGCTTCATCGCGGCCCACCCCTTCAAAATATTTCTATCATATTATATCGCAGTAAAAAAAAAAAGGAAAAAAAAGCAAGTATCTCCCATTCCATAATATTATGTATCGCAAAATCTGCTAATACATTATTTTCTCCATATTAGACAGCAGGAATAAGATAATATAAATTGCTGAGAACATTTTTTTTCTGATGGTGCTTCTTTTGAAAGTAATGAAATTGGATGGACGGATGTTTCCAATTCACCTGTTATCGCGATTGAATTTATGATTTAGCAGCAACAGCGACCTCTGCTGGCACAAGTAGTAATCGCACCATTAAAGATGAATTTTCTTTAACAGGTCCGGGAATTTGTACAGCTTCATCTGTTGAATAATTTTCATGTCAGGGTACTACGAAATAGTTCATTTTAACAAATGTATTATTTATTTTTTAGACTTGTCAGTTTGTGAGGCGTACCTACTTGAACTGAGCCACCTTCTTCAGAGCATGGAGGTCCTCCATCGTACTTATTCTGCACCCTCCATCCAGGCTCTTCAGGTGCTTTGCTTATCATTATGAAATACCAGTTTGTCTCTGCAATTGAAGCTTAGCACCATCTTAACAAACTTTGCTCCATTCTCTTGCTATATATAGATCTTTTCAAATCTATTTTTATTTCAATTGTCCATGATGACAGCTCTTTAGTTAGATCCATGCACTGTGTGTCACTAGGCATCTACATTTGACAGCCCTAAAAAAGAAAAGAGGCTTCAGAGAAAATGGCGCACAAAAAACTACAACAAAGACATCAAAACAACTCTGCAGGTAGGCTGAAAACAAAAGCTTCACTTTTTAAAGTCTTTGATGAGATCGTTTTTTGTTCCGCTGCAGGTTCCCAGCTGCATCTCTGGTTCCATCCGCCTCCATTCCTCGAACCCCAACCTCTCCTCTGCGGCGTTGGCCAATGACAAAGTCGACCAAGAGTCTCTGGATTCTCCTTTTGATGCGGCCAAACTGCAGGAGGATTTCTGCCGGGTTGCCACGAATCGTGAGTCCAGACTTCGATGCCGTCACGTGCGGGAAAGGAGAGCCATAATTGCCGATATGCTTTTCAGCTTTTTTATTGGAACGCTCTTTCTGGCTGTTAAATCTATTATCAAATATTTTCCCAAACTGCTACTAAGTGAAAAGTTTCACGCCGCTCTTACGGGAAATATTTTCGTAATTAGAAAAGTGCCCCCCTTTGGGTGCTATTATTCTTCTGTCAGAGTAGCACTCATGCTAACACTTTGTTGTTGTCTTCCAAATTGCAATGGCAGCGTGTTTTTTTTTTTTTTTCTCTCTCCCCCTCAGTGCACACCACCATGAAATCGGCTTTGAGTTCACTAGCGTCAGAGAGGGAGCGATTAAAACAATGTGCGGAGCAAGACACCTGTCCGCCAACCTCCCCACAAGTGGTCGGTTTGAAGAACGCGCTGACGACGGTACGTGGGCTCTGTTAGCGAGGCACTGGAGAATCCTTGAGGGCTTAGCCCACCCGACTCGGACTTGAGTCACCATTGATCAGGCTTTGTTTTTTTTCTCTTTCTTGCTTTCTAAAGTTAATATCGATTGTCACGCTGACAGCGCAACACATTTCTTTTGACAATAATAGTCTGCTAATGACTCAGTCTGCCTACGTGACCACACAGCGTGGCAATAATGGGACAGTGATGTCTTCTGTCGTACATTGTAGGTGGGCTTCCCGTCTATAATAACATTTTGCACATTGCGAAATTTTTATTATAATGTATGACAAAATGAATCGAACTGCAACGGCGCTCAGTAGAGCACTTCATGGATAATTACCTTCTGCTTGCAATTTTGTTATTAATGTTAATTTATTATTCCTAAAAAAATAATAATAATAAGGCATTACTAACGACATTAGAGCATAAATGGTAGACCACCTTGTGTTTGTTCATCTGTTTGCCATTTGCTACTTCCCGTTTTATAGAAGATGATGCAACACTTGGTTCATTCAATTCATGTCATACCCAGTCAAAGCGAGACAAATTAAATTCACTGCGTGCTTTCAGACGGAATTTCACAACCTTTATTGAGCCATGGCACATATTTTAAATGAGAAAAATGCCCCCTGATCATAACAGTTTTTTTTTTTTCATTTTCAATTCCAATCCTAGCGGAGCCTGTGACATTTCTGGGCCGTGTTGACGTTTCACGACTTGACCATTGTGCGGTCGTCTTAAATTGAATCGGCGCAGAACTGAAGGCTTAGCTGATATTTTGTTTTTAGTTTGACCTCCAACTTGTTGTTCTCAGACTTTTTAAATTAGATTATGGATCGCAGGTAGTAAAATTGATTACACATCATTGAATGATTATTTTACAGGCTTTAGCGCAGAATTCAGAACTGCGAGAGCGCCTCTGCAGGATTCACGCTGAATCTCACATCGTAGAACCCTCACTACTCAATCTCGCTGCCCCCGTGCAGGTGGGTGCGTGGGAATGCACTGAGTCCCCCCCCCCCAGCATGATGATGATTCAAATTATTACTTCCCTCCCACATCATGAATGAGCTGTCATTTCCTTCATTGTCATGCGCATGCGACGGCCATGTTGCACTCCTTCCGCCCCCTTAATGACGATAAGACGTCATTAAAAAAAGAAGAGGAACACATTGCAGGTCACGGCGTTATGAATCATTTGCATGCGGCCATGTGTTGAGTGTGATCGCGCGACGTGCTGCCACACGGAGGCTTTTGGCTCATTTGCTATTCTGATTTACTGTTCGCCAATCATGCTAATTTGGTGATTTTTTTTTTTCCTGCTGTTTTTATGCATAGAACTAAATAGAGATTAACAAAACTCCAACGATAACAGATGCACAGCCGGAAATTAAAAATATAAGTGCCATCATCTCAGTGGTTGTTCATTAGTGTTATCAAGCTTCTAATATTCATTTTCTGCACCTACCGTTGAGCCACTGTTTTTATACTCGACTTGTGGATATCGTATCTCTTAGAAACCAGAGGAGCATGCATCCGAATCCCGTTCTCTGGTGCATCAAGAGTCCAATGAAAGCAGAGCCGAGTCGCTGTCTGAGTTCTTTGACGCGCAGGAGGTTCTGTTGTCCAATAGTTCCTCTGAAAATGAGGTAAAATTGATATTTTTATTCCTTTTATACAAATTAGGGACAATAAATGTCAAATATATATATATTAGATTTGCTGTGAAGATCCTCTCATATTTTACAATGCTATGATGCAATCTGGTTTGCAATACTTTTTTAAAAATATTTTTAAACTTATTTTGACAGTTTACTGTGACATGGGATGCTTTTTTAATTCAATTTAGTCATCCATGTTTGTGCTGGAGGCTTATTGAAGCCTTTTTAATTTCACTGTCATGAAAGCTGCACTCCGGCTGTAATTCATTTTTTTTTTTGTTTCTCTCTTGACTTTATTGTCATTTGGCTGGTCAGATAGCGACATGAGCGGAGGTGGTGTAAAAATGGAAGTTAATTACTTTCATCTAAAAATACCTAAGTGACGACATCACTAAATAATGTGACAGCAAGAAACCTGCCCTAACTTTTATCTCAGGTGCTCTTTATATTTCTCTCATCACAATAGCTAAAGGTTTGCATTTTTTTTTCTTTTTTCAGGTGTCAGAAGATGATTCGTACAACAGCGACGTTAGTGACAACAACTCCATGGACAACTTTAACAATGAGACTGAAGATGACAGACAAATTTCAGGTAACAAATCCTTTCACATGCTCCAAAAATAGAACAAGAAGTTTATTTTGGGGTTTGGCCAGGTTCCGTTCTCTGCCGTCGTCGATCCCGTCTACCTTCACCCAGCCCCAGCAGCAGCGCTGTCAGCCTGTGGAACATCCTCAGGAACAACATCGGCAAAGACTTGTCCAAAGTGGCCATGCCGGTGCACCTCAACGAGCCGCTTAACACCCTGCAGAGGCTGTGTGAGGAGTTGGAGTACAGCGAGTTGCTCGATCAGGCTGCCGACACAAATGATCCTTTTGAACGCATGGTGAGAAATTTTGTTTTTCGTCTTATTTTTGTTCAACACCTTATTTCAAGGGGAGGTCAATGCCCCTGCAGGCCCCCCTCTAGCGCTGCCAGTGATCAAAGCTAGGCATCTTCAAAACTGCATCTGTGATTTTTTTTTGTGTGTGTCTAGGTGTTCATCGCTACATTTGTGATTTCGGGTTACGCATCCAGCTACTACAGAACTGGCGGGAAGCCTTTCAATCCTGTCCTGGGAGAGACTTATGAATGCGACCGGCCAGATAAAGGTTTCCAGTTTATTGCAGAGCAGGTGATGATTTAAACAAATGGTCAACTTTGATTGTTTTTAAATGTGCTTGATCATTTTTTTTTTTGTTTTGCACAATTGTCATCTCCATCAACAGGTCAGCCATCATCCACCAATCTCGGCTTGCCATGCAGAGTCTAAAAATTTTGTCTTCTGGCAAGGTGTGTTCAGCAGCATACATCTATCAATTAGATTATAAATAAAATAAAAAATCAAATTTATTTTGCAGACGTGAGGTGTAAGAACAAGTTTTGGGGGAAGTCAATGGAGATTGTTCCTGTAGGCAGCACCCACGTAACGCTGCCTGGGTGAGCTTTACGCACCAAAACATAACACCAACGTTAGACAGCAATTTTTTTTTTTTTTTATATTAGTTGTAATTGCTGCAGGTCCGGAGACCACTATGTGTGGAACAAGGTGACGTCATGCATTCACAACATCCTGAGTGGGCAGCGCTGGATCGAGCACTACGGCGAGATCTCCATCAGAAACTCCAACAGCGACGCCTGCCAATGCAAGATCACGTTTGTCAAAGTGAGTCACGCTGAATTAAATTACAATAAAAATAAATAAAGGAAAATATTCTAATAGTATTTCCACCGGATGACATTAAGTACAGTACACCATTTTCGCTGTGCAGTAAATAATACATAAGCTATACCAACATAATTTTTTGTTGTCATTTGTGAAATGTTTTTGTTGGTCTGTTTCCAAATCCAGAGTGCTGAACCCTCAAATGCTTCTTATACAAATTAGATAGACTCAGTACCATAGTAGGGCTTTTATCACTCAATGACCTTTGCTCACAGTTGGTGATCCTCACCTGAATGCAACTAAATAGCACATATGATGTTTTGAAGGTTTGATGTATAGAGGCTTTTCCTGAGCCGAGAAGGTTAATTGCTTTAGCGGTTCTCATTTGAAAGGTCCCCTAAAGGGAGGGTGACTCAAGGAAAAAGGGTGATTTATTCATCCTCACCTCCTGTTAAGTGCACCTGACGAAGTCATGAGACCAAAAGAACACATTACCATGAGCTCTTGAATGATGGAGTGTGATCCGCTGCTCCAAAATATTGGCCTTCACTTTGATAAATGCGCTTCTTTGCCACAGGCTAGATGGAACTCGAGTGGCAACGAGGTGGAAGGAACCATCACGGATCAGAAGGGGAACGTGATCCATCGGCTTTTCGGGAAGTGGCACGAAGCCGTTTATTGCGGGGACCCGCCCTCGGCCACGTGCATCTGGAGAGCAAGTATGACCATTTTGGTTTTATCATCATTCAATGCACGTTTGCTGAATATGAATTTTTATATTTGCAGATGTCATGCCAGTTGAGCACGAGCAGTACTACGGTTTTACCAAGTTTGCCGTTGAGTTGAATGAGATGGACGCTTCCCTGAAAGAACTGCTGCCACCCACTGACACCAGATTACGTGTGGACCAAAGGTGAGAAACAAACGTGAGCTTTAATTGTATTTGTTGGTCCTTATCTGACACAAGATTATTTTTTTGAGAAAGTATAATGAACAGAAAAAAATGTATCCATTTTAAGATGCCAAAAAAATATTCTTCTAATCGACAGTATTTGACTGTGTGACTCTTTCATTGAACCCAGACGCTACTTCAATAAAGGATTAGAAATAGTAACTCCTCTCACCGCTTCTGTGCATATCTTAAGTTAATTTTAGCTCACATTTGTAACTTTTACAAGTGAGCAGTCAAAATGTAGGACATTCAAAAATAACAACGGGGCTTTATCTTGTGGAAACAGAAAAAGACAATTTAATTTCATACCATATGAATGACACACTGCAAAAAAAAAAAATCTGAGTTTAAAAAGTGCCATCTCAATACAGTTATATTTGAACAGATGTTTCTCCCTTATTTGCATGATAATGATGTGCAGACTGCTGGAGGAGGGGAAGGTCGAAGCTGCTGAGGAGCAAAAGCAAAGGATTGAACAGCTGCAGAGAGAAAGACGACGAGTCCTTGAGGAGAGCAATGCCGTACATCAACCAAAATTCTTCCGGTAAAATTCATCTCGAATAGTTTTCCTGGATGCTTTACACATGTGAATATGAGCTGTTTTTATATCCTCGTGCAGAATTTATGAGATCCAATACAAGTGCATCTGTCTTGACAAAGATAACAACAGCCGCTTTTCTCTTCTCTCCATTCATAGGAAGTCAAAGGATGACTCGTGGGTGAGCAACAACACTTACTGGGAACTGAGAAGCGATCCCGGCTTTGCACGCACAGATTTCCCGACGTTGTGGTGACCTGAACTGAAACATAATTCAGTGGAAACATCCGCATTCAGCACCGACCGTCTTTTTTTATCGTTGCCTTAACAACAAGTGCTTATTTAAGTTGTGTAAACATGTTATGCACCCTGAGAATGTGGATCTGTATAGTTGGAGAAATGTGAAAAGGATGACGAGTCCACCTCATTACAAGCGCCGACTCATTTAGAAGGTACTAATTAACCGGTACCTCATTAGAAAAAAGTATTGAGAGGCATCTCATCTTGTCATTTAGACAATCTCTACCTCAGAGATACAGTAGCCTTGTTATGCCATTGATTAACATTAACATCAAATATTTATTCTGCACATGCCTGATGCCTTATTGGTCATTAATTTTTATTTGTTTTAGATGTTTTTTAAAAAAAAAAACATGTATAGTTTGTAAGGTGCTCTGAAAATGAAACCAATCTGTACTGGATGTTTGTTTTTATTTAACAACTGTGCTAATTATTTGTGACTGACTGTGTGAAATCTGTGAATGATGCAAACTGGAGAAGTTGTAGCAAATATCACACACTTATTCATTTGTTCACCTCATCCGATGCGCCTTTGGTGGTGATGCAGGCCAAGCTGTGCTGCGTCAGCTCAAATAAATGCTGCGATGCTGCCCTCTTGTGGACTCTTGTGTGTATGGTCAAGTCTGCGTTTATATTGAGCTTTTTATAACGGTATTTATTTACAATAGTATTTAACAGAAATAATGTTTGGTAATAGTGTTTTGTTTTACCTACATTTGCATTTGAAATTAGTCAGTTCATAGCAATAGATTCCGCATTGATATTTCAGTTCTTTCAAACAATTGCAATTTTCTAAACGTTCCAAATATATCTGATGAGTTTTTATATTTTTTGTATAGTACAATATGTATCATTGTTACTATTATTTCATACTTATTAACGAGTGTTTTTCTTATTTAAAAAAAAAAAATCGATAAATAACTGCTCTTTGTCTGCTTCCGGGGTGGGCGTGGCTTAGGTGTGTCCATTGTGATAAAACAATCTTCACATTCACTTTGGCGTCGTCGTGAGTCTTTTAGTTTTTTAAGATTATCTTCGCCCAAAAGGTGTCTTCCTTGCTTCCTTCGTCGACTTAACGACTGCTTGGTGAAAACGGTAACTTAACTTAACTTTTCTACGACTTTCGGTTCATATTTGATATTTTGGCGTTATTGCTGATGCTAGCTAGCTTTTAGCCCATTGTCGTCATACACGGACGACTAAATGCAGGAAATCCTTCAACTTTGTCATTCTTCTTTTTCACGCCGAAAAATGTAAGCTTAATATAGTTATAATACATATTTAAATTGTTTATGCATTGAAGGGAGTGGGCAAGCGTCTGTCTGCGGTGAACTTTGACCTCCGTCCGGGAGATGTTCGCCACGGCCACCAGGAATTTTGTGGAGGAGGTGGACCCCGGAGGGTTGCTGATCCCGGTGAGAAGCCTCAACGACACCATCGCTCTGCTCACTGTGGTGGTGAGCCAGAAACGTTTCTGGTTCTGGCAGAAGCCCAAATATCTGCCCACTGATTTTACCCTCAACGACATCTTGACTGGAGACACCCCCATCACGCCAGGTAAATAAGCAACATATTATTGTGGACGTCAATTAAAAAAAAAAAAAATCCTAGCACATTAGATTTTTGACATATTTTCATTTTCTATCATTTTGTTACAATGATAATCCTCATCTGTGCTTATCTTGTATTTTATTTTAATATTTAATGCTTGACATGTTATTAGATGAGTTCTGAAAGGCACCAGATGCCAGCTGTTATATTTTCATTGTTTGAATACAACTTAATAACCTAATTTAATTAGTACACCCTATTAAATCTTTTGTTATCTGCCTAATTACAGCAAATGTTTCATCACACAGTGGTGAACTCACAAAAGCGCTGTTTAATTTCTAGCTTAGATGCGGAAGGCTGAACATCTGTTGCTACAAAAACATCTATTGCCAGAGATTTTATGAACAAACCCCAGGAGCTGTTTTAAATTGTGATGAAAGTGTTTGTCCCTTATGTACTAACTCAGCATTTTATTGGGTTAGTTATCGTAAGTCTGTTAACTGATGCCAGTCTCCGTCTGTAGTTTTAACAGAGACTGATTTTATTAAATACAATGGGACGTTTGGTGACAACATACAAGGGACGCTCGATGCCACCTTCATCCAGCCCAACATGAACATGGACGTCAAAGACTCTTCCAAACTCCAGTTTTCATTTGGCAGTTTGAAGAAAGACGAAATAGATGTGCGGCGCCTCCTGCAAGACTCCAAAAACAGGTTGGCTTCCTTTTCATATGTGTTTTACTGAATTTTCTTTGTAGGTCATGTATTGTTATGTCCCACTAGGGTGCTGGACATGTCCCACTGTCTGATTCAGCAGACCAAGAAGAAGCGTCAGGTCTTTGGTGTGGTCAAGGAGCGTATTGTGACCAGCCAGCCGTGCAGCGTCATTCAGGAGGTACAGCAGGAGAGACAGTGTAGTGGCACGCTCAGCTTCTGCGGGCCCAAGACGCCAAAGGTCAAACTGGAACTCAGCGCAAACATGTTTACGACGATATCTAATCTTTCTTTCGGTTTCAGTAGAGATATTGCTTTTGAAACACTACTACTTGAAGCACCTAGTTGAACTTGTGTGTTTTTGTTCAGGTGTTACTGAAAGATAATGGTAGCCTGAACAAAGACAGCAACGTTACCATGGAGATTCCCACAAACACCACCCTGGCCTATGCTATCGTTGACCTCGAGGTGAAGCAAGATGGTCGTTACAGTGAGTAGACTTTATATTCTATACATGACTTTTCTATGTTACCATTGGATGGATTTGAACTGACTGTATGACATGTTTGCACAGAGCTGTGTCTGATGTCAGTCAAGGGGGGCTTCGAGGTGGACAGCCCCACCCAGAAAGGTCTGGTGGGGGTCACTGGAGCTCCTGAGCAAAACAATCCTGACGTCAGTCATCTTAGACAAGGTCAAGTTTTGCCCAGATTTATTTGTTGTAACGAATTGTTTCAGAGAACATATATGAATTATTTTCAAAAATATGTTTTTTAAAAGAGCCACCAGGCAAGCAACACTATTGACTGTCAATTTTTGAATGTTTTTTTTTTTTTTGGGACTTTTGCAGAACTGGAGAATTTGTGTGCTCACTTCCAGCTGCTGGCAGCTCTTCCCGCCTCCAGCAGGTCTTCTTTGCTCAAGAGCATCACAGCACTCATCGAAAACAAAGCAGCTCTCAGTGCTCTTCAAAGTGTGGTGAGATGACTCAAATGGCTTTAAACATTTGACTTTATGCTGACTTTGGAGCTCTCTCAGCTGGATCAAATGCTTGTGGAAGAGAGCGGTAACGTGACCGACGTTTCGGACGAGCACAAGCAAAGTATCCAGCCTGTGCTGGATGTGCTGAAAGAGGCGGAACGTGTGTCAGCGGCGCCGAAGGAACGTCATGTGTCACTCCTTGGTGCACTTCATCTCATTACCAGTGCTTTGGATGGTGAGCATGTTTTAGTTTTGTGCGACATTTAAATATTACTACAAGTGGGTCAAAAATTACCCAAATTAGAATTGGGTATTATAACTAGGAGCACACAACAATGATTTAATGTTTGAAAAATCTTTTGAACTTCTTTGAAAGAGAAAAGTGCCTAGAACAGTCATAGAAAAATGAATGCATTACGGCCATCAATTCTTCTTTGGTGACATTTGTCCATTCTTTTCCTCCGTCCTTCCATGTTTGAACACTTCATCTTTCACCATGGTTCTCCTTCCAGAACTGACTTGTGACTCCCTTGCTGCGCTGAGTGTCTGCAGCAGTCCCGACGTGTTGAAAATCATGGAACTTCTGGTTTGTAAACAGAATCCCAACCAATGGGTTTTTATTATTTTTAATTTTCACGCACATCTGTTCTAGGTAAAGTGCTTGTCAGGAAGCGGGGAGTCGCCGGCGATTGGCGCAGACATCAACGCGCTGCCGGAGGATGTCTTGTCTGGCATGCAACAGCTGTTCACCTCATCTGGCGTGAACCTGCAGCGAGATGGTGATACGGCGAGGAGCCAAATCAACCAGCTGCAGCATGTCGGGAACCGCCCTCTCATCGTGTGTATTGCTCTCAGAGGACTTCACTCACTGGCCTGCTGTGTTTGACTTCACCCTCACTTATCAAGTGTTTTATAATAACTGCTTTTTGCACTGAACACCAATCATCCAAATTATGTCAGCAAATTTATTTTCTACATGAACTAGTTTAAAGTTCACTTCACAAATTTTTAAATACTTTTTCAGTTCATCGTTGAAATTTTATAAAGTAAATTCATTGTTCCAAAACTGATAATTTTATAGTTCTTTTCTTTTCTGCAATAAAAAAATAAAAAAGTTGTTGTGAGCTGTTAGCCTCTGGCACATTTGCTTTTTATCATTGTTTCTCATTGTTTTTCTCAGAAAAAAAAACTGCCCCCAGTCGTCGGGGGCCACGTTTCAACATCTTTTTTGATATTCCCTCCTCATTAATTAAGTGCACGTGCGTGAAAAGTTTTAGCTCCTTTTACGTTCCGCAGTAGCTAAAAGTTTTCCCGCACGTGCACTTAATTAATGAGGAGACTCTTGGAAAAAGATGTTGAAACGTGGCCCCAGTCGTCGGGGGCCACGTTTCAACATCTTTTTCAATATTTCCCCCCCTCATTAATTAAGTGCACGTGCGGGAAAACTTTTAGCTTCTTTTACGTTCCGCGGTAGCTAAAAGTTTTCCCGCACGTGCACTTAATTAATGAGGGGACTTTTGAAAAAAAGATGTTGATACGTGGCCCCAGTCGTCGGGGGCCACGTTTCGGGACACGTTTCAACACCTTTTTAATATTTCCCCCCCCTCATTAATTAAGTGCACGTGCGGGAAAACTTTTAGCTTCTTTTACGTTCCGCGGTAGCTAAAAGTTTTCCCGCACGTGCACTTAATTAATGAGGGGACTTTTGGAAAAAAGATGTTGATACGTGGCCCCAGTCGTCGGGGGGCCACGTTTCGGGACACGTTTCAACACCTTTTCAATATTTCCCCCCCTCATTAATTAAGTGCACGTGCGGGAAAACTTTTAGCTTCTTTTACGTTCCGCGGTAGCTAAAAGTTTTCCCGCACGTGCACTTAATTAATGAGGGGACTTTTGGAAAAAAGATGTTGATACGTGGCCCCAGTCGTCGGTGGCCACGTTTCGGGACACGTTTCAACACCTTTTCAATATTTCCCCCCTCATTAATTAAGTGCACGTGCGGGAAAACTTTTAGCTTCTTTTACGTTCCGCGGTAGCTAAAAGTTTTCCCGCACGTGCACTTAATTGATGAGGGGACTTTTGAAAAAAAGATGTTGATACGTGGCCCCAGTCGTCGGGGGCCACGTTTCGGGACACGTTTCAACACCTTTTCAATATTTCCCCCCCCTCATTAATTAAGTGCACGTGCGGGAAAACTTTTAGCTTCTTTTACGTTCCGCGGTAGCTAAAAGTTTTCCCGCACGTGCACTTAATTAATGAGGGGACTTTTGAAAAAAAGATGTTGATACGTGGCCCCAGTCGTCGGGGGGCCACGTTTCGGGACACGTTTCAACACCTTTTCAATATTTCCCCCCCCTCATTAATTAAGTGCACGTGCGGGAAAACTTTTAGCTTCTTTTACGTTCCGCGGTAGCTAAAAGTTTTCCCGCACGTGCACTTAATTAATGAGGGGACTTTCGGAAAAAAGATGTTGATACGTGGCCCCAGTCGGCGGGGGCCACGTTTCAACATCTTTTTCAAGATTCCCCCCTCATTAATTAAGTGCACGTGCGGGAAAACTTTTAGCTGCTTTTACGTTCCGCAGGAGCTAAAAGTTTTCACGCACGTGCACTTAATTAATGAGGGGACTCTTGAAAAAAAGATGTTGAGACGTGGCCCAAGTCATTTTTCTTCCATTTCTAATGTCCAAGCAAAAAGCAGAGTAGTTCATATAATAAAAAAACATTTATTTAAACATTTGAAAATACATCTTATCAGAAATATAAGTAAAATACACTTTTAAAGTCATCATATTTGTTTTAACAGTTTTAAGTGGGGATCACATCAAAAGGAACAGTTACAGAAACACAGCACCCTGTTTAATTCAAAGGTCGATTTTTTTTTTAAGTCAAATGCAGCACCACAGAGTGAGAGAAACGTTAACAACATTCACATTTGTGTAATTTGTGCTTGGCATAGTATGCACTGGCGGAGCTAGAATTTTCTCAGGGGGTCCTCAAAACCTTTCCTTAAAAAAAAACCCACAAAAAGTCTTCATTGATAAGGATTTGGGTGAAAATAGGGGGACTTTGAAAGTTTTCAGAAAACTGGCATATTTCGAGGGGGGGGGGGGCAGTGCTGCTACAGGGGCCCCTTCTAGCTCCACCAATGATGGAGCTAAGGGAAATGGTTGATGGACAACTTCCTCTGAACTTAAGCGGAAGCAAAAAAGCATCCTTAATGAAGGTTGGTGGCGACTACACAGTACTAGTGGCAAAATGAGATGACAAAAGTGTAAACGCAAACACTGAGGTGAGGTATCATTAATAAGCAAGCCCTCTATTATCTTACCAGAATAAATAGACAACTAACATTAAATAACAGGACATGGCAATTGTAATAAAAATAGGACACAAAAGGAGTCGCAATCCATTTGATGAGACTATTAAAAAAAAAAAAAGTTTGCCAATAAATAAGTACACTTTCTGTGTGCTGTGACTTGCATAGTGTGCAGTGCAGTGTCTCCTTCGTTCACATGGCAGGCGTAGCAGCTCAGGACAGCCCAGTGTCCAGTCAGATGTTAGCAGGGGGGCATCAGTAGACCCAGCTGACCGGGACCCACTGCGGTTCCACCAATAGTCTCTCGACGGCCTCCTGCAACTGGTCGAAGGCCTTGTCCAAGTTGTCGTTGTAGATGATCAAATCAAAAAAGTGGCTGTAGGCTCGGCGGATCTTGGCGCTCTCCTCCACTGTTTTCTTCAAATCGCTCTCCTGTGGTGACATGGCAAGAAAGATCCGATGGACTTGACCACTTGAAAACAAAACGGTTTCAAAGAATTTCCTTACAGTAAGTAGTTTAGTTGTCAGTCCGGCATCCACGACAGCTTTGTGCATATTTCTCAAAGTGTCCAGCTCAGGAGCGGCGATGAAGACCACAAAAGGCATGAACTCAGCAGTCTTTAGCACTTTTAAAGCCTTAACACAATTTTATCGCAAGTCACAAAACGAGGCCCGTGTTTGTCGGGTTGTTCGTCAACGCTCACCTGCGGGTTGACGTCCAGGATGCAGGTGCGGCCGGCCGCCACCACTTGATGGATGGAGTCGATTTTGGTGCCGTAGAGGTTACCGTCGTACTCGCCGTGCTCCAGGAAGCGGCTGTCCTTGATATCCTGCTCCATCTGATGCCGTGTCACGAACGAGTAGTTCTGGCCGTCTCGCTCTTCTTCTCGGGGGCTGCGCGATGTGACTGAAATGAGGGCAACAAATGTATGCATGTTATTTGTAGCAAACTCTCCTGCAAAATGTCCCACTCGAGCTTTTAGCGGCTCATTTGACCGAAGCGTTTCCTGGGCGGAGAGTGACTCACAGGGCACAGTGGTTCCATATCGCAGAGGATTCATAACGATGAGTCTGTTTTTCAGACTCCGCCTACCAACACCCTGTGCACCGATCAGAACCAGCGTTTTCCTCTGGAAGGGCGGCATCTTGGCGACCTCCTCGTAGATCTGCAGCTCGTAGCGGTCAAATTCTGATGATTTCGAAAGAAGCACAATGTTAGCATTCCTTCTCTGGTCTGCAGAGACTTTGAAAGGAATTGTGAAACACACCCGCATTCTTCGCCATCAGATACATTTTTTTCTTCTTCTTCTTTTTCCCCATGAGACTTCCACAAAGCATCCCTGGATGGTACACCAAAGTCATCAGTTGTGCTGCTTGAATGCGATGTTCTTGAACTCACCTTTAGCCGACAGATGCCCTTCTTTCCTCACAAAAGCTTTCCTCTTCTCCTCTAAGAACTGACTTGGGATGAGGCCAGTTGCTCCGCCTACAACACTGCGTGCCTACAAGAGAAAGAAAAGCTAGAAACTACAAACAGAAATTCTATTTTTATAACCCAACAACGTGTTCTTGTTCATCTGCAAATATCAGAACACAGTATCAAACTCACCTGCCACCAGTTCGGGTCCTCCTTGTTCACAACGTGAAGGATGTCTCCCTTGGAGAAGGCAAGGCCCGCCTCTCTACAAGGAATCAGGTTGTCTGAGGCCGGGTTATAGTTGAAATGGGACTTCAGGTAAACCTGACAAGAAATAACGCCTCAATAAATTACAACAAGAAGACATGAGGAGGAAAAAGTCTTCCAGTAGCTTAATTCCAATACTGAAACTCCTAAAGTAATTATTTAATTACCTCGAGAGGAAATTAAGTTAAGAGTCTTTCATTATTTGTACACAATCAAATCAGCACAATTATATGCGTGAATCTAAACAAGTTTCCCTTTCTATTAAATTCTAAATTATTGGAACACATATCATGCTCGGCAATCGATGCGATGACAATAATACAACACTTAATTAAATAATCAGTCAACAATTTTCATAACGAATGACATAACGCTGCATGCTGGCACGTAGCTGCTGTGCTCTTACACTAAGTTCCACTGTACGCGGAAGAGAGGGTCCTATGACCCAGATAGTGTGTGTGTGTGTATGTGTGTGTGTGTGAGGGTTATTAATAGATGTTTCTCGGGTCAGGAAAGTAACGGCAATCGTCAACTGATACGAGGCCTTCAGCAAAAAGTAGGGAGTGGGGCTGCTAGCAATTGATTTCATTCTTCACCTGTGGAAGGGTTGGCGAGTCCTTGTAGCTTGGCAGCACCTTGAGGGTGACGCTGCCACTGCAGTCCCTCAGCAGCTCCTGCAGCTGGTGCGGGTCGCCGCCCACCTGGTGGCCGTTCACCTCGCGGATGATGTCGCCCGTGTGCAGCATGCCCTGGCGGTCGATGGAGCTGTCGTGCAAGATCCGCGCCACCACCATTTCTCCTTGCTCCACGCGGAAGGTCACCCCCTGAAAGAAAGAAGTGCTTTGTTATCACGGCGCCGCACGTCAGCGGGTCTGACGTGTGGGAGAAGTCATGGAGGTCGGCGGGACATTACGAGCCTTACTTACCAGCGGTTCTCCGGCTTTCTTCTGGATGCCGATCATCCTGATGGCGTCGGCGGGCACGAGACAGCTGGCCAAGGTGGCGGTGCAGTTCACAGCGGCGTTGGGCATCTCGTAGGACTTTGCAGCCACTTGGTCATGAGCCTCTATCAAAGACTGCGGAAGACACAATGGAATTTTCTGACGTGGTTGTTAACTAACCATGGTTAGTTGCAGCCCTAGTTGTTAGCTTTTTAAACTTACACCAAATAAGCTTTTACTGAGAAAAACCAAGCCAAAGAATAAAAGCAATGTTCTTACCCAGGAGCGACCACCACATTGGTTGCATCAGCAAGTCCAAAGAACTGACACAGTGTGCTCTCCCCTTCTCCTTACCCACAAAACATGGCCTCCCATTGGTCCAAGGAAATATATCCCCCTCGACCCCACCCCTCCCTCTTACCCATGCCACAGTGAACGAGTGGTGGAGGACAGGGAGTGACGTACAACTTCTGGCAAGTGAAACCACAAAAGTGTCTCTACTCTACGAGCAAAGTGTAGAAAGACAAAAAAAGTACCATAAAATGAGGCCCCTGAAGGATTTGGGTGAGCTCCACAGTGGTAGCGTCTTTTACACTCAGCTTGTTGAGAGAGTCCAGGATGTCAGAGATCAGCTGAATGTTGTCATCTCGGACCGCTTCTAACTTGACCTCCTCGAGACGCTCGTGGGCCTGTCAAAATCAAGGAGCATTAACACAGCAAAATCAGCAGATTACACTTGAAGATATGTCGAAGCTGCATACCTTCCAAAATACCAGGAATAAAATATTACATAATAGTGGGGCACCGTTTTCTCAGAGCTACACGCTCCGTTATTCTATTAATAGACTGACCGCGTGGCCTCATTCTGTCCCAGAGAATTATCACGCTGGTGGCCTTATTGACCTCAGTTTATTCAAGCAGGGTAATTATGGAATGTTCACATTACGTGTAAACAGTGGCATTTGTTCATCTTGCCGTACCTGAAGTGAAATACCCAGTGCTTAATTTATTTTCATTTGTGAAGAGTTAATACATCATGTATTAGACTGTGTCTAAATACAAAGTGAAACTGAATGGCACGTTTTCACGTACCTTTGCAAGGGAGCGGACGACGCGGCTCTCCATGATGCCGCGGAGGAAGATGAGGTCGATGTCTTTGGCGAGCGAGCCTGTGGGCAGGTCTTTCAGGTTATCCAGGACCTGCTGCATGGCTGTAGAAGAAAAGAGCAGAACAATGTGGGACAGTCAATCAATGGGCCAGTTCCTATGTTCTAATAGACCGAAAAAATTCTTGCATATAGGAAACGCTGCTATTGTATATATAGCCTTACGAAATGCAGGAACTAGTCAGCGGTTTCATAATAGTATTTCGAATCATGAATTTCAACACATTCAGTAAGGACAACCCAAAAAATGGCATTTTGTACATCTTTCAGTTTGCAATATCAAACATACAGAATGAGAATGTTGGTGTGCAAGAGGCCCACTGTGGATTCTGGTGGCAGCTTACCTGAGCCTGATTTTGCATTAGCCACAGTCATGTTGTGTTCTCTTCAGTTTCGGAACGGCAAATTCAGTCCTGCGCCCCGCCTACAGCGACCAGAGCATCTGCGGGGAGAAAGAGAAGACAGGAAAGCCACTTAACATGGTGGCTAACAATCGAAAATAAAAGCATATATCGGCATTTATCACTAACACTACAGAAGAAAATGCTGTTACACAAATACAAATGGGAAAACAAGGAGTGGCACTGGATGACGAATGATGACTTCTGAAAAATATTTGCTCACACTCCACCAAGGCCCAAGCAGGACCGTTTAAAAATTTGTCTATCATGCAAAGGAAATCAGGGGGGGGAAAAAAGAACCTCACCAACAAACTGTGTTCAAATCATTTGCACGGCACTCCAACGTGGAGTCTGGTCTTCTTCAGGCGTTGAGAACTTCAGGACCACAAAAGGAGAGAGTAAAATAAAATGGGTCTCATACACGTTGATAGTCATTCATCTGCAGCTGAAGTAAAGTAGGTCGCAACCTCCAAATACATATATCCATCTAAATATGTGTCATACAAAACTTTCAAATAACTGTCATGTGAGAGCTCCGCCTAGAACACATGAAAGGTTGAACTTGTTAAATATTTGAAAACATTGGCAGACTGCTTGAAGCAATTTGTGACAATTTCGAGTTGGTAATAATAATAATAATAAATATTTGGATTTCAAGTTTGAATATTTTCATGTTGGTTCCTGGACGTTGTAAAGACGTTGTAGCCAACTGCAAGATCTATATAGATCGTAATATGTATATACGCCGAACTATCTGGAACTCAGCTTCCCCATTCCAAAGTAAAATGAGAGGTTTATAAATGGGAAGTGAGGAGCAACTGTATCAAGTGCAACACAACTTGACATGCGTGTGAATCCCTTTTAAATGCAGTTGGAATGTAAAATGTCAAATTGTCGCTCCAAAATAATTCAAATTTGCGTGTACTTCTGTCAAGATTTGTTTTTGAACTATATTTGATAGGACACGAGTATCTGTGCTTAGTATCTGCGAATACACATACACTCGTACTTTGGTAAAAGTGATACCAGGATATTCATATCACAATTTAAAAAAAGGAACACGCCGTTTTGCCACTAGCTAGCTTTCTGTTCAAATAAAAACAAAACTTGAATTAGCTATAAATCGACAGTTAAATGAACTTACTTTAATTGCGACCTACTTGTGCCATGCCTGAAAATAGCGGACCCGTTCACGTTTCTATTTTGTTTCCGTAGTCACGTTACGCACTCGCCGCACACAACCTTGCACACGTTTTGCAACAACGCAATGTAGCAACTATCGATTATGACTTCTATATAACTATCACGCAACAATATTTAACAACCCCAAAAGAGTCCGTTCACTGTACCCATACATTTGTCACAATTACAGTTAGCATCGGCTAATAGTATTCGCCAACATGTTAGCCTAGCAAGCGTACACTCACGTGCGCGTTCAAGCGTTTATTCAACGCTCCCAGTTTTGACAAAGCATATAAAAATGAATGGAAATATAAGAAACGCGCCTGTGTGTGAATAAACTACTAAGTAAACGTGTATAAATGTCCTTGACATATATAAATAAATTAACCGAGGGTACAACGCTTGCTTAATTATACTAGACGCTAGCACCTTGTTGCTAACGTGACACGAGTGTAACATTTAAACGCATAATATTACCTGCTTCCTTCACTGGAGCGCAGCCACGCTTTCTGAATTAATTCCCTCAAAAACGTCCATTACTGTCGTCTTATTGTACACTAGTTTACGGTGGAATGCTCAGTCTGTCAGCCAAGCGGCCATGCCAGCCACCACCCCCTCTTTTTTCCTCCACTCAACTGACAAAGCTTCACTGTGGGTTGCGTTGAATGTCCATCAAAGTTGTGGAGAACACATTCAAACATGTAAAAGCGGCCGACTCATATTTGCTCTACAATAAAGCTGTAAGGGGGAGTTTTTGCTTCCTATGTCCCCGATTTGATAGATCCAAACCTTTTAAAATGTGTTAGTAAAATAGTTTATCAGCTCATCAATATGGCTTCAGAAAAAAAAACCGTCAGAAGTTATTATACTTTCGCACATGACTTAAAACTACATTTATTTTGTTGACATCGTTGAGCGTCATACATAGTACATACATAGTTGCCTGTTTTTTTAATTACACCTCAGTAACAAGTCCCAGTGCTAGGTGAATTCCTCTCCATAAGGGGGTGCCACAGGGTTGTGTATTGGGCCCACTCTTATTTGTAATTTACATCAATGACTAAGGTCTAAATGTGTCTGATGCAAGTTTCTATTACTATGCTGAAAACACCGTTATATACTGCTATGGCTCATCTCTCTTTCAGCCATTGAACTGCTGCAGAAAGCTTTTATAGCTGTCCGGGACTCGTTAATTTACTTTACTTGTTCTTGGGAATGATAAAACAAAGTTGATGTTGTTTTCTAACTTGTCTCAAATGATTTCCACAGTGTTTCCTCTAAAGGGCAATAAAATAAAAGTGATTCATTATTATTTAACAGCATTTTATATTTGTTTGTTGCTGCCTCTTGGCCTGCACTCCCTTGAAAAAGTGAAGCAAGTCATTTACAACAACAACTAAATAGGGGCAATAGAAGATGGGTACCATTTTGTCTATTTTCACATTTATTTAAACGAAATTCACAGTTGACATGGAACAGTTCTCAAACTTTTTCCACCAAGTGCCACCACCAAAAAATAAAACACAGTAGTGTAGTAGGGACATTTCATTGATAACATTATGCCCTGCACTTAGGTACATAAAAAGAATTTCTACTTAAATGATTTGTTTCAAATGGATAACACATAAACGTTACATTAAAATTATCCAAATAAAAGTTAATTTGTATTCATAACTGTTGGTCATTTTTGGATTTCTTTCCTGTCTCAAACACAAAACACAATCAAATGGTTTGCTGCAGTACCAAAATATAAATGTACCAAAATTCACCACTAGAGGGCACTGCTTCACAAAAAACGCTGCAAATTGGACCACCAGAAGACGCGGATAAACATGATTAAATTACAATATACACGCACTTCTCGTAAACACAATATTCCATGCAACACAAATGACAGCCAAACCCAAATTAAATGTTTTAAGTAACTCCAGCATCATCACCACCATACCGGCAGCTCATCGTACCTACAACACAACAAAAGTTACAAATTATTCCAATAAAACAGAATCACTTGTGACAAGAACAATAAAGTAGCAACTTGTTTTTAAGCATCAGATTGTAAGCATTACTATATTTCTAATAGGACTATCAAGAGGTGCATAAACACCAAACTATATACAACAGCAAAAGAAACACTACAGTAGAGCAGCTATAAAAAAGCAACAAGATATTTAGAGCACACCGGAGACCATCTAACAAGCGTCACTGCCCTTTTTTCTTTTTTTTTTTTATCTGTCTGCTTCTACGCACAAAGTGACGTTCCCTTTGTTATCTCAAGACCCTGAAATGATTTGAAATCTTGCAATCAGGAGATGTGTGAATGCTAATTTTAATACTACAAAGTTACAAAATATTGCTCATGTAATTCTTAAAAAAATAATAATAATAAATGCCCATAACTATAAAACAAAAACAAAAAAATTATGCTGTGTTGTTGCAATTCATACCTGCCATAACTGGACTCGGGGATGGCCTCTGTGCTCTCCTTTACAAACACATCAGAAAACATTGTATCTGGAATGTCTCGTTTTCCATATCTGCGCAAAAATAAGAGCCGAGCAACATGTCAATACTTGGCTGTCAATAATGACACCGACCACATTGTCACTCACCTCTGCCTCGTAATGAGATTGATGTAGTGTCGGAGTGCAGAGTAGTATTTGGCCAATTCCTCCGGGGGTGCTCCTTCTTTAGGGCTGACAGGCTTGTGTGGATACGCATCAATGCCCGAGTGAACGCAAGCCAGCAGGCAGAGGACCACAACCAGCGACATCCCAGCAGAGAATCCTGGATCACATGGAAGAAACCAAAAACTTTAAAATCATCATCCAGTATCCCCCCAAAAAAGCACAATTTCTTATCCAGAAAGCAAATAAGCGAACATCCTGAAAAACGTACGTTGTTAGAAGATGAAGATTATGCCTGGAGGTGACTTGTGATGTTTTCCAAGCTCTTGTGTCAGCCTCCAAGCGTCGCCAGGGTTTTATACAGGGTGTGTCAAATGGGGGAGGCGGCAAATTTCACTCACCAACAACCCTCTTGAGAAACATTCACAATCTCATTCAATTAGTAATCTCCACCAATGACACAAAAGTCAGTATTTGTCACTTTGTGACTAAATACTAAATGCGTAAGACATCAAATTGAGATGACCTTTGCGTAATCTCACATGTTGCACATCATTTCACTTGTGAATCACTGTACACAACTTTACCAAAAAAAAAAAAATAATAATCCACATTGAATCAAGCCTAGAATCAAGTCTTTTTTATACACCACCACTAAAATGAATTTAATATTAATCAATCATGGTATGATTGAGATGAACACTTTTTTTATGGCATGTACCATTTACATTTTATGCTATTTTATGCAGAGGATCCCCATTTTGAGGGTGGAGTAATATTTGGGCAAAGTGACAATAGTAAATATAATCAAGGCATAGACTTCTTGATTTCAGGCCAACACAGGATTTTAATTCAAGTATTAGAATTCCTGTTTAAATACTGTGATCATATGAATGTTTTCTTAATGACGGGTTGTTTTCAAAAACACCCACATACAAATCTAAAAATGTGATAAAATGAAACAATTATTGTGTTGTTATGACAGTGTGCAAGTAAGACCACAATGTTTCATTATTCTGATACATTTTCCTGATGACGACAACAAGGGCACTTAACAGTGACTACAATCTTTGTCCAAATACGTTTGTACCACACAGACAGTAGAAAATTGTGGCTAAGTGCATTAGAGTGCAGGGAGTCTACATGTGCACAAGAGGATCAATACCTTTTGAATCGTTCATATCCCCAGCAAATGTTGTGTTTTACAACATGATCGGCTCCTAAGCAGCCGAGGTCCATTAAGCCATTAAACTTAAATGAATTGCACAAACACACACTGGCTGGCGTACAATTGATTTTAATTTCAAGCCTTTAAATATTAAATAAGAAAATGAATGGGGCGACCTGATCATTTGTAATGGCGACAAAAATTAGAGAGGCTTTTTTTTTTTCCCCAACAACTATAAGAGTGTCGAGTTTATAGCAATGGCTGATGATATGTTTTCACATTAAGGAGAATTGTGATCACTTTGTGCGTTCTTAATAAAACCACAGAGCCCGCGTGAACAAATAACACGATTAATCTGAGGTAAAAGCTTAATAAAAGCAAAATTATATAAATTAAACAAGAGCATGCCTTTGCAAACACATCAGTGCAATTTGAATGGATTGTAAACAGCGGCACTACCAACCCACACAGAAAACAACTTGGCAAAAAAAAAACAAGCCCCAAAATCATCTAAAAATTGTCAGTCCTGAAATGTTTGAGGTGGAGGTAATGGAGGTCTCAAAAGCTTTCAGGCCACTTTAACACAACTATTTATAATAATTAAAATAATATATATGTATATACATACACACACACACGCTGATGATTAATCACACTCATATTCTCACGTTACTTGGTGACGATCAAACCCACCCAACCCGAAACAAAGTGTGCCCACTACTCATTAGTGACTCACCAATAAGTAACAGTGTGAGCAGTGTTTGCTTTAAAAATCAGTCGGCTGTCTTTAAAAAAGTAATGAGCTGTGGTGTCCAAAGTGAAGAAACCTCATTTTTCTTTCACAGTATGTAAACACAATGGCCATTAATGGAGATGACTCGAGCTGGTAGAACGACTGCAGTAGATAATGACAACACGAGCCATGGTAGTACTGAGGTTCTACTAGCAGGATAATATTTGCTTACCTGTTGTTGTGCATTGTTTCTTCACATTTTCCGTCATGCTGGCTAATGGTGTAAGTTATTCATCTTCACATCATCATCCTGTGGGAAGAAATATTGAAGAGCAGAAGGCATTGAGTGGGGGTTCTAATCTCTAAATTCATTAGTTGGACATTTTGCTAATGTTCTGATCCAGTGTGACGCACAGCGGGGTAAATGACATAAAACGGTCACTCGCCAGGCCGAGGATTGTTTATGTTTTTCGAACTTAATGACAAATTTAAGGCATTACTGGTATTTAGTGGAAAGAAAAATGTCAAGGAAAAATACTAAATAATTAAGGTGAAAAAATTAGCAAAGAGCAATTTAGAAAAATATGAATTTATTTTAAACCGTCCGCATTATTTCACAAGGAATTTCTCCAAAAAAGAAAAATTATATGATAAAATAATAAAGATTGAAAATATGTTTTATCATTTAGTGTCTTCTAGGTCATATATGAAGTCCTCGGGCAGCTTCTCATCAGGAATTTTGCTTAGCTGCTCATCGTAGGAGCGCAGAGTCCACAGTTTGTCCAGTTCGTACTCTTCTCTAGTTTCTGGAAGCATGAAGTGAACAACTATATTGCCTGAGGGGAACAAAAAAAACATGAGAAATTTATACTTGCAAGTTTATACTTGAAAATAAATAAAGTGAATAAGTTACATACCAAAGTCAATACACATCCAGTTGTCTGCAGTCTTTCCTTCGAGCTTAACATGAGCATCGTGATCTTTCTTCATGAATTTGTACTAAAAGATGTAGTGGGGATTGTTGAGAGAAAAAAAAAAACTGCTGAGAGGTGTCAGTAGTAAATTGATAAATTGCAGGTCACTTACTACTTTAATGGCATAAAGTGCCATTGCGCGTAGGTGTCTCGGTGATACGCCGCTGACAACGATGAAGTATTCAGTGTATTTGATGTGCTCGGGTACTTTAATCACGCAGATGTCAGCGGCGTTTTCTTGACGTAGGAGAGCCACAAGCACGTCCAGGTTGAACGTCTCAGGGAGCCCTGCAGATTAGGACAGTCATCAAAATATTTATGAACAGGGAAACAAATTACTTTGTAAAAAAAAATACAACTGCAAGGTCAGACACAAGCAACATGTACTTGACACTTGCTGGACTGGTAATGCACAAGTGAATGAAAGCTTAAGGACGCTAAGTAGTACATACTTAAAGACTGTAGATATGCAACCTAGTGCAGAATGACTGATTTCATGAATATTGCAAGACATTGACAAATAAGTCATCATATAAAGCACCTTGCACCTTGTTTAAATATTGCATAAAAAATCTGAACTGCAATTAGGTCATAATTGTATTTTTCCGAACTCCAATGTTTGATACAATTAATGGCATGACTATTTCAAAATGCTAAATTGAACTGAAGGAATAACACACTAATTATGAAAGACCCACTTATCCCCGGTTCTCTACATATTGCGATTTATGAAAATATGGGAAATTAGGAAACTGACACCATCTAAATTGAAGCCACTTTAATGTGAATACTGTAATTACTTTTTCAACGCTACTTCAATTCCATAAATCTTTGCAATGAAGGAAATTAGCATCTTTCAAAACGCCGAACGAGATGAAATTACACCCCTCGGTGGCTATAATGAAATCAAATGGAAGGTTTTAACTCACTTTGGCTCGGGTGACGCTTGTCATTAGAGTCGCCATCCATCTCCAGTGATTCATCCCGAATAACGTCAGACCTCGTCAGTAAATCACGATGGCCGGAGTCCATTTCCGAAAAGCATCTTTTCTTGTTCAAGTGGTGCATATGCGAGGAGCATGCGGTTAAACATGTCAAATGTCGACGAACGTAACGGCGATGACAAGGAACTTTAGCGACTAAACACTGCCTTGTAAAGACACGACTATGCTCTATTAATAATTTACTTGCACATACAAGTGGGTTAATACATTTAAAAATATTCATTGTTTGACATTAGTACAACGCGACGCCAACAACCTTCTACTTTCTACTAGATAAACACGGAAGTACAATGCGTGCTTGGAATTTGATTGGTTCGCAGGTCTTCTTCGTGTGCTGTGATACACTAAGCAGCTGTTTATACCGCCCCCTATCAACTTCAACCGAATCGTGCTGCAGGTATTTTATGGACGATGAATTGTTACAAAAGAAAAAACTAAAAATACATATAACGCAAAGGAAGTTTAATTAAAAAAAAAATAGTTTGTTTCACTTCTGAAGTCTAAGCACGGGGTGACGTTGAAATGTAACAAATGGAAACCAGATTTTCTGGTCATGCTGGCTATTACAGAAACGGTTACAAAAAAACGTTCTGGAATTAGATAAAAAGGAACAAAGTGCGTCACAGTGTCAAGAGGGAAAAAGCAAACGCATTTATAAACAATAATTATTGTTTATTTCTGTGCAGAATTCCTGCAATGAAATAAAAACTATGTATTAAAAAATCCAGAAGAAGCCTTAATGTGCAGTATTGAATACCTGAAGTATTCAGAGAAGCTTATACTAACACCACCTGAGATATTTTAGATATTTCTAGTGTATCAGCATTACATTTTAAAATTGAAATACACCATGTAAACATAAGATTATTATGGCTATGCAGCAATGTACTTTAGGTACATTTTGTTCCCTTTCTCTGAAAATAAAATAGCTTTAGCGCTAACTTTTCAACAAAGTCAAGAGTCCATTCGGACATTCAGTCTCAAGCCCACAGGAATATGGTCTGTCAAGCCAGCCAGTTGGGTAATAAATGATACCTCTTCCACTTCCTAAAAGAAGAGGAGACAAAAAACCTTCATTCTATACATCAACAATATACAGGCATGTGATTTGTGTGAACACGTCATATAAAAGGATCATTAATAGTGTTTACATACGGTGTGGCAGTGCTTGGATAAGGACTTTTCCCGAAATAGGATATAATCAATCCTCCGTCCAATCCACGGCTGGTCAATTTCGGGGTAAACCAATGGCGAGCCAGCGGCGGGAACGGGAGGGCAGATGTAACGCTTTCTCAGCATGTCATTCTCCAACGTTCTGCATACAGACATAAAATGTATTTTTTTGCCATTATTTCATTTCTGTTGATATTCAGAGGATTTCCACGTTTTACTTTTGCAGGTTTTCTGGGTTGTTTACAGCATCGTCGTACAATGTTGGCTGCTCGAGCAGAGTTCCTGTAATGCAGAAACAACCATTTATATTATTTAATAATCAAACGGCACATCACGTGTTTTGGCCAAACGTACGCACCGATGACCCAGGGCTTCTCTTTCCCCGGCCCTGCTCTGCAAGGGTCTTTGTATTCCTCAAAGAGACTGTGATTTTGTTCCAAGGTGTCATCTAGACAGATGAGAGCGAACAAGGTTGATATTAAATTGGATCAATTGGGGGCAAATGGCACTCGCGGGAGAGTAAAACACACCCGGTGAGCAGTTGTCAAAGTTGAAGTCTCCACAGAGCACATCAAACACCACTTCTTCATCCGGCTGCCTATTGGCTGCTTGGAAATCACCAATCCACTTGGTGACCATGTTCAGCTGCTCACAGCGGATCGCTCCTTCACCTTATTCAAAAAGTCAGCCATGTTGTTTACGTTTCAATTTCTTCAAACTAGTCTGGAAATCTTTCTTTACCTTCTGGTGCATGAAGGTGGATACAGTTGAAATAACCAACCAGTTTCGTCTGCTTCTGATTTTTCCCGAGGAACACCTGGAAATAAAAATTCATTTTGGTAGTCGATTTGTGGGCCTGATGGAGTCGTTAAAACAAAAAAAGAAAATAAGCACCTTAGTGGAAAGAAGGCCCTTGGCAGCTAGCGCGTCTTCACCTTTACTGTTGGGAAAGCAGTGGTACTCGGCGTCCATGACAGGGAATCGGCTGGCCAGGAAGAGGCCGCTGTTGAAGAACTTAAAAGAGGAACAGCTACACGGGGGTTGGCAGGCATACCCTCCGATGTCGTAGAGTATATGCGCAAACAAAGGACTCAGCGCATGGGTGAGTTTCTGCGCGGCCCTCTTATCAAACACTTCTTCTAAACAAAGAATGTCCACATGGGCGGGAAACATGGTGGACACTTCCCATGGCACGTCGCCCAGCTGGCCGAGTCCCTGAGAGAGCAAACGCCGATTCTGCCGGTTGGAGTTCTGGTTGGAGTTGTGCTGGATGATATCGGAGGGTTCGATTGTGTCATCACAGGGGACGTAAACCACATCACTGTTGAGATTTGGGATTGAAGCCTGTCTGTCTGTCGCGCCGTACAACGAGGCGCTCGACGTGGGGAGTATACTGTTGGAAGGGCTAAGAGCACCGCAGCTGCTGGGAGAATCGATAACGATACGGATATTGGGTCGTCCCACGCCCCGAGCGATACACTCGCCGATAGCGGCGGCTCTTTTCTGGGTGTGTCCCAGATTGTTGAAGCGAGCCAGACTGTCAGGTAAGAGACACAAGTTGGCCGAGGCGAAGACGAACGATCCCTTCCCCTCAAGTTCCAAGCCTGTGTGCGTCTCACTCTGGAGCGACGCCGACTCTCGGTGGTAGCAGAAGGGTCTGCGGCACGCCTGCAGCGGGGCCCACAGTAGGAAGCCCAGCAAGGCCACGGGAGCAGTCACCACAAAGAGGACGAAGAACACGATGGAGCCGAAGACGACCTTGAGGGGGTAGAGGTAGCACGTGTCTTCTCGTCTCCGCTCGAGGGTGGTCAGCTTGCACACGGCGATGAGGCGGTCGAGGAACCAGAAACATGGCAGAATCAACACCCATCCCACCGTGTGGGTGACTGAAGCACACCGGTTAGAGAATGGGGATGTCTGCAGGGCCATGGTGCAAAGCTCACCGGACTAAATTCAGGTGTCGCCGCATCTCTCCACTGAACCCTAAAGAGAAGGAAAAAAAAAGTTACATGTTATGACACTACCTTACAATAGAATGTGGTTTTACAAGATGAGCGATGCTGCCCAACAATATTTGACTAGTTAATATTTTGCTATGTTGCATTTTCAAATGCTGGATGCAAACTCCACACAGAAAAGCTGAACTGCTGGGTTATTAATTTGAATTTCAAACGGTGCTAACCACTCTACCATCATCATGCAAGATAAGACAAGAAAAGGTGGGCGCCAAGGGACAAAACATACGAAATTACTCATGCATATATTGATAGTAAAATGTATTTAGTAACATTCTATATTGTGCATCACAAAAAACGTGCCAGGAAAAGATAACGTCTTACTTTAACAGCAATACAACGCCTGTAATGTATTTTAAATGAGTCAGCTGAATTCAGGGCGGGCGGAACATTCAAACAACCAGGAAGGTGAATATTGACAGTCATCCGTTCAAACTAGCTTTCACTCATGTTGCTGTGGTTTTATTTTCTGTATCACATTCTGCTTTATGACTGGCGATTCAAAGTTTTCTTTCGTGCCCGTTTTACTTCCGACTCAACATTTCTTCCTCCTTCAGGTGTGTACTCCAGTCATCGCTCCTGTTTAGGTATGCTAAGCTAATATTGTTGTAAACACAATAAAATCAAAATACACTGTTAGATATCGCGGGTACTGTCGTATGATGTACGAGGACGTGTGTACAAGTTTCCCGACATAGCCCACAGTATTGTCAACCTACGGATATAAAGTACGAATGTATGAAATGTATGCAATGATGGTTAGCCTTGACGGCTAACTCAAGACATTCCTACCTTTCGGCAAGAAAACTAGGGCGGACCGTTTCGACAGCACGACATGTTGAAGTGAATCAAACTGCTCATTAGTGTAATATTTCAAGTCTTGTATTGGTGTATTCAATAATAAACTTGACGTTTGAAGAAAAAGAAAGGAGTGATTTAATGAAGGGATCCAAATCAGATACTTACCACGTAGTCCCTCATTATGGACCGAGTTTGCCGATCCGTAATGACGTCACACGGGTGGTTTAAACCCATGTCACGTGATCTTACCTGTGGTCACGTGATGAACATACCTGACCCAGGCACGGTCGACACTTGAGCGACGCAGAAACTCATTTTTTATAGGTGGCAAAGTTGTGTGGCTTGTCACTTGCTCTGTTTAAGGCAAAATAAAGGCATGTTTTTGTTTCACGTTTGTCACTGAAAGCGTTGACAAATTGTGATAAGAAATGAATTGAGGTCAAAGTACAAGCTGTAATCTGAACCGCACCATAGTTCAAACAAAGATTTTCAGGAACACTGCATTAGTGGGTTTGAACATTTATCGTTTATATCGTCATCTTTTTATCCGGTTTATAGAGCACACACATTTGGAAAAACGTGCAAATACGAGCAATCGGTCAAATGTATGACAACTTTTTGCACTAACTGTGATGTACTTAAAGGTTTAATAAGGAAAAATATTACAATCTACATAAACTTTCAGAATAGTGTCACCACTGATTAACATTTAGATTTTTAAAAAAGACAAGGTGAAAAAAAAGATAATTTACCACTATGATTTGCAACAAAAAAAAGTGACAAGAAGATCTCACTTCAACAACACAATCAGCAAAAAGGTTCTCCCACTTTCTGTCGCTCAGTTGCCCCTGGCCCTTCCCACAATTGTGAGAATGTAGAGAAAGATATTGATGACGTCCATATACAGATTGAGTGCGGCAAAGACGTATTCTTCAGGATGCAGGGACAGCTTCTTGTTGCCAAGCAGTAGCTGGGTGTCCACTGCCAAAAACTGGAACAAATGAAAGAACTCAAGACATGACATTAAATGAACCTACTCATGAGAAATTTCAAAGTGGATGACTTACACAGGTGAAAAGCAAGGCTCCCAGTCCAGCATAGAATATGTGCAGGACCTTGTTCTGCATGATGATGCATAGCAGGCCGAAGAGGATAAGGACAACCAAGCAGACGAACATCACACCATAACAGGAAGTGAAGTCATACTTGGTCTGTGGAGGGATGACAAGCATGGCATTTAGAAGTCATGCTGCTCCTCAAACTTGTTGCGCTGCATGTGTCAAATAGAAAAACCTGGAGAGAGAAGATGACCACTGTGAAGCAGACCACCGCTGTGATGCCCAATGCTATGACCACTACGTCCGTTTCATGAAAGCTGGCAATCATTCCCACCATATACGAAAGGCTCAGGGTCAGGATGGACTGAAAACAAGACAATTATTGTTAAAAAAATATATATTAAAAAAAAAAAAAAAACTTGAAATAAAGGAATTGCACAACTGCATACAACCTTTACATAATTTGCATTGTAGAATTTGGTTCAAACAAAAAAAAAACTAATTTATAACAAACCAGGAAAGTAAAACATTGCTTACTAATGCAATCAGGTTCCATGGATGCTTCCTGCGGAGGTCTCCAAAGCAGCCGATGGCGCACACGCTCGCGAAGAATATGACGTAAGCCACAATGTATGGCCAGAAGTTCTGTCTTGCGTACAATTTGATTTGGGCGACGAAGGTGAAAACCATCACGAAGGTGAACGTAACTGCCAATTGAGCAGTTAGCACCAAAAACACCTGCAGGGTGCAACACATTTTTTAGTTATACGAAGTACATTAATTGCGCTCATTCAGGTTTGTGCCTTGACCACAAGGGGGCAGTATAATACAATCATGAAGACACAAACAAAGACGACTCTCACAACTAAGCAACCCAGTAAGCTGCAGTAATATTATTTGTGTTTTTTGCACAGGTTAAAGAATATACAGCATTATTGTCGGATTATGTTTTGCAACATGTGCTTTGGCTCCATTAAGAATGGATGACATTGTATTAGGCCACTGTACTGCCAATTTAACAATTTCTTTCACTGTAATATTTTTCATCATTTTCACCGTACCTTCCGAATGAAAGCTCTTCTAATGGTTTTATTATCCAGTCCAAAACTTATGTCTTCGTTCTCATCAAATGATGGTGGGTCCTCCACACTGTGGTAAGCATCACCTGAAGGGTCAGCTACCAACAAGAAGGTACAAATAATAATTAATGTACAGTAAGAAATATAAAAAGGGGGGTGTGGTCACACACGGTTGCTTACCGCATATATCGTCGTGAAAGCCGTAGGAAGGTGGCGAATACGGCGAGGATGTTTTATTGCTCATCCCGAAAGCTCCAGGTACACCAGGCCCAAAAGCAGCCGGTGGAGGTAGAGGGACACCGCCAGGAGAGCCCACGAAACTGTTCGGGCCTGACGTGGTATCAGCATAGGACGGCGGAGGTAGCGGGACACCGCCGGGAGAGCCCACGAACATGTTCGGGCCTGACGTGGTATCTTCATACGACGGCGGCGCTAATTCATTTTCCAGCCGAGTGTATGCAGTTTTATCCGTGGCCATTTTAAGATGCAACTAACTGTAGAGAAGACGGTCCGTTTGTATGTTTACGAATTACACAAGGACGACAAAAAACAAGCGCGCTCAGCTGGATAGTGTCAGTGACAACAATACGTGACGTCACGGTCACGTGATTTTGTCATTTCCGGGTCGCGAAATTATTTCATCATCGGTTCGTTTTCGTGTCGCTGCAATAAAGCGTAATATTTCTAAAATTGGGTATGGTTAAATGAATGTTAAATAATTGAAATACTATAAATAGCCTCCTGTTGCGGTAAAATAACTCATATTTCCTCATTGGGCACAGTCTTGAAAGCACTTTTATTTTTCTTCATACAAAATATTACATGAATTCAAAGCCTATTAGAAAAAATAGAACAGAAAAATTAACATTTTGTTGGGAGTTCCCTTTATTTCACATACAACAAATTTCCAGATGTGCTCTTTTTTTAATGCATTGTAAAATGCAAGGCAAAATACCTTTGCACTTTACATTCAGTGTCAAGATGACATCAGATGTTTCAAGTTCATAAGATTCCTATCAAAGTGGTCAAGTATAGATATAAAAAAAAGGCAACATTAAATAGTCTATAAGACAAACATTATAAATCCACAAAAGTTATTGCTACTGTTCCACTCGTCTTTTGTTCTTTATACAAACTGCAGGCTTTAAACATTCACGGCATGCTCTTCATGAACGTTGCAGTGGACCTAACTAAAAAGCAAACACAAAAATAGACTGTTTATTATTGTAAGCTTCCATAATAAATACATAAATAGCATAATTTAAAAGGCACATTCGGAAAGAAAATTTAAGATTCACGTTCAAACACCTTTTTTTTGCTGAGCTTGCTTGATGTGCAATTCATGAGTGAGGGAACTCAGTGCCCACCTCCCCATCTTGATTACTGAAATGAAATTTCTAGTTAAACCTAAAAATGCACAACAAATTTCAGAGGTGAACTCAATTTGATCTTTTCGAAAAACAGATGTCGCAGAAGTCCCGCAGTGCAATGTTTCAATACTTTTTGCACAACCTGCTGCTCTGACAAACTGAATGGCAAAATTCACAACGGGTGCTTGATGCATGACAATTTCGAGTTTTCCAGCCTGACTCATTTGCAAGCTGCTAATAAAACTAACACTTAGCTCAATGCCCTGTTGAGAACCCATTTGCAGCCGCACAATGATTCAGTACTGCTGATCATGTACTGTTGATTCAAGTCAAATTAAGGTCCTCCGGTAAGATTGTCGTACATTTGTGGTTCATCTTAAAATTTCACCCAGAAGCCCAATATCCCTAAGTTTTTTTTTTTTTAATGTACATACTTAAGGGGAAACGGTCTGCATAGATTCAGCTGATACAAATCCTGAAAAATGCACCATGAGTGATTCGCTCATATTTCTATACACGTTTTGGTATATAGTAGTGTTGGGGAAGACACTTTATCATAAGACATGAATGCGCTAGGAAACACAGAATATATATATATATACAAAAATGAATCATGAGGTTCAGTTAGTCTGCTTTAGTTAATCTTTTTTTTTTTGTCGATGTATAAATATTAAATAATGAAAAAAAAATACTGATCTAATTTGAATAAAACACAGCATATGTTTGCACGTCCTGTGATTTTCTTCACTTTTTCAAGTTAAAAGCTTGTGCGGATGACCCTCAATGTACAGTAACATAACCCCAGTCAGGGGGTGATGACTTCTCAACCACGTCATTTTCTTTTCACTGCATGCGATCCGTCTGCAGCTGCTGAGGCTGGTACTGGCTGAAGGCGGCGGCGGCGGCCGCAGCCCCCGGGGTGGCAGCAGCGGCCAGCGGCTGCTGGAGCGTGTACCCGTAGCCGGCTGTGGTCATGTAGCCCGTCGGGGCCGGGGAGGCCGCGTACGGATACTGCTCATAGGCGGCGGCAGCTGCAGCGGCAGCGGTGGCAGCTGCGGCCGAATACTGAGCATAAGCGGCTCCAGTGTAGTCGAGGTATGGCGAGGTGGCTGCGGCGGCGGCAGCTGTCGCCGTGGCACTTGAGGGTTGAACATGAGGGATCACCATACTGGGCTGGACAAAGGCCTGAGGGTAGACATAGTGAGCCGGGATCCTGTGGGACAAAAAGGCAATGATGTCAAAGGTAAGCGGCAACGGGTCATCCTGCAGGCGCCACAAATACGTCAATCCAAGTCCTCAAAAAAACACAGCAAATCCATTCATTAACAACTGGGGGGGAAAATCCCTACCGAGATAAGAAAAGTTAAGAAAGCAGCAAAAAACCACAAGCGCAATAAAAGCACCTGAATCTTAAAACGTCAACCCGGCGCCGCAACCCGGCCACAAAATGCGAGCCGACCGCACGACACCACGTCAAGAAATGAAGTGGACATGATCGTGCCCGCACGGCAACAGCACACGTACAGGCATGCCCAAACATGTTAGGATCCTTCAACACAAACAAAAACAAATCAACTGCAAACAAGTCCACTTCACTGATTGGGAAACTGAAGAGGGGCGAGGCTACCTTCTGGAGAGTTGCAACAGTTTGAACGATTGAGCAGTGGAAGCCCTTCCAAAACCTTAAAATGTACTAATAAAGACTTTTTGAACACAACATACCATCATTTTTCGGACTATAAGGTCCTGTTTTGGGAAATTTCCATATACTGTATACGGCACAATGGGAAACAAACCAGCACAGCAAATAAGTCAAACTATATTCGACTTCAATTTGACATCCATACAATTTAAAAAAATTAAAGGATTTTAAATGCGCCTTACAGTCCAAAAAATGTAATCAGATGCACCAAAAATGCAAAAATAATAAGTATTGAAATTATCTCATCATAGAATAATAAAAAAAAAAAACCTAGAAAACATTTGTTTCATACATTAAACCTTAAAAGAGCCCTCTTACACTACAACTTATTTGAACTTTACTTTTTTCCCTTTCTTTTATTATCTCATCTATAAATAACCTGAACTATCTGTGCAATTTGCAAATTAAATCCTTAAGTATCACTATGTCAAAGGTTCCCCTCATTTATTTTTGGTCAACTTTGTAAAAACTGTGCTTTTCACTTTACTCAAGTGATACAAGTGGAGCAAGTCACTCAGAAAAATATATGGAAGAGCAGGTGTGAAGGGGTTATATCTGTCCCTCTTGTGGACATACAAGAGCCCCCCCAACACACACACACACACACGCACACACAAATGTACACATGCCAAATTGATTGACAAGGGAGGCTGGAGACAAGGCTATTTTTGCCGCCCTTGTCATGTCCAAAGGACATGCTGATCTCTTTTCGTGGCGGGGCACTCATCAAATGAGGCGGCTCGGCCATCTCGCATCTCATGGCTTACACAAAATATCAAATTGGGAAATAATCATCTGGCTATTCTTAGTTTTGACAAACAACCGTTACATTTATATGCGGGGGAAAATTTGTTTTTTTTCATTCATGCCATTGTCGCAAAGTTCACTTTCCTTGTTGAAGGTTAGGAAATAATAAATGTCTCTTCTTTTACAGTATTCGTCAAAAGTTTGGAAACAACATTATGTAGAAATTGTAATGGAATTATTTGGTCAACACAAAAAAAAAAGTTAACTAAAACAGAATATAGTTTATAATTTAGATTCTTCAAAGTAAGGCGCCTTTTGCCCAGATTGGTTTTACACAAATTGACTTTGATTGCCGTTTATTTATTATATTCAGAATTATTTCTTTATATTGGTTTTGTTATACTACTGCTGAGGAGAAAATGATTTTGCCCGTCAGTTTTTCACAAACGTGGCCCTTGACCGTGACCTTGTTTTAATCGGACTGCTTTCACAAAGAAGCCTGTCCTTGCTTTGATGCATATTTTACAGTTATTCCAGTCAAGTGGGCAGCTAAATAAAGGTGCTTTGTAAGTCGCCAGGACACATGGATAATCTGCAGCATGGGACCAAAAGGCTTCCACCTGTTGTCCACAGCTGAGCAGCGAAGCCTATGCCATGCATTATTAACAGCGCCGCTCCTTTTTTTTTCCATCCGAATTTGAGAGGCCGCGGAGATCGTCGTAGCAGACAGCTGCTGCCCGTGAGGCGCGTACAGATCTCGTGTCTGCGGCCCGTAACATTTGTCTATTGACCCAGAGGTCTCCAGTTGGCGGAGTTATTTTCTGCTCGGCATTGTGGGTGTACAACCCGACTCAAAGCAATGGGTTAATTGAAAGGAAACCATGCAGGCCAAGTGTTTGTTTTGTTGCAGAGAATCCGAAAATTGTTTCCTTTTGTGTCCGTTCACAACAAAACATGAACGTCTTAATGTTAACTTTAAGAAAAAACTGAAAGGAGGCAGAATAAACAGCAGGCTACACTCAGCACAAAGAATTAAAAATTCAACACCGCGTTCGCAGAGTTACACCGTCCTAGCAAAACTCAAACCGTGAACAAAAATAAACTCCCCAGCCCCAAATAGAAATGAGCACACAAGTTAAGCTGAACACCACATCATACTGAAAACAAGGCACACACCAATCTATGTGCTATGAAAACCAACCAAAAAAAAAGTAAAAACACCAAAAATTAAAAAAATAAAAGACACCCATGCATCTAGTCACCATTTTCAGCTCGTTTGTGTATGTTTACAGGTAACACTTTAGCGCTCTGCCCAATAGTAGACTCAGTTATTCCTCAAATCATCATCTGCTATTTTAACCGTTACCGAGCCTGTCAGATCAGAGAGAGACACAAACATGAAGTCAATCCGGCAGTTGGCTAAAGAAGAGGAAGGGGGGGGTGGGGTGAGGGACACATGTTCAATTCCGTCACAATGATTGCCGAGAGGAGCGCTCATCATCTCTCGTATGTCCTCATTCAGCAAGGTTTAAACAGGTGATAGTCAATCAAAATGTCATGATAAAGTGACAATCCTGTTTTTGTTTTGGGGAGGGGGGGGGGGGGGGGTCATAGATTGTGCAACATACCCATAAGGCCTTTGGATGAATGCTGGGTGGATCTGAGGCATGCCAAATGCAAAGCCTAGAAAAGGCAGAAAAAAAGTCAAATATGAGCTCTGGGGTGAGTCTATAATACTACTAATAAAAATGACAACACAGTAAGGAAAATGTGGAAAATTCCCTTTTTTTTACACTGCCACTTGCAAAATCTGTTTTCATCTCCATTTTATACACAGGAGGACGACAGTTCTAGTTTACAGAATTGTTTTGTTGTTGTTGACATTTCCTGTTTTGTAGCTTTACGATGATATTGAGTGAGTATCCAAATAAATAGCCGTCCTGGAGTGAACAATGAACACCTCTCACCTGGCTGTATGACCCTGGGCTTGGCTCCAAGGTAGGCCAGGTTCACATTGGCCTTTCTGCCATCTATAATGGGGTTGGGGTCTTTACAGGCTCGATCAGCAGAAGCCCGGTCTGCCATGGTCACCTGGAGGAAGACAATGAATGAGACTTTAATACAATAACATTCATTTCTATAAACAATTATTAAACCAGTTGACCCCAAAACCTAAGGATGGTACTTTATAAATTGGGTCTCTTTAAATTTCTCAAAATGGCCTAACCTTTTTCAATCTCCACAGACGATTCGATGGGGAAAAAAACAAGATGATATGGAAACAATTTTGTGTGCATTCTAACAATTTTTTTTTTTTTGCAAAAACATCATAATAAATAAAAGTGTATTTTGGAATTTACGAGTTGTGCTGTCAGTTGGCCTAATAGAATTTTTGAAGTTTGATTTTGCTCATGCTAGAAACTGATCTCAATACAGTATTTTCCAGAGCTGCAACTAACAGATTAAAATATATATATTTGTATTTATTTTTACTTAAGAGTAACTTTGCCACTTTTGCTTGTATACATGGTGCTCCAATTAACTTGACACATGTCAACATGTCATATTCATATTGGCAGCAACAGAGCCGGTACCACGTGCTAAAGTAACGTTACAAAACGCCAACTTTTTTAATTTTTTTTTAAGTGAACACTTACAAATCCATAACCTCTGGACTTCCCCGTCTGTCGGTCTGTGATGACCACAGCCTCTTCAATGTCCCCGAAGACCTCGAAGTACTTCCTGAGACTCGAGTCGGTGGTGTGGTAAGGGAGACCTCCCACGAAGATCTTAGTGAAGGTGGTGTCTTTCTGAGCCGAATGCATATCTTATGGAGTTAATTGAGTTAGAGAAGTTACAAAATAAACTGGATGGGAAAAAGGCACTTAGGAGCTAAGAAAAACGTCTGAGTGGAGGAAGAGTGTGTGGAGAGTGTGGCTTAGACAGGACAAGTCCTCCTGTCGCTAGCGAGGAGGAGGAGAAGGAGGAGGAGGAAGAGGACACCTGTTAGTTTGTTGCCCACTTGTCAGAATATTCGACACGTCGAAGTAACTCCACCCAAGAGGCGAGCATCACGCAACAAGTGCCCCACCGCTAGAAGTGCCCCACCGAAGTGCAAAAAAGTGCCCCAAAAAAATGAACGTAAAATGTACTCTTGTTTATTACATTGTGTGGTTTTGTAGCGTTGAATTGAGGTGGTACTTGTGTGCTGAGCGCCCCCTGTTGGTTGGAGGTGGTAGAGGCGTTTTCCTCCTCTGGATAGGAGCACTGAAAAGTGTGTTTAAGTGTGTTTTGTGTGGTTAGGGGTGACGTCGACTCATTTACTTTAATCTCTACTTTAATCTACAGATATTAGAGACGTATTGGTGATTTATGAGGTTTATTTAAGTCAGCTACAGAGGACAAACACAGCCATATTGGCCATCAGGTAGACCTACACACAGTAGGGAAAATAATTCCATGTTAAACTAATCACAATTAGAGACATAGTCCTCTATTTAAAATTTAATTTTTTAAATAATAATTTCAGATTTGTATTATTTGATTCCCAAAAGTATTTTTTATTGTGTCTTTTTTCATAAAGGAAAATAACTTCATGTTAACCTAATCACAATTAGACATTGCCCTCCATTTTTTTATAATGATTTCAAATAATTGTATTATTTGATTCCCAAAAATATTTTTCATAATGTCTGTGCAAGGCCCACTAACTGCAGTGACCACAGACGCCAACTCAGGCAGAACCGCAGTGTATGAGAGGTATTTAAAAAACAGAATATGATCTCTATAAGGAGGATAATTCCAGATCTCAGTATGATGCAGTAAATTAATACCCATCCCACAGCCAAAGAAATATTGGCATTGTTTGTGTTTTTCCTCCCAGCTTTTTGTTTTAGATCTCATTAGTGGAAGTGGATCTTAATGTTGCAGTCAATGAGCGTGGAAATGTGACTCCCTCTGCCAAACACACTCCCGTCACACATTTACACACTCAATAAGTACTCATTTGTCCAATTTATTTGGATCTATTACACAGTGTCTACTGTGAATGTCATTTTTAAACCTGAAGTCAAAATTCCAGGAAGGGGAATCATCTTAAATAGTAGCCACATTTAGATGTATACAGGCTAGAAATACAGACTGTATCATGTTTTATATGTGTAGTGTGTGTCTCTGAGTACATTTGAAAAGGTCACACAGGGAAAAGCACAGGTGTGCACGCTAAAAAAGAGTTACTGCTGTCAAAGTGTCACGGCACATTGCAGAGACACCAAAATAGAAAGCAGTCATTGTTAATGTTACATACCACACCTGTGCTTTCCCTATATGACAACTTAAATGATGTGTTGTTTTAAAAAATAAATAAATCACCACACATGACCTCGCTGACCTTTATGGCAGTTGTCGCCCTTTTGTATGAATCTATTGACGTTTAGGCAGTTGTGTGTTTGAAAGTAAAGTTTGTATTGTGTCTTGTTTGGACGTTAGGTTGAGAAAAAAATACACTGCAGCATGTTAAAATACAAATTGAAATTGAATTGTTGTGCTTTCATTTACTACCATTGTTGCTGCTCAATGAAAAGCATACTTTGATTTAAAAAAAAACCCAAAACATTGTTTATTAAAATGACATTGTTGGTATGAAAAAGTCTGAATTTACAAAAACATGTCCAGAGAAGTTACTGTCCAATAATAAAAGCATGTATCAACAAATATTGGGACTTTTTTTCTTTATAGAAAAACTTTATTTGAACATTTATAGAAAAACTTTATTTGAACATTTTTTTAACAAATTATTTTCTTTGTGTTTTGGATTTTGGAACATGAAATAATAATGCCAAAAACCAAAATGTTTGACCAAATTCAACAGAAAAAAGTCAACACAGTGGTTTGATTATAAATGTTCTCTTCTAGAACATTCACGTACCAATGAAAACAATTTTTTGCGATACAACATAAATACCAATCTGTACATCATAATAGCGTAAATACTATTTTTAAAAAAACACTTGTATTTACATCTCCACAAGGGAGAGCAGCTGAAAGATCTTCCATGTACAACTTGAACATATACATTATATATAGATGCATCACAACTTCGCCACATGGTCATACTGAACAACCTCATCCTCTGTAACGAGACACCGTTTATCACACTGTCATTCGATCCTAAATAGGACATAATGCATTATTGAGTACCTGTTAATAACGTGTGGTATTACGTATCAGTCAGTCAACATATAAATTTCACATGGACAAAAAAAAAAAGGATGCACATCAGTCAAGCCAGATAAGGTCGGGTAGCTTCCGGAAAGCCATTAGGTGTCGTCAAAATAAACATACACAATATCACAGGAACACACTTTTTCTTTTTTAAGGTTATGTGTCCACCTTTATGGAAGCAAAGACATAAGGCATCATTGTATCCAAGTTCTGGATAAAGCCTATAAAATCCTCATCCAAGTGCTGAATAGTCTATAAAATCTTCAGAGATGACATCATACGGCTTTTGCCTCCTCTCAGTTGAAAGCGAGTGAGTGAGAACCCGCTCAGTCAGTTCGTTTCCGAAAATTCCTTTCCAGTGCAAGCGTTCAAACAGCACGATTCTCATGCTGGATAGGGATTGTTCAATCCACAGTGTTACAGTACTTCAACAGGATAATTCAAGAGTCACAAAGTGAAGGCAATGCAGGTTTTCTTGTTGATCTTGAGGATATGTGGAAATTATTCCGGATAAAGACATGGCACTAAACTTTGTGTTCTTCCACATATGAAAATTGACAAAACTTGGTATGCAAAATTTGGGCTATTCTTAAAGATGGGAACTTTACAGGGGAAATAATTATTATTTATAGAGGAATATGGAAAATAAATTTTGGATAAAAAAATAACCCATTTGCCCCCATGTCTGGTTAGGACAGAAATTTTTTTATGCTTTGGATTAATTCGCCCAAATTTCCAGTTAACTGCCAATAATTCTCCCCCCCCCCAAAAAAAGGTTGAATTTCCCTTATAAAGTTTCCACCACTTTTGCAACTCAACTACTAACAGCAGATATGAAACTCTTTGGTTGCCCCTGACATTTTATTGACAGTAGTACATTCGTAATGTTCATATCCCAGATTAATCATCATATGAGCCTCAGGGGTTGTGATCATAACGCCATACAAAAATATGCTTTCTTAAGAAAAACCAAGTGGCTAATATTTCCATATGGACTCCCAGTTAAGCGTTTCCCCTTAAAAATATACCCTTATGGAAAAATGTGCATAATGAGCATGTGCATATTCAGTGATTAGCTTCATTAGATAGTAAAAGCCTACAAATGACCAAATCAGAATTTTGGCCAAAGCTGTGGCCCAGACTGTGTTTTAGTCTTATCTGAGGAGAGTGGTTGGTTCCGTGTCCATGGAGGGCGGATCTCGAGTCAGACGAGATGGCTTCACAAACACGCCGTGGCCTGGGGGACATCGGAAGTACACTCTCCCCTGGACAGTACCATTGTGCTTCCCTGAGGGAGGATTAAAATACAACAACTTCAGCAATATTCAAAAAACTGGAAAATCATACTTTTCTTACTTGACTATTTTATTTTGAAGATTCTAAGTTATATGGTCTCAAGTATTAGAATAAAAGTGGAGGAGTAGTTTAATGTCCATTGAATTAGATTAAATTTTAAATTATATAATTACTTTAAAAAAATTATGAAAAACATTTTTAAAAAATTGTGGAGGCTGGAACAGTTTAATTGTATCAGTTCAAAGGGGAAAGATTAAATTATTTTGACTATAGCAAGGCACCACAGCACTTGTAGTTAAAATATACAGTGCCCTCTAGTGGATAAAATCTTCAAATACTTCACGACTATGCAGTACAGTAATTCTTTTGCTACACTTTCAATGAACTCACCCACTGCCAGGTCCAGTTTGACGCCAACCCAGATACCCTTAGCGAACTCCACCCCTCCGACGTAGTGGACCATTCCTCGCCGTTTACCCACCCACACCATCTCCCCTGGCGCCATCCAGTCGGGGAGCTGGGCGACGGGGGTGCACTCATCCCCGCTAGAGTCGCCTGAGGGCTCCGTGCTGCTCTGGTTGGGGCTGGGACAGGGGCTCCCGTGGGGCACATCTCCCTGGGCCGGCTCGCGGATGGGAGGGTCTCCTCCTCTGAGAGGCGGGGCTTTGGACAAGGACGTAACAGCGGACGGTGACGTTGAAGAGATGGTGCAAATAACAGTGTTGGTCGAAATTGGATATTTGTGTAAAGCGGCTGAGGCGTTGTCGGAATTGTTCTTCATAACAGCAACAGAGTCACACGTTTCTGTCTTGTTCGTCGTCTTCAGTGTTGTGGTCACGTCAACAGCGTCTTGCTCCCATCCGTCTGTAAAATGATGCAAGCCCTCTTCGGCAATGGTATCATCCGCCCCTTTAAAGTCTGTGAACTCCTGACTGCAACTGAGATTGCAATTTTGAGGCGGAGGAAAAGTTCTCTGCTTGCCACAAGGAACACTGATGGGTAAGGAAGTTGGTGAGGTGAACACCTGCTGGTCTTCATTTCCAGCGGGAACTTTAATTTGCGTGTAGCCTCTTCCGGCATGACATCCGAGGGCGTCTTGCGAATCTCTGCAGCTGAGATGATCAGAGCTCTCGCTGGAACTGAACGGCAGGTCGGATAGCGTGGCGTTCGAGGCGCTGTGGGAAAAATAACCGCTGGTGCAGCTACTGGCGGTGGGGCTACGAGACACCTCCTTCCGCTCCTTCGAGTCGCCGCGGTTCTCCAGGGTGGCGTTGTAGATGTCAAAGTTTGCAAAGTCCTCGGGGATGTACGCCTGGAAGCCGCCGCCGCCGCCGCCATCTCGAACATCTACTGCAGCGTCCTCCTCGTCGGATTCCTGCAGAGGGCAGAATGTGATCATGCAAGGTGAAAGTTGATGGCTTGGCACATTTTTCATCTTCACAATTAGTGTTCATGCAGTATAAAAGTAGCCTGGACATGCTAACATGATCTCTCTCACCGTCCCGTGACCATGTGACATTCACGTGTAGCACTTACAGCAGCACCTTGTGGCAATGTGCGGCTGAGCGGTCTGCAGGTGGGGGTGGGAAGTTTGCAGTGGCCCTCGCTGCCTGCCCTGGGTCTGCGCCAGGGGCAGGGAGGGGGGAGCAGCGCAGGGTTGTCCACACATGAGCGCATGCTCTGCAGATGGGTCAGAACAACAGCACAGGACTTCACGCACGCACACAGACAAACACATTGCATGCAAGGCATGGAGATGGCCAGGTCAGTGATACAGTGGGCATGCATTTCAGAAATTTGTGGTCAAGCTAGAAAATTGCAGACAAAAAATGCATGTTGATATGAGTGGCACAAACATCCATGCGCAGGAGTGAGGATCACAACACAGGGAAATTTAACTTATTCCTTCTTGCCTCTTTTCCCAGCAGTGGACGGGCCTCCAGGACTTTCTTCACCTTATTCTCCTCCTTGACAGGAAGCAGGGACTTAAGGAACTTGGACGGCTGAGGGGATAGAAGCTTGAAGGGACTGGAGTTGAAAAATGTAGGACTCTCTGGAAATGACCCTGATCAGAATCATTCGGTGAGACATTCATAGTTTTCGGAACATGCAGAACTTCTTGTTAAATTCTCTCGTCTGGTTTACCTGACCCTTCCTTGTTTTTGATCGGTGTACTGCAGAGAGAGCCGTTCTGAGGATTGCAGGTGTCACCATGATCACAGTTATCCTACAAATCAATACAAAGAACATTTTAGCCCAGAAAATTAACCCATCTTTAAATAAAAAATACAGCTGCAAAACATGTGATCAACAAACATGGTGTTGAAGCATACCTCACATACTTTGCGGTCTTCATCCTCACAGCCAGTCAGGTCTGCTTTACTGCAGGAAGACTGGAGAGCAGGGAAATTTGTTACTCATGACACATGTCAAAACTATTAGTTCATGAGAGGAATGTGCTCATTACATGCGGAACATTTGGTGTGCTGAGGCTTCTTCTGAGATGTCTTCCCTTCGTAGAGAGTGCTTCCTTCACGGTCACTGCCTGTGGAAAATAATATAATATAATATAAAAAATATATAATATAATACAATATGTATAATATAATCTATATAATATAAATTAAAAGAATATAATATATAATTATAGGGATCAGGGATAAAAAATACAGAGATAATTGTATTTTAATTACATTATTATACTGAGACATGAATTTACAAAATAAAGAATTACATTGTATTTGTCAAATTGATCAGAATAAATTAATTAGAATTTAGTATCAGGTTGGGACATGGGCAATCCATATGGCTCTACTGTACCTGCCGCAGCCTCTCCAAGCTTAGGATATTCTCCACTTGCAAAACTCCCCGAGTGTATTTCTCAATGTAGGTTTCTCCATCCGGAGTCTCCTCGATGTCTGCACGAGCAGCCATGAGGGCCAACGTTTCTCTCTCCTCTGGCTCCTCTGAGGCCTGACATGAGGAACGAGGGGTTCATTACAAGACTTTGTTGAGTGTATTTATTAGAATACATCTAGAACATGTTCCACCTTCGGTATGTTGGAAACAATCTCGTAGATCACGCCGCAGGAGTGAAGCATATTCTTAAGCGACATTCTCCTTTTGAGACTCTGTGTGAAACTCTGAATAAGAGAAGTCAAATTGAGTGAACAAACGAAACGCTCAAGGTAGTCGTGACATTCCTGACACACCAACCTGCTTGTTGTAGATGTTGACGGCGATCCTTTTGCGGAGCACCAGCTCCATTGAGGCGGGGTGGCTAAGTTGCACTGTGGTTTTCAAGATTAGGTAGATACGCTCGTGAGGAGACGTGACCCGATTGAGATGCACGGAATCGTGGATGGATGAGTCCCAGGAACACACAGCTGACACCTGAAAATAATTAAATATCTTAAAATCTCAACGATCCACTTGGGAAAAGCATCTGTAAAAGTAGAAGCGAGTTAGCTGCGCAGTTCCATCTTTGAACACAAGGGGGCAGTAGACTCAAAGCAGTGACTCACCTCTTCCTCGCTGTGCTTGATGATGGGGAGATAGAAAAACTGGCTTCCATGCTCTTTGGGTAGGATAGAGTTAACACCCGCAGCATGAGGACCCGTCAGCTGCTCATTCACTGTCAGATTATCAGCTAGTGGAACAAAACATATCTATATTAAGATTCCAAAATATACAATCATTAATTATATCAGCACAGTCTAATCGGCAATAATACAAAAAAAATAAGTTCTTCACAAAGACGCTAATCCGTCAGCTTGTTTTTTAGGCCTAATGTGGTGACTCCTGATTCAAATGTCAAGAATGTGTGTGACTCACCGTTCAAATCAAGGAAGAGGACTGGGATATGAGCTTCCATTCCGGGAGGCGGAGTCCTACAGGCAGATGTTTGAAACACGGTTACAAAAAGCAACAAATCAAATGGATTTGACATAAATATGCTCGAATTGTATACCAGTCGGCGGGAGCTCCGGGGATTCCGCTTCCGGGCGCAGGTACGAGCACGGCGTTTCTCTCCTCGGTCAGGCCGACCCATTGCTCCACCAGACGGGCTTCCCGCTCAATGTCTTCCTCTGACTTTTCTGAATGAATTGAGACCAATCACAATCAAAAACCATAAGAACCAAATACAATTTTTCTGGGAGGTTCTAGACTCACCATGCTTGTTAATAATCTTTTTGATTTGTTCATCTAGGTACTCCCGTCGTTTGATTAAGGCCTCAGACCATCGCTCTCTTACGCAGCTGAGATCTTCCTCCTAGAAGCAGATGGAGATAAAGTGCACCTGATTGGCTGTATCTGTTTTTTTGGACCACAACTGTTAATACTGTATCACAAAAAAACACTGAACCGCATCACACCTGTGATATCAGTGCACATCCCCCATGCAAAGTAGTGCCAGCCATGCAACAAAAATGTTTAGATAGCATGTAGCATGTTCTTGCAGCTCTTCAGTAGTGGCAAGCAAATTAGTGTGCAAATGTAGGCGAAGGGTGGAGTTGTGTTTGGCTGCCAAAGAATGGCCGTTATGTTATTACAGTGTGTGTTTTGTTTAATAAAGCAACGGTTTTTGCTTTTTTTTTTTTTTTTGTCGGGAGAGGCACAGCCCTCTTCCTCCTCCCTCGTAGGCCCTCAAGCAAGGGCTTGATCGCAAACACGTGATCCTTCATGCTGCGTGTTAAGTTACAGCAGGATGAGGGTACCTGATAACTATCCGTATCGTCTTGCACCTCTCTCTGGCAGGGAAGAACACACGCTGTCAGATATGTGTGTGTGTAAGTGTGAGCTGACAGCTCAGAATTTGAGCTCCGCAATGTTTTTACATCAAACAGATTTTCTCAAGTTGTGTTGCATTATAAACTCATTTACCACCAGCCCAGTTCAAATGGACATTTGACTTGTAGAGCTGCCAATGGTAGTGAACGACTTTTAAATATAAACTTTTCTATTTTTGGTCCGAAATATGTTTCACGGACCTGGTAGGTGTCGAGGGGTCGCTGCAATTTGGAGGAGCGTAGAGTCACGCAGCCGATGGAGACGGACAGCATGGCCTCCACCAGCAGAGGTAGGGTGCCTGACTTTTGGACCGGCTTCACGCTGACATGAAGCCTCCTCGAGTGGCCCTGCTTGGACACGTCAACCTCAGTGTGGTGCTTCTGGCAGTGGCCTTTAAAATGTGTTCTTTTTTTACATAATTACACCAGTCACAGTGTTTTGTGTTTTTTCTCCGACCTGGCGCAGTTGGAAGACTCCTCCCGTGCTGATGTCTTTTCCAGGCTGCAGCTCCACAGCGGCGTACTCTCCCTGTTCATTGAGCTCCTGGATGGAGACCCACAGCTCGATCCTGCGAGACACCTCGCTCCACCTTCATGGAACGTGCATCAAAGTGTTCAAATCCTTCCGTTTTTCTCCACGAGCGTGAACTCAACTTGTACGTACCTGTCTCGGAGCGTCTGAGTCTTGGATTCCAGAGCGTCTAACTCCCATGGAGAACGTCCGTTCCCAGCACAGCAATGGCCCCATACCTCTATTGCCAACGCTCCATCTGATATGAACTCCAGAAAGTCATCTGTCACATGTACAACATAGTCCTGCAAAAAAAAATAATAATAATAATAAATAAAAAATATATAAATAAAAATAATATAATATCAATAAATAAAACTTAAATAAATAAAATATAAATAAATAAATTTAAAAAAAGTAAAATAATTGCTTTAGTCCAATTTAAAATACACACTTGAAGACCTCTGCCAAGGCTCAAAACATTCATCACCTGCAAAATCAATGAGCGTAAATCTGCAAGCGTCTTAGCCGAGATAAAAAGAAGCTGATGGTTCTCACCTTGCAGTGGTCAAACTGGACAGTGAACTGTGCATCTGGGCTCCGAGGGGAAGGTCTGTCAGGGCTCACCATTGGAGGGGCCACTGTGGGTTCGCCATGTTCCCAAAAGGTGTACTGACAGAAAACAAAGTTGGACAGGTTGAGGGGCAGCCCCGTCGCCTCCCTGATGCGAACCTGTAACGTGAAAACACACACAGTATGAGACCCGACTTTTTGAATTTTCAAGAGACTCAGGTCACATAAGTCAAGGTACAGCTATGCACGCAAACCAAAAATATGGCTTCTACCCTGATAATGAGCCTCTTGGCCATGTGGACAATTTCTCCATTGGTGTCCAAGACCTCATAGCAGCCACTCTCGCTGGAGTTCTCAGAGGAGTCGTCCCCACCGCAAAGGCGCTCGGGCACGGCGCCGCTGACCCGCATCAGCTCCACGTGCAGTCTGCCTGCTAACTGTGCGCACAAACAAACAAATTTAAAATATAAAACATCAGATGGATGCAATTAACTTACCTCTCCCTGCTGGCTGATGATGGGAACAGCATATTGCAGTTTGACATCATGGAAAAGGCACTCCAGAAAAATGTTCGCCACTCCTATTAGGTTGTGGTTTTCTTGAGCGTCGTAAAATGGGTCAGAGTGTTTACCATTTGCCTTGCTGCACTGTTAATTGAATTAGACAAAATGAAATAACCAAATGTCTTTTTTTTTTTAACTCTCCTGTCTTGTTTTCTTACCACTTCCTCTGAGCCTTCTCTCCAGTCCCTGTAGTGATCTCTCATGTCCACCAGCTTGTTTTCCAGCTTCTCAATGGTCCACACCTGAGTTGCCCTTCCCTTCCTGCGTACCTGGATAGCCGGCTCACTCACTATGGCTCCACGCTGAATGAAAACAAACAAATCAGATAAGGTGAGCAGACGAAACAGTTAAAATGATTCCTTGGCGTGGGCTCGGCCGGCTGACCTTGCGGTTCGCGCTAAGGTTGGCTGCAGGAATCTGAAGAGTGACTTGATAGTCGGTCAGTTTGCTCATCTCCTCTGCCAAAAAGTTGGCCTCTCGCACCAGGGTGTTAGCTTTCAGAACTTGTTCCCTGAGCCGAGAAAGACTCTGTCTGAAAAGTTCATCCCTGACGCACACAAAGAAAAAAAAAAAAACAGTTATCCAAAGAGATACAACTCAACTGGTTGTGTATGAGAAAACTGCTGTGTGAATTGGCAGCGTAACCAACAACGGGCAAAAAAAAAAAATCGATGTGAAAAATTGGAATTTCCCGTTGGAGCACAAGGAGGCTTGGAGACTAAAGGCAGGACACATGCAGTAGAATTTTGCTCAGTGGTTTGACCTAACCAGAACTTTGAGCTTCATTTTTTAAGAGGTGGTTATCTTCACTTCATGAGGGCAGCCGTAATTTTGCATTACTCATTCCTTTAAACACTGTCTTGCAGTATCCTCAAGTTTTAGGTTGGGATAGAACCTCGTATTATGGGATAACGCTGTTTGGGGAAAAACTAGCATAGCGGAAACCGACTGTCCTACTTAGAAATGCAATAGATGGAATTCTGTATTGAGTAGCAAGTGATGAAAAACAAATATTGACATTTTTGTATGAGCTCATCGTGTGTCACCAACCGTTCCTCCGTCCAAAGTTGCAGTTTGCCGTGCGGCGTGTGCGTCTGGAACGTGAGGCGCTCACTGTTGCTGCGGTGGTGCTGTTGCGTTTTCTCGGGAGAAAGTTGTTGCCGAAGAGATTCCAGCTCCCGCTCGTACATCAACCTTTGTTCTTCCAGAGCCGTGCGCTTTTCTTCCAGGTACTGCTTCTCCAAAACCTGGACCACATTCTGCATGGGGTCTACAAAACCACACGCAATGCTCGAGTCTTGTTTACAATTTATAGCAGAAGCTACAGGAATTTCTTGGAATTACAATCCAGACCATATCAAAAGTCTACACACCCCTTAGTAAAATATATAATATATAAATAAAAGATATGAATAAGCTGCAGGAAATTCTTGGAAGAATTCAAATGAAATACAATACAGATGATATCAAAAGTCTACACACCCCTGGTAAAATATAAATATGATTTATAAATAAAAAATATCAATAAGCTGCAGGTAATTCTTGGAAGAACTACAATTAATTAGAATACAGACGATATCAAAAGTGTACACACCCCTGGTAAAATATAAATATATAAATATTATGTAAATAAAATATATGGAATTTTTGGTTGCTATGTGCACCAAGAGCTGAAAGTAATTACCATTGTTTCCCAGAGTCTTCATTATGACTTCCATTTGGGCAAACTCATAGCTGTAATCCTGTTCAGAAGATGCTTCACTGGCGGTCTCCACATCCACCTCCACAAAGCTGTCCCTGGGAGAGGCCCTTTCCAGCTCCTTCAAACGGTCCCGCCGTTTTCGTTTTGGCAAATTGATCCTGTGACAGATTCCATTTTTAGCCTTCCAACTCATCCTACTAGGTTCCAAGTCAAAATGCGGCATACCTAAAAAAGTGGTTGTTGCCCCATAAGATCCGATCTCCATGCCAAAGATGAACCAAAGAATCGATCATTGTTCCATTCACACAGGTACTGCGGAGAAAACGTCAAGTCCGATTATTATCTGCATCCTTTCTTGAACAATTCATTTGCGTCTCGAGGGGGGAAAAAACATGCTCGTGCTTTGAAAGCAGAGAACTCAAATTCCTCGACAATGAGCTCATGTGAAGCTTCAACCGACAAAGTCGTCGTCGTTCTTTTTACTGCAGCTCACCGGGCGTTCCCTATGGGCATCAAGGTGACATCACCATCCGGGCACAGTTCCAGTACACAATGCAGGGGCTGGATCCCGATTCCAAACAGCTGGATGTCCTGAGAAGTGTCAGCGCCGACATGTGTGCGCTCCTACACACAGGTGGAAGACATATTAAAAGAGGCCTGAAAGGAATTATCTTCGCCTCCCCCATGTTTGGCCTAATTTATTATGACAAAATGAGGAAACAAGACTGCGCCTGCAAGGATTCAATCGGGGGAAAAAAAAAAAAAAAGTGAGTGGGCGCTGTTAGACAAACATTTCCTTTTTTTCAAAGGATGTACAAACGAGTCCATTTCACATTGGAGTGGTCATTCCACATTGAAACGGCAGAAGCTAGACAAAGGCCTGTTGTTGGTCCTTGCTCACACGCCTACAAGTCTGTCTTGCAGGATCAGCTCTGTTTACAATACTTTTATCACATTACAAATAGGATTCCCTGGCTTTTGAGGTATTTCTGACTTTGGTAGGAAAAAAAATCGCCCATGAAGCCATGCCAACATTTTTGCTACAACTGAACAAATACAAAGACCTCCGTCGGTAAAATGAGTACCTTCAGATAGTAAACGAGCAGCTCATTTAAGGCAGGATCGGCGTTCAGGTTGACCAGGAAACATTTGTCTTCACCCACTTTAATTCCGGATGTTTCCAGAGAGATGCCCATGCTCTCCAGTTGCTTTTGCCGCTCCTGTAAAAACACAGTATGACTTCCCTGTGAGCAAAGTGGATTTATTTCATGAATATTATTTGTCATATATATTTATACACACTGTGGCAATCTCCTCGGTCTTCCTCAGTTTCTCCTCCCAAGTGACGGTCATCTCCATGATGAGTTTCTCGGATTCGTGGAGTTTCTCCTTCAGTTCAGGAGCCTTCAAGGACTTGGGAGCAGATCCGAATCACGTTAGTGGCCATGCAAGGTTCTGCTGGTTTCAAAATCTCACCTCAGCCTGAGACAGCTGCACTTTGAGCTTCTCCACCTCCTCTCGGAGCTCTCGGATGATGCGAGCGTTGGGGTCTTCGTTCACGACCGCGTGGTTGACGATCCTCTTGGCTCGATCGGCGTAACGCAGAGTGGAAAGAGTTTCTTCGTAGTTGTCTGCCGCGGGACTCACTGTGGCGATCATTGCCGTCTTGCTGTTCCCACCCAGGTTGTCCTAAAGAGAAAAATTCCTTCTCTGAATTTATGCTGACACACAATAATAATAATTAATGTGGGCTACAAACCTTGAGCAACCAGGTGAGGACTGAGTCTCTATAAGGCACAAATTTGGCCTTCCCTTTTCCTGGAGACTGATCAGCCAGCGCAGAAATCACACAACCTAACGTGGTCAAGGACCTACAACCAAACGCAAAGTTACATTTTAAGACTCCACAAGTGGCCCAATCAAGGGATGTCAAACTACAACCATAGGCAGAGCTAGAGGGGGGGCCGCAGGGACACTGACTCCCCAATATAAATTGACTTTTGTTTTTTTCAACCCATTTTTACATAAATAAATAAACAAAAAATAAGAACGTTAATGAATAAATCAATAAATAAATGATCTTAGCTTCTCCAGGGACGACAACCACATTTTTATAATGACGTGTCCGATGCACGTAGGCTTTTACTTTCCAAATATACCCACTTGTTGATGTTGCTTCCTTCTTTTAGTCGCTCGCCAGCAGCTCCCGTCTTGGACACCCGTTCACTTCCTGCCAGGTCAACTAGACTCATCTTGCTCACCTTCTCCCCGGAATTCTGATAATAAAGCCAATTTATTGCGAGGTCAATACATTTGTGGAATACTTTGAGTCTTAATGCAGAGTCAAAAAGACCTACCCCGGATTGTAGATCGTATAATGTTTGTGTGACGATAATACTGAAGACGGCGTGAGATCGGCTGCTCTCCTCGTTCATGTTGGTGGCTGCCACCGTGCGAGATTTGTTCCCTTCCGACATGAGCACTTCAATGTCCTAAAGTCAAGGAAGACAAACGAGAGATAAAACAATTTTTAAACCTCATATGACATCACGCATAGGTCATTTATTTATATTTGAAACTGATAGTGTTGAGTTGCAAATTGTTTACCCTAGTTGCTGATTATTGTCGAAATACTGGCAACAGTTTTACATTTCATAAGTTTTACAGTTTGAAAGCTTGGAACAGATTTCCGTGGATTTGAAGAAAAATGTGCAAGCAGATCCTTTTGAGAACAATAAAAGGCAGCCAACGTTCACATGCACTTTAGCGAGACGGAGCTCTAGGAAATCCAGCGCGTTGATATCAGGCAAACATGGCGCACAGAAATAGGGTGGGGATTTTTAAACTTAATTAAGAAAAGCCCCGCCGAAGTTTGGCATACAATCCACCCCAAAAAACCACACGGGTGCATTCCACATTCACATTATATGTGTCATTAGGAGCTCATGAGAATTAAAACCACATTGTTAAGCTCAGTGCTATTTGGCTGCAACGATTCGTGTTTGACGCCATAAATGATTTTTTTTTTTTTTTGCATTTATGAAATTTGAGTGGATTTTGTTCAGTTGTACAAGACAAGGGTATACCTCAAAGTTGGTCACGGCCAGCTGAGACAAACCATCCACGTATGGACCCAAGACTTTGTGCTCACGAACCTTCAGAGACTGTCGGCTCCTAAAAAGAGAAACGGTCTGGTGAGTAAAAGGAGTGTAAATGCCTCTCATGGCACCGAGCACATTTCATTTCCTCATTCTTTAAAGTCGCCCTTTTTGTGGCTTTTATGGCAATTTGGAGTGCTGACACCATCAGTTTTACCTCAAGCATAAAATGGGATTGAAGGAAAGAGAAGGACAGCTTGGGTGGAGTGCAAAATTACACAACCAAAGAGAATTTAAGCATTTGAGAATCGTTTTCAAATGTTGTATTTAAATCAACACCTATTGCTGAACAAGGAGGAACTTTTCATCAAGATTCAGGATGTCATCTGGATACAATAAAATAATAACATCATGCAAAATAACAATAATAATAAAAAAATAATGATATATGATAAGAGAAGGACATGTCTGAACTTTCAGTATATATGGGAGTTTAAACATTGAATTGAAATTGTTGCCAGATGCGCATTCTGGAGGAGATCCGGAGGAAACATGACTTAACATTTAGAAGCTGATGTTAAAAACACATTTCTCTCTGAACTGACAAGATTTGGCTGGGAACAACATCCTGTTGAAAGAATGGCCGTATAAATATAGGTTGACATGACATAAAAAAATCTAAACTGTGAAGGATAGAGATAAAAACTGTCAAAATGTTTTTCACTGTTGTTCACTTGTTTCTAATTAAGTTCATTTTGTGTAATAGCTAGCTAGCTATACCGCTAGCTAGCTATTTGGCAACGCTAGCAAGCTATTGCCCAATGAGAATAGCTTTTGGCTCTTTGAAAGCATAAACAATATTGTTTCCCCATTGGACCTGAATACATTGTTCCCTGAAGTGTGCCTCACTTTTCAGTTTATAACTTGTATGAAATATAAAAAATGTTTCTCCTTTAGGGCCGCCTGCTAGTTGTTGAAGAGAAATCCAATAGCTCAGTAGGTCACTCTATCCAACTCAGTGTACTCCGGTTAACAGTTACCAGGTTTCCTCTTTCCATTATGGTAACCTACCACCCGCTGGAAGTGTGTTTTTATTTTTGTTTGAACAGCTAAAGTCAGTCAGCTAGTGATGACATGCACTTTGATTTAATTTTCAACACCTTCTTTGGGGAGAATCTTAATGTTTACATTCTTAACCGAGCCTCAGATGTTAGGAATGAAGAGGGGCCTTTTTTACTCATCTTGGAATGAAAAGATATATTTTGTAAAGCATTTTGGCTACACATAAACAATATTTTATGTCGATGAAAATTAAATTTTTGGGTAACAGGTCAGTGGTAGGACAATTTCTTGAATTCAGCCCAATCATCGGAATTTGCAAATGCGTTATTGATTTATTCAGCCAATTTACTGCAGACTGGAAATGACTATTTTGCAAAACCAAAGTCATTTTGAAAAGTGGACACGGGGTCGTATTTTAACTTTATCCATCTATCACCTGCACTTTCAAAAATTACAATGCCACTCCAACACCTCCATTCAAACTACGGGAAAGTCCGTCTTTCCATTCTGAATGGAGACACATTTGTGAGACAAGTCACAATGGCAACGGCTTGAAGACCCGCAAGTGTAAATAGTAAACCAATCAACTGCGGGAAATGGCCAAAGCTTCCTACTTGGCTCCGTCACAGTCCTGAGTCAGGCCCAAGTGGGAGCAGCAGCCAGCGAGGTCACTGCTCACGCTGGAGTCGGAATGAATCAGGAAAAATGACAAAGTTTGAGCAAGCAGCTGTGTGTGTGTGTCACCGCAAGTCCAAAGCATTAGCTCATTGGCTTCATCGAGCAGATTTAGGTCAGATCTGTGTTTACTATGAGAGAAAAAGCACAAGACCACCCATCAGACTCACCCTTTGGGATCGAGGAGGTCGCGGACCTTCTCGTTGTAGATTTCCATGTAAGACACTTCCACTTTAAAAGTGTGGCCCTCGTTGGATTCTTGGTGGACCCTCTCGAACAGCGTGCAGCACAGTCGAGGGATCAAACCCGGCTGCTCCCCGTTTCCCATCATGGAAAATGATTTGCCAGAACCTATAAAAACAACAAAAGTGCTTTAAATGTATTTGCATCTGACAAGACGTTCAGGCTGATATGATCATAAAATAAAATCTCTGAAGGCAGATTTAATCGATTTTTTTTCCCCCCAAAGGTTTTGACTTGAACCAAAACAAGTATAGCTTTGTTTTTCCCCTAATCAGATTCGCTTTATTTCTCAAGATATGAAACAAACTTTGGAACAGTTTTCCCCCTCCAGGTCATTTTCTTGCAACAATCCAACTCAAAAAGAAACAATATTTTCTTTCTAATGACACTATTCTGAATAATTCCACATTTTTAGAATTACCTGTTTGTCCATAGGCAAATATGCAGGCATTATATCCTTGGAATGCATTTTCAAGTATTCCCTCTCCAAGGCACTTGAACACCACCTCTTGACCTTTAGGACAAAGACTCAGTTACCATGGCGATTAGTGTAAACAGATAATCATTGCTTTTCATTTGTGGGCAAATGAGAACAGTTAACAAGAACTCGAAACACAAATCCAGTGAGCGCTTGCTGCCTGGTCATGTCGAAAGTATTTGTCTGTGCCGTGCAGTCTCTTGTGTCGTGCTACTTCTAAATAGAACAGCTGTTTAATAAGCTAAATAAAGTCTCGGCTGTGCCAGCTTCAGGCCGTGCCCCGAGTGGTCATATTGTCCTCTCCGTGTATATGACATCTCCATCACAAAACCGAGTGGCGAGCAAAAGAGCCACAATCCTAAAATGTTCCGCTTGCACAAATGGACCAATTTTCTTGCGTGAAATGTTGCGTAAAGCATTCATTAGCGATATGAATAGTAGTATCTGATTAAATATGCACAAGGACATGAATTAGAGTGCTAGAAAAATAATGCACATGTAAATATAAACACTTTCATATTGTTCCCACTGCCAAGGAGGTTGTTTATATTTTTGTTAGTTGGCAGAAGAGGAGTGAGGCATTTCATTTGCTTCAAAGATGGATAAAGTGTTTGATTTGTTTATGTTTGTGCGAAATGTAGCTTAAATTATTATTTTTCTAATTGTAATGTGAAGCCTAGTAGGATGGTGCCTTATAATTATAAGGCATTATTATTATTATTATTTATATATATACATATATTATTATATTTATATTTAGTATTATTATTATTATATTTAAGTTTTTTGAATACAGCACAAGGACATTTGAATGCCAAAGCGCTTGCAGCCAAATTCTTGAAATGTAATGTTCTCTAGGGAGGAGTGAAGACTTATCACGTGTGACTCACCGGCATATTTGGGAACGTTGGACTCATCCATGGACCAGAAACAGTGGTCAAAGGCGAACACCTACGGAGAAGACAGCGAAGAGATCACCGACACATTTTCCACACCTGTCCGAGCGTTTACACTCCGACACGACTTGATCCTGCTTCCATAACGGGCACCAAATCAAGCTTATTGTGCCGTGCCATGCGAGTAAATCAGCGGGATAGAGCATGTCTGCGAGAGTAAGATCCAGACAAACTGAGCTTATTGTTCAAAGTAATGCTCATTAAGACGCTCTGTACAAATCCACTGTTAGCGCTTTTGTCATAGTGGCTGCGGCTAAATGAATTCATAAATCAGGGTCAGCGCTCCCCCAAGAAATTCCAGCACTCAGTGACCCTTGTCTCCAAGGAAACGGGGCCGGAGCGCTTCCCCGGCGGTGCATGCTGGCTCGCAGCCCTCGTTGCTGCCTTTCACAACACAGACTCGAGCAGAAGAAACGCTTTGCTTTGTATCCTAGAGGCACCTGCATGAGCTAGCTCTGGACTAATGACACAGAGAGATGCTCTTCGCGAGGAAATAAACTCTTAGCATAAACCCGTCCGTGTGTGTGTTGACAGAACATTCAAATAGCTCGTTATTGTCTCCATAAAATCACGTTAAAAGATCGTGCTGCTGTTACAAATTGCTGTCAAAGCACTTCCCTTCTCCAAGACCTTACGAATCATGATAGGGGCTATTTACTGGGAAGCTTCTGCTTTTTGCAAAGTCAGCATGAGTGAATGCTTTGAAAACAAAACCTGTTCTTGTGACTTCAGTCAAATGAGTTTGCAAGGAACAAAAAGTGCCATCATTCTCAATTAGAGCTGCTTTGCTAGCTATGGCTAAGTAGACTCCTCTGGATTGTGACTCCATAAAAAAAATGTTCTTGATTGGACAATAGAATCTTTTCAAGTCTCCCGCAGGGGTTAGCTTCACTTCCGCTACCTGTTTTTGCACTTGCACTTGCAATCAGGGATAATCAAAGTGGCCCAGCGTGTGGTGAAATAAGACGTCAGCCCAATACTAACAACCGAGCGATCCGACAATAACATTTCAATCAGACCAGGAAGCAAATAGTTCAAGAAAACCACCTGCTGAGGTTGAAAGATGCTAATAAAAGCAGAAGAGCTAGCAAGACTGTCTCGCTAACCAGCCAAAGGCAACAGAGCAACCATTTCTTATCTTGTCCATTTGACAACAAAATAAAAATGATACTACTCTGTATAAAAACCACCATTAAAAAACTGTGACAACATTTTTATTTGAAAATATTAATCTTGGCTGTTTATAGCCGACAATGCTAATGCTAGCCAACGTCTCATCATCAAGATCCAATTTCTGACACATCCAAAAACAGCAAAAAATGGAAGTTTCTTTTCGAGAATGATAATCATTTTAATAAAACATTTCAAATCTGATACCGCCTTATGCATAATTCCGAGTAACCAGACAAAAGTGTTAAAAACTGTATATTGGACTACAACATTGTCGAAACACTAAAAGTAAAATTAGCAGACACGCGCTGGGTTTAGTGTCAGGGTAAATTCAGGTTACAGGCCCGAGAGACCCAGTCCCCCCAGGACCCCGTCAACGAGTGTACTCGACACAAAAGACGATCCTCAATGTATGAACCATACCCGAGCTGGTCAAGCTCAGCAGTGAGGCGTCAAGGGGAAGAAGTGTGGGGGGGTGCGCTTGCAACAATGCAGCTTTCAATGCGCGCGCACACACTAGCCCAGTGTCCACGCACATCCTGCTCTCATTGTAGCCCCTTTGTGGGTGCTCAGCACATCTTAAAGCGCTGACACATTCACACGGACATCTATCCGGCGCCTGCTGACCAACCCAGAGACTAAAACGCCCTCAATCACCGCCTTTGTGTAAAGACATGCGCAGGATGCTTCTCACATCCTCAAGGAAACCATTTTCAGCATCTCTGATATGTCACGCGATCATGAGAAGAACACAGGCGGAGGGTACATACCTTAGATTGTTTCCTGCTGAAATCCATCAGGAGGAGTCCAAGGTGGGGAACAAACAGAAGACAAAAAAGAGCAGTTAGGAATCTTGAGCTTTAATGCTAAACACAATTTAAATATTCCTGGATGTCGCCAGGAAACTTGAGCGTGTGTACACTAAATCAGTTTTTGCTTCTGTTCACTTCCAAGTAGCACTTCCTGCTGGTCACTGCTGTGATTGGGGTTCAGGAGTAGGCCAGTGGAACTAAGCGAGGCAAGAGATTTAGCATTCATCGTCCCACTGACTCTGTTGAGTAAATAGATCTTCTGCCTGCGGACTTAACAAAGAGGCCAAGTTGGGGATGGCTGCACTCAGCAGACCCAGATGCCGGAACTAAGGACAAAAAGTTTGACTCGAGTTATGTTGGATTACATTTTTTAACCGCAGGTCCACCCAGACCACAGTATGATGAAATTAGTCAAAACAACAACTGGCTATTAATGTGACATGAAATAAAACAGCTTCTAACTCTTTTGGGACACATTCCACAAAAGTCATTCTGTGGGAATTTTGAGGAACATTTTCCTTCTGGGTGTACAATATAAACGGTCACATGTGGTATGTGGAGAATCCCGAGCGAGACAATAGAGAGAATTGTATCCATCTTGCTATATATAGGTTTTGTTAACACAATTACTTCCTCGCTAAAGACAAACGCAGACTTCATTCATGACGGACATTATTTATTTTCCGCAGCTGCTTCGATCACTTTAAGAGCCTCCCAACATAAATTCCATCACTCCTCAGCCTCCCGATATAATCTTTTAATCTCACCAGATATTTGTCTCCATCTTAACAATGTGCAAGAAATCACTTTTCAATGCATGTGATCGTATTTATTATTGTTAAAAATGCATTTCAGTGGCAGTCTCGGCGACTCGGTCACAAAGCTTGAGGCGATTTGCTTAAAACTTAGCGTGTGTGACATGTTGAGGTTGGAGGGCTTATGTTGCGGTTCAGCAAACACGAGGCTAACGCTGCTGGTTTTGTGCGCTTCATTGTACTTCGTGTGAAGTGTGTCGCCGTGGCCGCACATTGGCTCCCGGCCTTCCAGCCAGCCGTTCCACGATAAGACATCCGGAAAATTTCTCAGCATGGCTGGAAGACAAATACAGTAGCAATTCATCCAACCCCCCTAAAGCAAGGTGATCTTATCGGCCATATTGTTAAATCTCAAGTAGAAAATATCTCCCTTGGGACTGACTTTTGTTTTTTTCAATTTTTTTCCATTACGAGCTGCACGATTGGTTGACGTCTTCTGTCGAGTTTTAGATCACTGTATGCTCCCCAAATAAAAATTATGAAGGGTAGGAGTGCCCGCAGCGGGATCCCCCCGTGGATATGGAACAGGATTAAGGCCACTGGGTCATTATGTTGTCAAAAAAATGTCCTCTTCCAGCCCAGCGGGAAACAAACACACAAGATTACATACAGAGTGCATCATCCAGCAACACCGCATTTAATCATAAAATATTTTTAAAAAGCCTCTCAGGAATTTATGGTCACAGACCAGAACAATACACTTGACCATCGTCCAATTTCCTAAATAGAGCGTCCACAAGAGCAGATGCGGTAGCTCCAAATTTACAAATGAAGTAATTTCAGATAAACAGTCTAATGAGATAAGATAATCCTGCTTCTTAAATGGACCGATGTCAAATCACACACACAGAAACAGTCTCACACAAACACACACCAAAGAGATTCAAATTCCGTCTGATTGCTAAATCTTGAGCCCTCCAAACCATTTAACCTCAATTTAACCACACATAAGACTCTTTCTCCTACTCGCCTGTCAACGTGTTTCAGACAATTACAAGTCATAAGAGATTTGAGCCAAACACAACGTAGTGTGTCAGTTTTGGGTTACAGCAGATTGCGCTGCTCTGGAGCCCAGGCTAACATTTCAAATATTCCCCGAGTATGTTTAGAACGAATCAAGCTGGTCGCTCCCACCCACTCGAAGTAGGAGATCACCTTGCTGCACAGACTTAGAAAAAATAATACACTGAGTCTTGTGTGGGATTGCTAAAAAAAAAAAAATTCCATGAAGTAGGCAAGAAGGACACTCAATGGAGCTGAAATATCAACGTGAAATGTAAATGTTTACTCCTTAAAAGGGTTGCTGGAAATAACAATTTATTTAAAAATAAATTATTGAATGTGATCAATTATGCGTAATTAATCATTGTCGAAATATCTTAAAGCAACCAGCGGAGGCGCTGTTTATCCAATTGCAACAACCGAAGAAGAACAATATGTGAGCTATGAAAAGTTGAGTTACATCCACGCTGACCTTAGCTTTGACCCCACTCCCTTGGGCATCATTAATTTATTCGGTATGACACTGGCATTTAAATAGGTTCCAGAGAGAATATTTTCCATTCCATTATAGGAATAAAGAGTTTAAAATAGGTCATGAGCAGATAGGGGATGCTGGAAGGTTGTTCAGATGTCACCACAATTGCTTCAAAATTAAACAAAGAGCGTGAACTATAAATTCCGTGTGAATTATTTTGCACTTAAGAGAAAAACGCGCATCATTTATATTTTACAAGTCGGCTAACTCCTGCATGTCTCGGCAACAGTTGTTGCTCGGCAACAACTCTGCAAACACGCGGCCGAGACAAACGACCAGCCTTGTGAGTCAAAGTTCCGACATAAAAGCCAAGCTCAGACTGTCAAAAACAGTCTTAATGAGGAGCAATGCGCCGGATGCTCCTGTTGGGGAATTTTCCTTCGCACATGCCAACAACGCAGATGAAGCAGTTCGGCTCCAATCGTGTCCTCTCAGGCATTTGTGACGCTGCAGTGGCAAGGTGGGTCCGCGAGTCTAGCATACTGAATGATACGCCGCCCCAGAAGCATTAAATCACTTTCACAGGGTTGGTCAATCTGTTCATTTCGATGCAACTCTCCTTCCCAAAAGATATCAAGTGACATTTACTATCGGGACACACCTCTTTTGACCCTGCCTACTTGTAGATGTCAGATGTTTGAATAGGTTTGGCGTGTGGCCGCGATGGACAAAAGGTCACAAAAGGAACAAGATGGCCGAGAAACACACCACTAAAGACATTATTGCTGTCACAATAGATTTATTCGCCGCTAAAGACCGGAAGCCTTTTTGAGACCAAAATTGTTGTGTGAATTCCTTAACACAAAGCGAGAGAATTCTTAGTTCTCCTTGCACGAGAAACCACATCTGAGCCTGATGAGCCACAGACGCAACAAAGATGGACGCCGCCATCTTTTCTCCGTTCTGTGAAAACAATGGGAGAGCCTTTGAACAAACAGGCCTTTTGTGATTTGGACTATCAAGTCAATTTATGTGACCTGTGTGTTTGATAAATGTATTACTAAGCTAGGAAGATCTCAGAACATCTTTCTACATGGAAATGTTGAGTGGACACAGTCATATCTAGACAAAGGGAACATTCCTGAGGGCAGTCACCGGACAAGGCAGCTTGTCATTTTAGAAAGGCGTGTTTTGAAAAGCCAGAGAGCTGCTCAAATGATACTAAAGCGAGAATGTTTGATATATGTTTGAATACATTGACATTTTATTGATAGAGACAACGGTGTGGGTTTAGCATTTAGCAATTTAGCATTTTACATGATCGAAATGATTATTATCAAAATCTTTAAGCTCTTTTTTCAAATTTGGTCATGTGACATTCACAAGCTGAGCCGTGACTGGTCGATACCTGAGCCCTGAGTACGTCATTTTACGTCGACAGCAAGAGGCAAAATGCGTGTTTTTTTTTTTTTAAAGGTGTTAATTGTACGTTAAATTCATTTTAGACAAAATAGTAATGTTTTACTGCTGTATTCTATCAAGGCTTAACAGTTTAACCTGTCAACCTAACCGCGACATAAACATCTGGGTGCTGTTATCATTTTTGAAGATGGGAAACACACATCCAAGTGTGATCATATCTCCCTTTCAAAAGATATTTATAAGTCTTGACGGCTTTGTATTCAGTTGCGTTGGCAGGCAGGTTGGAACCTGACGAATTGTGATACGCCTCCCCCCCTCTCGAGGGGTATTTTCTTGTCATGATGCCCCTCCACTCATCTCCACCACAGACAGCAGCCTCAGGTGTTTCTCTGCCTCTCCACCCCCCATTAAACCATTGTGTCGACAGAACACAAGCATTCCCATGTCAAATATGCAACGTGGTGCCAGCATAACGTGCAGATGAAAGGTGAGAAAGACCATTAGGAATTTAGGGGGAACTTAACCTGCCTCCCCAGCAGCTTAGTGATCACGAGTGTTACCATAATACAGTGAAGTGTAAAGAATGAAGCTCAACCATCAAAGCAAATCCCTCATATGCCTCTTAATTCTCATTTGCTGTGTGGTCCGTCTATGGAAAACAGGATTTTCAATTTTTGACGCGTCATGCGATCATCTAAATCCCAAACTTAATTCCACTTCAATATTTTTAGAAACACAAAAATCCATCCGTACGTCTTTCACTCTGTTCCCATGGGAGAGAAAAAGTTCCCATGACTAAGTCCCCTTGCAGCCATATTTGATAGCCACTAAAACTGACACTTCTCCAGCACACAGCAACAGGTGTCCTCAAAACACGGCTGCAACGGGAGCAAAAAGCTTTTCTCGCAGTTCCACCATCAGCAAGAGAGAAAATTATATGCCTTGGCAAAACCACTGTAGTCTAAACACAAGGAGCCAAATCTCCAGCAGCAAGGCTGCTTACTTCGTGTCAAGTCAAAATACATGCAGCAAGGTTGGGCAACACAATTTTACATGATTTGTCACACTGGACATAAAATCTTAAATTAGCATTCCAAACATGATAAAGTCGCAAGAAATAAGAAGCAGTTTCTCACCAACATCTGTTAAACGTGACAAAATGTGCACTTACGTCAATCTTAAATGGATAGTGCATTTATTTAGCCATTTTCAGAAGTAAAAAGTTAAGATATAAATTTGATCAAGATTGACCAATCACAACTCATCTGCTTTCTGTTTGGACATGTGACATTCTCCAGGTGAGCCGTGATTGGTTGCTACATGAGCCTCAGCACATGATGTCATTTACAGTCAACAAAAAGTGGCAAAATGCACTTTTAAAGATATTAAATGTACATGAAATATTATCAAATTAACTGATGAAAATATAAAAAGTCCCTTTTAAGATTTCCTATGGGGAAAATCCCACCATAATCAACCAATGGTAAATCAAGACGACTTAATGTGACAGCGACAATACATCCACTTAAACATCATCTTAAGCAGCATTATAATGATGTCACACTTTGTTTGCTTTCATAAAGTCTGAGTGTAATCCATAATATTTTACAGCTTCTATTCCTGACATTAAGTGCCCGTCCTCTACTCCAATGCTGAGCACTGTCGTGTTACCCGGCACCCTTCGCTTAAATTAGCTCATCGGCAAAACCTTGAGAGATTCATCGGCTAGGTTCAAATGCATCACAATGCATATCACTTCCTTAGCAATTTTTCAAACTGAATTTAACGTGACAATTGCAATGCACAACTCACTTGCTTTGGTGGCAGGAAAATGATCGATTTAAATGTATTCATATTCTACTCATTTGCTGTAAAAGGTCACAATATTGTCTTATATACTTGATTCGTGTAAAAAATGTGAAGCAATTAGTTTTTTGCTGTAAAAGGTCACAATATTGTGTGAACCAATTTGTTTTTTAAAAACAGGTTGACAAGTACATCATCACAGAATGGCCAACATTCCATCCCAGAAGGTCAGAACTTTGAGGCAGATGTGCTAACAACCACTAGTGTTATGACAACACGGTACAACATCATATGACGAAGTTTTGTTATTGCATACTGCACGACAACCTCTGTGAAAGTTATTTGTGCACTTGCACTTGGGGTCAGACGTTTACATAACACCCCGGGAGCCCCACAGTGCTTCAAATATTTGGTGACACTCAAAACCAAGCAGAAGTAATCCAAACTATAAAAGATTTTGCAGGGTGGGCAACCATAATTCAAATAAAATCCAGTTGGAGGGATGATATTCAAATAACACTATGGAATTAATTTTTAATTTTTTTACCTGTTGTCTCCTTTTGCATTGGAGGGTGGCGCGTACAGAACCGTCTGGTTGTCCTCCATGTCCACCACGCATTTTGTGTTCAGCTCAATTTCTGTACGAAGACGTTTGTTTTGGAAAACAAAGCAGACAACGACTTCATTTAATTCCGTTAAAACTCCATAAGACAACCCAAGTGACGCTCTTTGAAAAGGGATGAAAAGTTAGCGGATTTTACAACACACACAACGCACTTAAAAAAAAAAAAGAAGACTTACCTCTCCGGTTCATGGGCCGAACTCTTACGGCAACTTTTACTTTAGTATCCGACATTTTTGCCTACTTTTCGCTTTTCTCTCAGCGGGGGAAAGTCTTCAGACAACAAGTCCGAATCTGTACCGTGGCAAAAGGCGACAGATTGCGACTCAAATCGCCCCTAAAGCGTTCGCGCGTCAAAAAGAAACGTCAGGAAAGCGTCCATGCTTGTCCTTTATATCCATGAGGTTTGTTTTTTAGATAGAAATCCAGAGCTCGACTCCGCTTCCATACAGCATCCCCACCGCCATCTTCCTCCACCGACCGTCCGGGAGCTCGACTGCTCTGCTCTGTTGTGCTCTCCTCTGGCAGGCTGTGGAGGCTGCACCAAAGCACCAAAAGAGGGGCAAACCATTTTTTGCACTGTGCACGAAACAGGGGCGAGCCCGCCGTTCATTAGACGAGGGCCAGACAGACATGTGATGGAGAGTGGTTATTTTTCACACAGCCGTGAAATTTCATTTTCACCCAATAAATGCTTTTACTCACCGACATTTAGACACGAGCTACAAAGTGGTGACCAACCTATGGCCTGTGGGCTATTTGTGGGCCTACTATCAATTTTTAATGGTTCGCACCATATAGTGAAAAAAAATACACAACACAAATTATGCGGTTAAAAAATATAATAAAATGGTGTGTGTATGTGTGGGAGGGTAGTGTGACATATAATACATAAATTTTAAAAATTCAGATTAAATATAAAGCCATTTTGCTCTGAGGCCTGTAGACTTGTCAATGTTGATCCAGAGTTCCAAGCAGACATGGTGAATTGGCATTTAGCTGTTATGCTTTGCTTTTTATTTATTTTAGAAACCTACTTTTATTTTTTTACTTTTGAATGTTTTAACTGTAAGTATTCTTGATGTGCTTAAATGTTGCCAGTTGTCCATTATACTGTGCATGAAGCAAACATCAAATCTTGATGTTGCAACTCTGCAATGCAAGTTGTCAACAAACTGCACAAACCAAGAGCCACCATTTCCACCACACCACATTTTCAATAAGCATATCCTTTTATTAAATGTGCATATCAATAAATAAAAAAAGTGAAACTCATATTGCACTCATAAAACACATGGAAAATCCATTTGAGAGGTCCAACTCCTATTTTATTGCCTAATTAAGAATCTATCTAGATAGCTTGCAATCTAGCTAGCCAACTATTTGTCTTGCTATCTATGAATAATATTTCAATTTAACTACAGTCTAACTTCTCAAGAGTATAACTTGACTGTGTGGTCACCGCCGTCCACAATGATAAAAGTATTGTTAAGTGGCACCAATCCAACAGGTCGAATGAGGTGCTCTGACACAAGAGGAGTGAGGGCAGCACCGCTTTGCACCCTCCCAAAAGTCCAAATCATCCCTCGATGTGAGTCGACGACAAGCAGGTGTCCGTTTCTGTCAAAGGTCACAGCGGACATGTTTACGGTGACCGAGGCAGTCAGGCTAAGACTTAAATTATCCGTCTGATAAAGAATGTGGAAGTCTGGAGTGAACACGGTCAGTCTGGAGTAACTTTGCTTCCTTATGTGCTCGGTCACATGCTCCATCACCGCCGTGTGACAGCTCGTCCTGCAGCAGGCCACGGCTTTCGGATTGTCCAAGTGTGAAGCCACCGTTCCCTCCTCCAGTGTGACGCCATGTTTGTAGTCCACCTTAATGCGGGAGAGTGTTCCCGCCTGGACGTCCGAGACCAGGATGCGCCCGTTGCTATCCGTGTCCACCCCCCACGGCATCGAGAATCCAGCCGTAATCGTGATCACATGGTTTCCCCTGGATGTAAACACCTTGACGGCTTTATCGCCCGCGTCGGTCACCACCACGTGACCGCAGGAGGTCACCGCCACATCCACCGGGTAACAAACCTCGTCAGCGGCGTGTCCTCTTTTTCCAAAAGCGTGCCGCTTCTTCCCTTGAGGAGTAAACACCACTACGCTCTTCTCACCTTCATGCACCACAAACAAAGTCCCTGAAGATGGCATCACCGCCAATCCAGTCGGATTAATAAGAGTCCCCCAGCCGCCAAAGGTCAAACTGAGTTGTAAGGTTTTGCCACTCACACCTGAGGCCTCTTCTTCATCTTCCTGTTTGTCAGGAGTGAACAAGAGCAGCTCCTGCAGGTCACTAAGAGGCTGACAGTGGGAGGTGGCGTCAACATGGCACAGCTGTCGACAGAAGGGGCACTCCAGCTTCCTCAGGAGAGGGTGGGACAGAGCCCCCACGCATTCCACACACAGAACGTGACCGCACGACAGGTTCTGCGGTCTACGCTGGGCCTGCTGAGTGTTGAACTTTTCAAAGCAGACTTTACACTCAAGCAAGTTGATCCGGATCTCTCGCAACGTGCCCTCGGGTCTCGTCATGTCGCCGTGCCTCCGGCAGCTGTCCGTCATGGCTGCAGATGTTCCTTACCTTTTACTTGAGGTGCAGGAAAGATAAAGAAACGAGTTAAGGTGCATGGAATGGAGCAGAGATGAAAGGAAACGGAGATATATAAGAAGAGCACTGCAACGTTGTTGTGTTGTGCAGTAGGCCCACGTCACGTGATGAAAGGCAGCAGCTCGCTGTTCTCTGCTGCCCTCTTCTGGAATTAAATTGCATTACATACTGCTGAAGAGCTTTTGTAAACTCCAGTCACTGTTAATAGATTAATTCGATATCTGTAATAAAATTAAATAGTCAAACATGACGGCCAGATTTATTACAGAGTAAAATTTTAAAAGTCTTGGATTTTTTTTTTAATTAACTAATGATTTTATGGATTACACCTGTTAAATTTTGATAATTTTATATTTAAATTTAACCAATATTATTGTTATTATATACGATTATTGATCATTTTAAAGATAACTCACTAATACAATTTAAATACATTTTTAAAAAATGAATAGCAATAAACATTACATGACTCATAATAGTAAAGCAGGACCAGGCCACATGTGTTTTCGGGCCAGTTTTCCCACCAGTTTTATATAAATCAAATACTGTGACTCCCTGTGGATCACAAACATGGTTTGCTTCTTTAAATCACAGGCGGTTTCAAGCGTTAACACGCTACATGGATACTTACCACGCCTCTCAGGAGATTCCAAATTCCATCATCTCCATGTGAATCCACTTCACAATCCCACAAGACTTTTGCCCTTCGCCGCAAAGTCACATTTCCTTGCAATGCAGTCGTGACGGCGCTTGACATGAGGAAGCTATTTTAGTTTCATGATGTGCAGTGAAATTGGATCTCACATAAGTCGCTGCCCGGGTCAGCCAATTTTGTTCTTCTTTGCTGAAGGTCACACCTCAAAGGTCGGCCAAGGGCGTTTCTGATTTCCTTTGTCAAGAACATAATCTACAAACATGACATTTATATATTATGAAGGTTTTTTTTTGCATAGTGGGCTAGTGGTTAGCATGTCAAGCTCACAATTCTGAAGTTCAGAGTTCAAATCCCAGCTGCGGCTTTCCTGTGTGGCGTTTTAAGTTCTTTCAGTGCTTGTGAGGTTTTTCTTTTTGGGTAGTTCAAAACATGCACACTAACGAGCCAAGGATAAAAAAAAAAAAAAAAAATCTTCAGATTATTTTACTCTGGCAATGTCAACAATTATGAGAGTAATTTTTTTTTAAACTCTTTTAAAAATAATGGACACACAATTTAGTTATACGTACTTTCTATAAAATATATGGCATAGTAAAGACTAAAAAAATAAAATTGGATTTAGGCCAGTAATTAAGGCTGGAATCAAAGAGTGAGTCTTTAACATGTAAAACATTTTAATATGGTTCAGTATTTCACAGTGATATAGAACGGCACAAGTAATTGCTCATGATGTTAGCATTTAGGCAAATTACATATAAATCCAGAAAAAATTGCGTACCATAGACAGAAACCTTTGTCCCAAGCCAGTCGCTGGTCTCAAAAATCTGATTTGTCAGGAATATTTCATTAGAGGTGTATCATCACTTGAATATCATTCCCAAAATCTAAGTATTTTAAAAAAAAAAAGATTGTAAGTACAGGCATCAGAGTACAAATGCAATAAGTGTCAAAGCGCCATCACCATCACAACTGCAGTATTCAGACCACCAACATTGATGTACAAATATCAAGACAAATGTGCTTGTATACTTTGACAAAACAGCAAGACTTAAAATAAAGTGAACTTGACATGAAAAATGCAAGAACAAACACGAGCAAGCAAAATTTGGCAAACGGGTCAAATACTGCATGAGCGGATTCCCATGGCACGAAATGCAAATAAATCTGAAATGATCAAAGATGAAACGCGCAAAGCCCCTTTATTAGTTTGATTACACACCGAAAGAATTGAGACAAAAGGAACATTAAGACAGGCACAAAAGGTGAATTTAAAAATGACGATGACAGTGGAGTAAAGAATGCCGCCATCATGCTGTGTGGCTTTCATGTGGTGTGTAACATTGCAACCATGCATGTGTAACGAGATCATCAGCAATCCTGGTTGAACTATTTCATTATCTGTCCTTCGTACCATCACGGTAAAAAAAAAAAAAAAAATAGCAGCCATTAATAAACAAGGCGTAAAAACACTAATAATAAACCCCAAGATAATCAAACATTCTAAATGTGCAGTTCTTCAGCGCAAACTTTCTGCAAAGTGCGTTCGATGTGTGCTTTGTTTTGTTCCAGGTCAAAAAAAAAAATGGTCTTGCGTGGAAGCCCCGCCCACATTCAAGTTCGGGTCATCAATGTACTCGGCGAAACATTTGTAAACCAACAAAACAGAAAACGTGTTATTATTATTAATAAAAACAAACATAAATCACAGAGGCTCAAATGAGCCAAATTCTACATGGCGGCTTGAAATAGTGAAATGTCTGGAGTAGTCATAAATGGCAGTTACTGTCTGTAAATGTTTAGCTACACGAGGCATGCAGTTAAATCTAAAAGTTGGCAGTTATTTATTATCATATCTCCTTTTCACGCGCACAAAACGTGTACGTAGACACACACACACATGCACACACCTGGTAAAGGAGCTTTTTATGAGCGTAGCCCGTTCGTGATGGGTGTGACGCTCGGACAACACTGCACTGGACCAGTGGTCTTTCCTGGAGGGAGGAGGGGCGGAGCCTCCTCGAATCATCCGATACCTTAATGCCCCCGTTAGAAGCTCTTTCGGGTGAGTTCATGAACCGCTTCTCGTGATTCCTACTGGTTCTCCACGCCATTAACTGAGTTGAGCTTCGCTGATTTCTTTTTTCTCAGTCTACTTTTCGAGCCTCCCACTTCAATCTCTCCTGAAATACACAAAGCCCTCATGATCAATACAAACTTTGTCGCTATCCTCCGTTGAATAGTAAAAAAATTCACTTTACCTTTATGTTCTTCTGGCGCATCATCAGAAAAGTCAAAATTGGCGTCCTCGCATTCGGATAAACTCTGCGGAAGATAGCACACAAGCGGACATTTAGCATGCACCCTTCAAATGCTAGCTTAGCAAACCAGAAGATAGTATCAGTATATTTCTTCACTTTTTCAGAGCCAATCAGCTCAATACTTAAATGGGCCTGACCCACATAATGATGTCACTTTTATATAAATTTACATTTATGTCTTTTAACTTAAGATAAATAAAATAAAGCATACCTTTCCTCTTGGGCCATAGTTCTCTGCACACGACACCATCCCAAACAAACACAGGAATGTAATGAAGGCCTAGAAAGAGTTCAATATGAGATATGTAATTAACAAGGCATTTTATTTCCCCCCCAAAAATAATAAGGAATGGTTGCTTGGAAAGTGAAACTGTCAGCAGTAGAGTGCGCTAGTTTACTATCAACACAAAAAAATGCTGATCTTACCAAACACAGCAGCCAGAGAACCACGTAGAGGATCTGGGTTTTGGAAAACAGCTCCTGTCCGAATTTGATACACGCCAGCGCCTCGAGAAAAGCTATAGCCCTGGGCAAGGTGAAAAGAACAAAACAAAAATCAGACAACAAGGCTTTTAACACTCAGAAAAAAGCAACATTGTGTTGCTTCACCAGAATGATTTGTGGGTTAGTAATATGAGTAAAAAAGCCTTCTGGCTATGTTTACAATTCTCACTCAATCAATTCAACACGGTGAAAAAAAAAGCTTGCAGCAGTTGACATTTATTCACATAAATAAAAAGACCTTTGTGACGAACTTACCCAAACACCCAACACTGAGTTCCAACTCTCTTACACTGAGTGTCTGTGAGATACGCGTAATACTGCCTGAAGCAAACAAAACGTCAAGTTAGAGCGAGAAGAACAAAAAATGTTTTGCGCTATAGACGCACGAGCGTTTCACCTGACTGTTGGCGCGGTGATGATGCCGACGAACAGGATCCGACACCAGCTGAGGGCGTGGCTTGCCGGAAACACGAATATGTGCTTGAGGAAAAACGTGTTTAGCTCCGTCAGCTGAAAGGTAGACAATAAAAGATTGTTAATATAACACCAACACCCGAAGTCATCATTTCACAATTAATCATTCGGTCATTATTTTGGTGTGTTGCAGAAAATTATCTTTATTTTTTTTATCTATTTACAAGAAATAATGTATCTTTTGAGACAACATCATATATCTGCAACAACACACTTTTATTCCGATGGCTGAATGATACAAAACCGAGCTAAGCTAGCTAGCTAACTTCATAATGAGAGTCAAGACCCACTGCAGTGTTCTTCCCTCATTTGGCTCGGAGCCTTTGAAAGTGGACCGGCTCCACCGTCCTCATGCTGATCCATTCTTCAAGATTGGTAATTACTGTGGCGCCTCCAGAGAGGCGAGGCCAAGTGCATGATGATAGTGTTCCATTAGTGTGCAAAATAAAACCCTCAGCGTGTTGCCATGGCAGAGAAAAACGCCAAAGACAAGAGCAGCGTGGCACTGAAAAATCGCACCCTCCTTAATTGCATCTGAGTAATCCGCCCTCTTTATGGGATTAAGTGTTAATGCGCAGACAGCAGGACACCCGTGCGTTAAATAGATCCGAGCGAGTTGGCTTTTAGAGTTCATCCAGGCAGCAATTAGATTAGCCCGGATTTACTACACCGGCTGATCCTCGACTAGCCAGCGTGGAGATGATGAGAAGGACCTACCTGCCAGATGATCATGAAGAGATAGACGCCCATCACTCGCTGCAGGGAAGACTTTGGATCCAGCCAGCGCACGTAGGTCCAACTGGCTGGCGTGAACTGTAAAACTGCTCGCTTGATCTTGCCCGTGGTGGTGTGGATGTCCCTGTTGGGAGAATCAATTCAAGTTTAGTGTGCACACAATAATTGCAATGAACAATGAGTATCGGGGCAACAGAACGACTATAATTACCGCGCCTAACTGGGGATTTTATTTCTATGAACTGCACTGCCCCCGTGTGGTCAAGAACAGAACAGGAGGAGCCAGCACAATGTCTATTGAACTGAAGCAAAAATGGGGCAAACACCGTTTTATTCTTTGCGTTCAATTTAAATGTGTCACTACTATATGTAGACTATAGAGTACTGTATTTGTTCTTAAAAAAATATTTAAAATTTTAATTTTTGGGCAGGTCAATGGCATTTCCATTCATTTTAATAGGGAAAGATGATTTGAGAGTGTTATGAGCTAGGAACATAGTCGTGGAACTTTTTTTTTTTCATTTTCAACTGCCCAGGACATACTTAATACTGGCCCAGTGGTAAGTTCTCATCTCCAGAAAGCGGCACACCGTCATGCCCAGCCAGATCCCCCCGCCGTTACACAAGAGGATGTCCAGAATCACCTGGTCCCACCAGCACTCGGCAAAGTTAGGCAGCAGATGCATGAAGAAGAGCTGAAGGAACCACATGTGAGATGAATCTCGCAGATGTAACACCCCGTGTAGAATATGACAACATGCAGTACCTCGGTGAGCTCCCAGGTAATACTGATGGTCCAGCAGAGGCCGTAGCTTCGGATCAGGAGGGCCTTCATGCCCCAACCCCAAAAATGGCTGAACGCAAAGATGTCAAAATGGCTGAGAATTCTCTCCCAGGTGATGACATGGCAGTTGACTGCGTACTCCTAAACACACGGCAGCAAATGCTCACACCTACGGTAGAATTTAATCGGCCATTCCAGCGACGCTGGACCTCACCATTACATCTGCCTCCCTCTTGGCGTAGCGCAGGTTCGGATCAAGCCAGTACATTAACTGTTTAACCTGCTGCCAGTTCAGGAAGATGATGAAAACCAGGAAGAGGAAGTACAGCACACTTAGACCTTGAGCAACAAACGAAGACCAGATAACAGAGGCTGTTATTCCAGAAAAAAAAATGCTTTCAGTATTCCATCAATTAATACTCACCAAAGACTATTCTCCATATCGCTGGATGAGGTCGAGTGAATGGACCTGTAGAGAAGGAATAATGTGAATATACATGCAGTTGTCTATAGATGATTCCAAACCACTGTGCTGCAAGATCATTAGGCATACCGTGGGAAATTATCCAATTTCACTTAATTGATCTAGAACCTTTGTTAATTTACCCACAGATGTTTAACACTGAACAAAACAAAATCTTTCATATGGAAACTCACCGTTGGGAAATGCCAAAACGCTGATAACAAGGAAGAAAGAAATCACCAGAATCAAACCAACCCATAGATTACTGTCAGGATTTCCATCATCTCTGTAATAAAAAACAATAAAAACAAAAGTTCAACCTGCACATAATGTTTCTGTGGATTCGTTTTGTTGTTTTCGTGGAGAAGGTATATTGTAAGTCTAAAATCATTCGCGATGTAGCGGGGGAAGACTTTATTGTCATGTATTTTGCTAATGTACCGACACGGCATGGTTTCATCAATGATTCAAAAGCTAATATAAAAGCACCGTCATGGAATATGGCGCATGTTTAATTGATTTAATTTGAGACAAAATAAAGCGTAATCAGGCTCCTTGACTCTATTAGAGCATCACAGCTACGGCTAGCCACCTGCTAGCACCTTAAGCTAACCTCTTCCCAGCTTACCTCACGAAGGCGAAATACGTCAGACACAGCACCGTGCACGTTAGCAGCGTGATGGTGTGCGGCCGGTAGAAGAACTCTATGGTTATGTCCTCGACCTGCTGCTCGTTTATCATTCGGAAATGCATCCTGTAGTTCACGTCATCCTTGCTTAGGGTATGCGACCCTCGGCTGTACATTGACGCCATAGGAGAGCTTTCCCCCCCCTCACCCAAACAGCACCGGGGGTTAGCTACTGGCTAGCCCGCAACACGAAAGAAGAATAAACACACATTTCCACAGTAAAAAGTAGGGTGCGAATAGGAAGAAAGTAAGGAGTCAAATAAAAACAGAAGCTTGGTGATGACTGATGAGTTTTGATTGGCGTGAACGTAACTGGGAGTGTCCCCGAGAAGCGGAAGAGCTCATTTGCTGTTTTGAACGTGACCTCTATAAGGAATTCACAAAAACATTATGAATTATTTAACCCATGTAATAATCATGATGTGGGTCAAAAATAATATTTGAATGTCAAATGGAGTTTCACTGAAAACATTCCATTTTATTTCCGACTTGATGTTTCTTCGTGTTTGTCGCCCGCTAGTGGTTGTTTATTGTTTTGCAGGATAAACAAAATCAAAGGATGGGCCATTGGTGCTGTTAAAACTACATTTTATTGCATAATGTAAACTTCTGAGAACTTCTGAACTTTTGATGTGTTAATAATGACTAAAAAGCAGTCAGTTGATCTTGTCGGGTTGTTTTGTTGAATCATGTTTGTCCTCCTCCTGTCTCAGCTGAATAATGGGCTGCAGGGGGGGGGAAATGCTCCTCATTAGTTTAATCAGTTTAGAGATGAAATAAATCAGAGAGAATGCAACACACCAGCGTATTAAAATATTGCCTGCACACTGCTTTACTCTCCCAGTAGATCAGAAATAAGGCAATTAAGCTTTCCACCAGAAGCAGGACATACGCTGTCACCTTGATTCCCATTTGCAGCTGTGGGAAAGAAAGAGATGAATCTCATTTTGAGCTTCCAGCATAAGAAAAAAAAAAATCAAATGCTGAACCCACCTTGGCCTCGTGCTCGGCATCCTCCCAATACGAGGTGAGGTCGAGCAAAAAGAGACAAAGTAACACAGTGGACTCCAGGAAGATGATGATGTTCAGACAGAATGACACCTTGGTCTGGCAAGTGCAATAAAAATACTCAAATCCACAAACCCGGAGAAAAAAAAAACCATCTCAGCCAACCAAAGCAACATTTTCCCCAGAGTCCACTTACCACACACATGTTGGGAACACTTCCCGCCGCATAGGTCAACATTCCACAAAGCACAAACTACCATTGATAAAATATAAAGTAGAAGAATCACAAAATAGCACATAAGTAATTTCAAATGTAAATCAAAATTCAATTCGACTCAAAAAGTTACGTACCGAAATGCTTGGTAAAAGGATAAAAATGTCAGCACGTGGAATGGAAGGATATATCAGACCAAGACTGAAAAATGTCACTCCAGCAAGACATTGTGCTGCCTACATATTTAAGAAAAAAACAGTCAGCATCCATTTACAACTGTGCTTATCCATTTTCTCTTAATTGGTCAGGAAAGTGATGATTTTTTTTTTACACTCACCCCAAGAGGTTTTGGGAATCCATTGTAAGCAAAAACCTTAAAAGAGTCTCGGAACACACACTTAAATTCTCGGGGCATAACGTAGCCCCATCCTTCGCTATCTTTCCTGATGGAAATATTGATGATCATGGAGTCGTCACTCACAAACGTCTTCCTCATTGTTCTTCGAAGATCATGGACCGAGATTTTACTGTTGATCCGCTCGAAGTGATGTTCAACAGGTTGAGCAAAGAAATGATGATGATCAGCAGCCAAGTGAGGAAGTGACAAGTGTGACCTCTTTGTCACAACTTGTGCTTCGAAAAAGGGGTTTGTTAAAGAGTCGAGCACAGTCTGAGACGGTAAGTGACAACCCGCCTGCAAACTTTAACAACTTGCATATCTAACATTTTGCAACCCAATGCAAAAAAGAGTTTTGGAAAAATTTTATTTCTAGAAGGAACTGATTCTGGTTCAAACACGGAACAGGTGGTGACAAAACCCGAACTAAACCTTATTACAAAATACATGAAAATAATTATTTTATGTGTATATAATTGTATATTTTGATGATGTACTTGCAGGTGAGTGCAGTATGGCTTGTTCACATGAGAAAATGGAGATCCAAGAAAATGAGCAAGGCCTGTGCGAAGATGTTGAGAAATCGCCGAGGGTGGTACGGTACCAAGCCACAAAATTCGAAGAGGATGAAATTTGGACTATGCATGACTTGCTCCGGAATAGAATGGAGATGTTGGGGGTAAGGCCGAGAAGCATGCTTTGGTTAATTTTAATTTTAATTAATTATGAAGATTTTTGGATACGATTTTTTGTTTGTTTTTAAAAATCTTTAATTCTGTTTCAAAATAGTTTTTTTTTTTTATAAATGATGTAGTTATTTGAAATGTGGCTTCATAACAGTGATTAATTGGAGGACAGCATTAATTATATATAATTTAAAACCTCCTTAAGGAATCTGAGTGAATGTTTTGAACAGTCAACAATACTGCAGGTCGAAGTTTTGCGGTGTTCAGTTAAAGGATGTCCAGCCTGTTCGAAAGTCAGCAACAGGAAACTTGGGTTCTTGTGGTCTTCCTTGTAAATGGTAAAAAAAAAAAAAATCTGCATGCATTGTAGACTGAACTAGTTTTATTATTGCAACAAAAATAAGTGCATGCAATTTTTTCTTTTAGAAAAATATTCATGTGATGAATAAGCAAATTAATGAAATGTATTATCTGAGTTTTATTATTTATTATTTAACTGTGCAGATAATTTTATATCCTTTTTTTTTCATGCTACCACACTATTTCACATCAATATTTCTCACAAATTGATTATGGATCAATCATTGCAGTTCCTGCAAGTTGTCAGCGGAGTGCCCAGTGTTGGAATTGGTCTTACGCTGGCCATAGGCTTGAGTATAAACGAGTCGCTCGCCACGCTCTTCAGAGTTTCTCACATGACTGGAATGCTTGTAAGAAGTCTATTTATTTAATTATATTATTATTTTTTTTTTTTTTTTTCACAATCATTTGAAATTCTCCTGCCTTTCAGTTCATTTTTGCAGGAATTGTTTCCTGCATGTTGGAAAGATATCCAGTATTGCTAAATGTAAGTAAGCCTTCTTACATTACATGCTCATTAATATTTATTTGAAATAATGGCCTTGTTTTTTTTTTTCAGGTGTCCCTCATCATCAACAGCGTTTGTGTCATTTTTGCATTACCCGGCCTGGGTTTAATAATTGCTGACCTGATACAATGGAAGGACAGAAAACTTGATTTGATGGTGAGAGTAATTATGGAGGGGAAAAAAAAGATTGTTTCATAAATGACCAATTTAAAATGTCTTTGTAGATGGCGGTGGAACTTTGCATTTTGGGATTGCAGCTTCTGGCCAGTATAATTCTCTGCGTGTGGATCTCCAAAGTGAAAAGTGGCAAAAATAAACCAATTTGCTAACTATTTAAATTTTGAAGACTTCTTAACGCATCATTTTTTTTTTTTCCATCTCAAACTTCAGGGCAGTCCCCCCACCTACAGAAAAATGTGGTTAAACAACTATCTGATTTTTTTTTCATCTCAAACTTAAGGCCATCCACCCCGCTGAAAAAAATGTGGTCAATGTGTGCCTCTAATGGAAAAAGACACCTGCACCCCCACAACACTGCAAAATGCTACATTGTGGTTGTCATAATGCTCTCTTAGTGTTTAACAATATTACACACTATTTGCATGCAAGACTCAACTAAAGGCAGTAAATAATAAATTTAACAAATCTTTTCATACAAACTTTTTTTTAATCATCTGTACAAGTCTCAAAATGCTGGACAGCAAACAAAAGGAATAACCTGCGGTTTTTTTTTTTTTTCTTTTCTGCATTGGTCTGCCAGCTATTTGTAAATTACACAACAATAACAACGACAAAAAAAGAAAAACATCTACAATATAAACAGAGATGCTTACTGTTCAGGAAATATTACAAACCATATGAGTACCATCACGGTAATGTCTTTTTTTTCTCCAATTCATTTGGATCAAACTTGAAATCACATCTTTGTTGGAATTTTGCTCTTTGTCGGGACTTCACAGCTGCAAAAAAAGGAAAGAAATGAGTTAATGACATTGACCTACTTTTTTTTGGGGTGCACACATTACATTCACATTCATAAATCCAAAGACAATCAAATTATAGTTTGCAAAAGAAAATACGAGATATAAAAAGTCTACACACCCTTGTTTAAACGCAGTGTTGTGATCTAACAAAAAAATCAAGATAAATCATTTCAAAACTAATGATGTGACCTATAACCTGTACAATTCACTTTTCAGGTTATATTTATGTTGAAAAAAATGGTTTATCAAAGTCAAAGTCAAAGTCAAAGTCAAAGTCAGCTTTATTGTCAATTTCTCCACATGCCAAAGACACACAAAGAAACCGAAATTTCGTTCCCCCCATCCCACGGTGACAAGACATGGCTCACAACAGACAAACAGTAAACAAGTATAACAAAAGCGTGCTGAATAAATATCATGATTCTTATGAGAACCTGACATTTGAACCGGGGTGTGTACACTTATATCCACTGTCCCTTCAAAAAGGCAAATCATTGAGTGCGTTCAAGAGCATGCGTGTGTTCATATATAGAATCATTCCAAAATGACATCATCGGAGTTGAGAAATGGCAGGCAAGGGAAACACCCAATAGGAGCAAAGCTTACAAAGCCACACGGCCATGCATGATTTTCACACGTACTGTATTAGTAACAAGGCCATGTTTTGTCGTCACGGTTTGTCGAACAGGCTGTTAACACGACCACAATGGTGACGCCGAATACTTACTGAGCTAAGCGTTAAGTCACACCACTGTCGACAGGCCTACGGCTACTATATGAGAAGACTGGCTCTGGCAAAAAAAAAATGGGGCGTTTTTAAACGGAGCTATTACCTACCGCTTGTCCTTGAGACACCTCGACAAAAATTATTCTTTATTGCTCATACTTCCGTTCTATATGGGGCCATATTTGGCAACTCAAAATGGACGCTGAACACTCTCTAAATGTAGTATAATGAATGTAATGATCTTAAATTTTTGTTCAAGATTTATTTTTAACTTCCAACTCTATTGTCCTTGTTTGTAAAAAATAACAACAATCAGACAAAAATGAGAACAAAATATGCAACACAAAATGACTACGTCTAACTAATTAAATGTTTCCTACTGAGAACAAGAAGCACATTAAAGGAGTCATAATCATTTATTTAAATGCATTCAAAACTAATGGAAAATTAGTTGATGTAAAAGATGAGCACGTTAATATCAAATGATTCTCAAAGTGTCGCATGAATTCTACGAGTGCTACTCTGGCTCCCTCTAGTGGGCCGTGAAAGAATTACCAGATCAAATATCCAAGCTTGCTACGTTACATGTTTGTCATGAAGTTGGCCCTTAAATATTTTAGGTGCTACTTGGGGGGGGGGAAAGTTCAAAACAAGGACGCAGAGCAAAGACTCACTGCTGTGATGAATTTGTTGCTCTGCGGTTGGAGGTCTTCACTTTTGGAGAAGAGGGAGGAGGCCTGCACGGAGGAAGGCCCCACGGAGGAGCACAGGAAAGAGGAGGATTCCTCATTGTTGTTGTTGTTGTACGAGTCCAGGAGCCCGTCGGGGGGCCCGGGTAAGGTGAGGCTGCTCAGGCCGCTCATGCTGTCATTGGAAGTGCACTGGGACGACGTCTCGGAACTTTCCGTGACTGACACACAAAAGCATTTCTTCATTATGGCAAATAGTACGAGTCATCTTTTGTGCGGTCGAGGCAAGTTAAGCAAATCTGAAAAATGTTTCTGGTTTGCTAATCTTATTTAGTTTTATTTAGTCAGCTAAAATGATGTGAGGATTTCGAAATAAAATGAAAGCGGGCATCCCAACTCACGCATGGAGGGCTGGCTCCCAGAGTCGTGCTCCAGCTCGTCTTCCTCGATGCAGTCGTAAGGCCACTGGGTGAAGGAGGGAATGCTGGCCAGCGGGTAAGGATGAGCGTGAAGGTGCGAGGGCGAAGAGTACAGGTGGAGGTTGAGCGAGCCCAGCAGGGAGGATGACGATTGGCTGCCTGAGGACGACGTGCTGCTGTTGGAGATGGTGGAGTGAGGTCTCTTGATGGAAGCTGAGTATTCGTACGAGGGTACCGCGATGGAGGCTCTTGTCCTACATTCTGTTGGCAACATGAAGACAAAAAAAAGTGTGATGTTCTGCTCTCTGCACGAGACGAGAACAGCTCAGTGTTCAAGGTTGCTTGGGTTAATATAATAATATAATCACTAGCTTTATGCCAACACAACAAATATTTGTTTATTTAGTTTTTTAAATTAATTTGAAAAGTCCCCATCAATCCCATTGATTTTTGATTTTCTTTGGACTTCATGAACCTGGAGAAGTATTTTTAAAATAATCAAAAAGGGACATATTAAATTGTATTGTTAATTTTTTTTCTTGAGTTTGTTAGAAAAAATACATAGAAATAGAAAATACAATTGATTAAATGGCAAGTAAGTCTCACCAGACCCCTTCATGATATAGTCGATGGCTCTATCATTGATGGCTGCATCACTGGGCTTAATGTCCATGAAAGGCTTGCTCCCAATGCCCATTGACACCATCTCCTGAATGCGTAACTCTGCGAGACAAGACAGCCCTCAAACAAAATACTCAACAATCAATGGAGGCGCTTGATGAAGAAACGCTCACCCCTGTTTCGTAACGCCTGCCTCCACAAGATCTTCCCTATGATGGAAGTCCACACCGCCTTGATCTCCACAGAGCTTGCTTGAAGGATAAACGTGTCCTGGGATTTCCTTCGGCGGAACCAAATCTCAAAGCGCAGGCCGCTATCGCCAACATTTTCAGTCATACCAATCTCTGCTGTCTATAAAAAAAAAAAAAAATACTCAGTTTCTGAAAAATGTCACTAAAAATAAAACGCTTACTTTGTAGGATTGCTTGTAGATGTAAATGTCATATCCTCCTTCTATCTTTTTGGTCTTGCTGAAGAGGATGAGGTCTTCAAACAAGAAGACGTGGCGGAGGTACTTCCTTCGTCCGCACCAGACGATGAACTCATCTTGGCAGCGAAGTTGACCTTGTTCCTTTAGGTTCACCTAGACAGGAAACATCTCGGGTCACATGCGTCACACACAACAATGGAAGCTCTGGCGGGATGCTGACCTCACTACTGTATACAAAAAAAGATGACATCAAGTTCAAAAACACACTACAGTGAAGAGTATTGGGAGGTGAGCTTCCTTTAAGAATTTCAAGGTTTTCTCTGGATATTTTTGTTCTTTTGTCTCAAGTAGCAGTGCAATGATTAATGGGCAACTAATCACTTTTAAATTAATCAATCGTGATTTCTGAAAATCAATTATTCATTTAGATATTTCTAAATAATTTTAAAAAGTCAAAATCCTCAAATTTTCTTCCTATCAACAGTAACATTGATGAATTTACAAAATAATAAATAGATTAATAAAAAATATATATATTTATTTTTTATTCCAACCACGAACCCTTCGAAAAATTCACTAGCTTCATGCTAACACACAATGCAAAACACAATAGACGAGCTAACGAAAGTAGCATCAATAATGGACTATCGGCTTACGTCACAGCCCCGAATAGCATCCATGGCCAGCAGGTCGTTGCCATGGCGAAGCTGGAACTTGACCATCTCCTCGGCGGTGCGAAGGTCACTCAGCTCTTGCGCTTGTGACTGGCCGCACTCCTTGATGAGGTCCTTCAGCAGCAGGGCATATTTACTCATCCTCTGGATGGGCTTCAGCAGATAAGATGCCAAGTCCATCTTGTCCCCCAAATCCAGCTGTTTATTCTGGGATGCGAGAGGACCGTTAGGATGTGTATGTATGTTACCACCATGTTTTATCTGTTCATTTTTTTATTTTTTATTTGTCAATTTACTGAGATTTTTTTGTATGTATTTATTTTTATTTATTTATCTTTAATTGTCAATTTACTGAGATTTATTTTTTATTATTTATTTTTCTTTAATTGTCAATTTACTGACAAGTACCGACCGCAGACACATTTTGCACTCTCTTAAATACATTTTTGTTTTTTTTCTTTTAACAACACACCTTATACGTCGGCACCATTGTGGATCAGTGCTGACCTTTTTACCCAGCGAAGAATGTTACCAGAGTTTCCAGACGCACCTTAAAGAATTCGTTCCCATGGCTGCTGAGCAGGGAGTCGGAGCGGGGTTTATTCTTGCTGTACAGGGCATACATTCCAAACTGATCCTCCTGCACACACGCACACAATTAACAAGTTAGAACACTCCGGAAAGTAAACCGGCATGTCAGCATGAGCTCCTCCACACCGTGGAAGTGATTTAAATTACGAGCTGTGTGTTATTAACTGTTTAACTGCAAGGCTGGACTGTTTGACACTCACATGTCGGAGAAAGCAGCTGCTGATGGACAGCGGGGAATGGGCGCGAGCTTCTAGATCTTTGAGGAAGTACTGGCTGTGAAAGTCCCATAGCTTCTCCACGTTGCCGAAAATGATGCTGCGTTTGCCGCGGAGGTCCTGTGGCAGATCCAGACGCTCCATCTCGGGGAAATAATGCTCAATGACGTAGCTGAGAGAACGAACGTACTCTCTCTCGGTGGAGATCATCTCGTCCATGATGTGCTGCATTTTACTGGGAACCGAAAGAAAAACATTGAAAGTCAAATTCCAAATTTTTTTAGATGAACAATAAAAAGTCTTCTGACCTGCTCTGTTTCTTAGCATCTCCTTCATTGTGCCTGTTATGGATTCTGGAGGGTGTCGACATACTGCGACTGCGTCCTAACGCTGGACTCGTGACATCTGGTCTCTGCAGCATCTTCTCTGCAGATACGTTATTGGCCACCTCCAAACCTTTGATATACACCCCCGTGTAACCATGCACGTGGCTGGAGTCCGAATGTCCGCCGTCCCTCGGCGTCAGCTCGTAGCTCATGGTCTTCTTCATGATCTTCTTCATGGGTGACTTACGGAGTCGGGAAGCTGCGGAGAAGATGGGCTCCGAGTGGCAGGAGATAGAGGAGTCGATGGTACAGTCGCTGTCTGTGTCGTCAAACATCGACGGGCTCATTTTGCTGTCGGGCGGGAAAGTGAAGCGTGAGGAGGAGGAGATGGAACCCGAGGGGCTTTTGGAGAAAGGCTCATCGCAATGTGGTTTGGGGTTCTCCACAGCGAGTGGCGTAGCGGTCCTGCTGGAACAAGAAGAACCTTCGCATTGAAGTCCTCCCCCGCTATTGTCCGCTACACCAATTTGGATCTCCGCGGGCTTAAAAACATCCGTAAAATCCGAGGAAATGGAGTCTGAAGATGCTCTCGTGGCTCGGGCCAAAGTGTCCTCCAGTTGCTGCTTGGTCTGCTGACATTTTTGCCACACGACGTTCCACTGCTGGACTTGCTGAGGACACTCCAGGGAGAGCACCATATCATTGAGTGGGCTGAAGTTGTCCATGGAGAACTTGCAGGCCTCGGCGCAGTAATCCCGCAGGGTCGGGACCACGGTGGGTGAAAGAGCTTCACCTGAAGTGTTGAGGTGACTCACGTAGTGCTGGCAGTGCTCCTGCCATTGGTTTACCTATGGATGATTCAAAGACATGTTATTTATTTATTTATAAATATTTCTATTTTTATTATTTTCATTATTTTTTTATTTTTTTATTTTTATATTAAACCAAATTCAAAGTCAGACTAGATTGAGACTGAATTAGCAGCAGAAAGTTTATATAAATTCTATCAAAAAAAAAAAAAGATGCTCTCTAACTTTTTCGGCGCACTTACAGAGTCATAAAATTCATAAAGGTTTCCCAGCACGTCCAGGTGTGTCTTCCTCTTCTCCACTCTGCTTAGGATGGACGCAAGATGTTGCTTGAATTCCGAGGAAACGGAGCCAGGAAGAGACTGCGGAGAGTCTTTCACCATCTGCAGGGCATGCCTCTGCTGGTGCTGGCAACCAACACAAGGACAACAGATTGCGTTACACTTCTTGATAAATCACATGACATTGGCAAAGATTGTCTTATTGTCAGATCCGGCGTTTTATTTTTGCAGATAGCCATGGGCGTTTGCGCCGTTGTGGGTATGAACACACATTACTCCGGTAATTCCTGTGTATTGGTATCATTTCCGTACTCGTTGAGATATTTACCACTGACTCTTTTAGAAATTGGTCCAAGCTCTCCTTCATGTCTTTTATGTTGTTGACAGTCAAAGAGAGTGATCCTAAAGGTGTGAGATGTTTATCTCCCTCCACATCGAACCACAGTTTGACCTGAAAAATAAAATAAAATAAAATAGAATTAAATTAAATTAAATTAAAGAGGGAAATAGTAAAGGCTCACCTGTTGTGTCTGTTCCTCAAACCTGCGCACCTCCAGGAGACTTTCCAAGTCCTTCTGTGACTTATTGGACAGAATGACAAGCTCATGGACCTCCTCGTCCACTTGGTTGTACAGCGCGCTCAACATATCGACAGCATCCCTGAAGACAAGCCAAAATATTCACGACACGGTCATTTTTTTTTTTGCATTAACAGGAAGTGCAGCAGTACCTGTAACTTTCGTTATCACAGGCCTCTTCCTTCCTGATTCGTGCGAGGATGGTGCCCCCTTCCAAACGTAACCTATTTAGATGGCTGTCATTCAGCACGCACTTCATCAGATGCTTCTGCTGCTCCATCATCTGAGACACCTCCTAAACAAAACAAAAAATCTGAGCTGATATCCATTTTTGATTTAAGTAATTAATCCAGGTCCAACCTGAGATGTCTTGAGGTTGCCACTGTCACTTAACATGGCGATGGACTCCTGGAGGGAAGCGATGGCTTCGCTGCAGCTGCTGGCAAACGGCTCGATTTTCTGTATGGGTTTAAAAAAAAAATTAATATGGCTCGACAAATATAGAGAGCCACAGTGTTCGTCCCATCACCTGTCTGAAGAACATCCAGTGGTTGTGGTCGTATTGAAAGGTGCCTTCAAGGTCACGCGTGAGCTGATTTGCTTCAACGTGCTTCAGCAGGGCCTTCAACGATGACAATGTTTCAGTCTGCGGCGAGGAAAAAAACAAATACGTCGCTGGGTGGACACGTGATAATAACTTCATTTACTCACCTGGATGTTGACAATGTCTCTTTCAGGTTTGGTTGCTGCCTCCTTGTCCGCCAGGAAAAGAACCGAGTAAAGTGCATTTGGTACCAGTGTCTGAAGATACATGCATAAAATAAAATAAAATTAAATTAAATTAAAGAGGGAAATAGGGAAAAAACGACATTTTTTTTTTTTACAATGTCTGAGCATCTCGGTATCAGTAGGCCAGACTCAAAACATAATCGTATGGCTCTTGTGAGTCTTCTGAAAGCCCTCCGCTTCAAAACAGACGTGTAAGCACACGTTAGCCCCGAGGCTAGCCTTTTCTCAGAAGAAGTGCAGTCATTACAACTTTAAGGTGTGCCTCTTTTTCTGAAACGTCGGGCATTAGGGGAAAAATGTAAAAGAATGCGAAAAAGAGAGGAAGATCATTGGCTTCGCGTCAACACGTGAGGCCTGTAAATATTTACGGGGTCTTGGAAAGCAGGTCAGAGCACACTCGAGTGTCGGTGCTCACCTGAAATTCAGACAGCGATGACAAGAGAGCTGGAACAGGCGGTTGCCTTCTGCTGTCGATCACAACTGTCAGACCTTCATCACGTTTTTCTTTCCTACAACCCCAACAAGCATAATCCAGTCATTAGACAAAAAAAAAAAAAAAAATGAAAAAAATTAAATTATTATATTTAAAAAAGATAAATTATATTCTATAGTACATATATAATTATATATATATATTATTTATTTATATATATATTTTTATTTATATATATATATGATAAAATATAAAAATATATATATATATAATAAAAAATATATATAATATAATATATAATATAATAATAGATATATTTTGTGTGCCGTGAGGGAAATCGGCAACAGGATTAAATACTGTTCTTTTTTTTTTTTGGGACAAGTGGTTTTGACTTTGAGCTCTGGGCACTTGCTGACTAAAAAAATGAAAACAACCTGTGCCTGTTGTCAACATACCGCAGTGTGGAGTGAAGGTAGACCATTAAACTGCTGAGGTCGTGCACTGAGCAACTTTCGCCTGCCCACACCTGAGCTCTGGTGCACACCTGCAATACCGCCCTCCCACCACGATCTCTGCTTCCTGGAAAACAAAACTCCAGCAGGGGTAGAAACGAAAACTTTGAAAAGCCAACTACTTTTTTGGCTGCTCCTTACCTGGCAAAATAACAGCGCCGGATGCCAGCAGTTCCTGATTGACCTCTGACATCCGTTTAGGGAGGGACAAGTTACTATCATTAGAGGAGCTTGACGATGACCCTAACCCGATAGCTGAGCCATTGGCTCTTTTGGGGCTGTTGGACTCGTCCTCTGCAAGTCTCGACTTCCTGTCATCGCCGCTGTCCTCCTGCTGCCCTGTAATAATAATAATAATAAAACAAAATTTAATAAAAAGAGTGAAGCTTCCTTTCACCTCGGTTTGTTATAATCATAGTAACTGACACTGACTCATACCGCAAACCAGATGTAGCATCAGCGTGGGTAATTTTACCGTTATTAGACACGTCAGCACTTTGCTCCCCGGGGCCCGTTCAGAAGTACAATTTAGGCCAACAAAATTTCCACACTTAATCTGGAGTGCGGGTTTGTGAAATTGCATCCGACTAGCATTCATTGTGTATATCAATTAGCACTCATCTTAAATTACACTCGAGGACAATACAAGAAAATTTGTCGCTATTATAGCTTGCGTGACTCATTCCGAAAACGAATAGGAAACTAGAAACCATGGCCATGAATAATATCAACTGTGATTACTCCCACAGTGACGCAGCCCTCCCTTTTGCAGATCCATTGCTGTAATATAAGGATAGTGATACTCATCCTAAGAAAGCAGAGTCATATTAAAGTCTCGATGTGATTTTGAAAACAACAGTGGGTGATGGCGTGTGTGACACTGTTGTGTTTGTGGCCTCTTTTTCTAGTCCCGCTCATTTGTGTGGGAGTAAAAAGCAGCCAGCACAGCCTCTATTGTCTTCAAATAGTCCGTGCATTTCCTGTGCCACTGTGTGAGCGGGCTTGTGTTTTCCCCACGTTTCCTAAATTGCTTTGTTTTCACAGGAAGTGACAAACGTCGAGTAAAGCCTCTGGAGTATTGTGAAAAATCTGCTTTTTGTGTCCAACGCTAGACACGTCGCACTGTCGAAGCTAAATTTGTAGCGGTCAGTGGGGATGGGAACTTGGTTATAAAGGAAATGTGTGGTTGGTTGAGTCTTCCACGGAACTTTTTTTAATTTGTGTTGTACCGACGGGCCGCATCATTGTGGGACATTGAGGTTCTTCTGCTTGGTTTACAAAATCTTTTGTTGTCTATGAAACAATTGTTGCAACAGCCGAAATGCAATCCCCTCTGAGGTCATCTTCGGAATGCAATGGGGATGTGATATTTGATTACTTCTACTGTATTGTGATTTTTCTGATATGCTGTTGGGCTGATCCGATATTCCAAAGTAAGACCGAATGTTTTATTTTGATTAAAAAAAAGATACAAAGATAATCAGTCACACTTTCATGGAGGACTAAAAAAATCTACTGTTGAGTAAGTAAAATTTGGGAAAATTTTAACCATTTTAAATAAAAAATGATCAAAATAATAAACCAATTAAAAAAATAATCATTATCATGATTATTTGATAAACAAGCTGCTTATTTACCAGTTAATCATTTTACTGCCACAACATTGTTAAACATTTATTGGGCACTTATTGACATAAAATTATAATATTGAGAGTGAGAGAACTGAAAAAAACGTAAATTAAAATAAAACTAATTTTATTTTATTCTACCGATATAATAATAATGATGATAATAATAATAATAATAATAATAATAATAATAATAATAATAAAAATAATAATAATGTTACTTTTATCACAATTATCGCCAAAAACCATACCCTTTTTTTCTCAAAGTGAGCCAAGTCACCAAATATGGCTTATATACCAACAAAAGTTCATATTCCAACCCATGATAAATAAGTTCTGCAGAACAAAAAAAAAATAAGCAGTGCAGACGTCACCCCCGCGTTATCTGTTACCTCAGTTACCTTGCACGAAACAACACAAAACAAAACACACTCGCTGCAAAACACAGCACTGAGCTGTGACTTCACTTTGCAGGGTAGGTCCAAGCCTGCAGCCCCACCCCCGCCCCCACCCAGAGGTGCCAAAGAACACAGCAAGTCACCTCTGAAAAGCAATCTATCAACAGTGACGGCATTAATGTTGTGAGCTGTCTCACCCTTGAAGAGCTGTTGTAGCGAGTCTTGCTGCGGGCTATCGTTACAAAACCTGCCCACGTTAGCCTGTTCTGTTCTCCAGCCTCAAACTTTGTTTTCCTACGCCTGCAGGTGCGTTTTTTGAAAAATGATGACCATCATATAGATAGAACACATTTCTTAAAATTAAAATCAACGACAAGATTTCATATCATCAATAATGAAGAGTGATACATACCCGCTACTTCTTTGCTGCTCCTCTTTTCACAACCAGGAAGCGAGGCCTCCACTTCCAACCTCCCAAAGCGAAGAACATATCCATTCATCAGCTTTTTGGTGGAGATGCTTGCCGAGCCGCCGGAAGAAGATCTCTCCCGATGAGCTTTACCCTGGCCAGCTTTGTTAGTCCTCTCCAATGACTTTGAACGGCGTTCCGCCCGTCTTTCCGCACTCCGTAGTCCCTTCTGTAAATAATGCAAAGGAGTGCTGGGCCTGGAATCGTCCCCGCTGAGCCAACTCCGACTCCCCAACCTGCGGGCTAAGTGTTCTCGAGAAGAAGCGCGAGTATCCGGGCTGCTGCCCGGTGTGACGGAACCTTCTCTGAGGCTCCCGTGTTCTGGACTTTCTTCCAGGATGGACTCAGTGCTGGAGCCGAGGCTCATGGGGTTCTGCAGGGCTTCCATGTAGGACTTCCTGAAAAGTCTTCTGCTTTCAAAAGCCACCGAGTCTCTCGGCTGACGTCGACGAGGGCCGGGATTGCTGAGGTCTGTGCTGAACGAGAGCATCTTAGATGTTGGTCCTCTTTCTCTCCCACCGCCGTCCTCCTCTCTGTGTTCCGTCCCACGCTCTTCTGTGGGGCTGATCTTAATGATGGGAGTTGTTATGTCTTCTCGAGTCATGCTATGGCTATCGCCGCCGGTCTCCGTGCGGTTTCTGCTCGGCGAGGTCGGTTCCGAAAAAGTGGAGTCGGCTCCTTGAGAATGGAGGGACTCTCGGGAGCTGCGATGGCTGTCCAGGGTTCCCGTGGATCCGCTCGTGCTGCAGGCGCTGAGTTGTCCTCGGAAGCCCACCCTGCTGCACTGCGCTTGCATGATGGCTTCCGCCGTGCTGCTGACAAACAGAGGGTTGACCACGTTCTTCCACGGGGTCCTGTACACGGATTTGCCGGTTGTGAGCAGGCAGTTCTGGAGCGGGTGCAGGTTCCGTTCGAGCGTTACATTCTGGAGGAACTCAGCGGTGAAGATGCTGCCGTACATGCTCTCCGCCACGGGGATCTCCACGATAGCCTGCCCGCTGGCCGACAAGCATTTTATCGCGAGCTTGGCGGCCTTGCGGCCTAACGGGACAATTTGGAGGTAGAAGTCTCCTTGCTTTAGTCTGACTTTGTGCAAGGGCGACAACTGCAGGACAACTTTGTCGTGAATGCACAGAGGCCAGCCTTCATTGTAGAGCAGCAGTCCTCGGAACCTTAACTAAAAAAAAAAAAGGTACAGTTAATAAATAGATAAATAAATAAATAAATAAAATAAAAAATTAAAAGCCAAGAAAAAAATTTTTCCCTTATGTGTGTCTGATAAATCGTCAGCATTGTTACAACATATAATTTAACTTTAACTACGCAAATGATGACTCACACACAGTGACGAACTTGTCTGATCAGGCCTGGTTTCCAAACAACAAGAACAAAAATCTTGGTAGTGCAGAAAAGCCTTTGCGAGAGGATCCTCTCAAGTGGCCCAAAATATAAAAACTTCCCAGGTCGTTCTTGGAGGCCAGATTTAAGTGAAGCTATCATAGCTAACGTCATTGTGTTATCAGAAAATGAATAAAGTTGGAGAATATCGAGTTTCATAGTTTCAAAAATGGAACCACTCACGCAAGTTTCTTGTTGGATGATGTGAAGAATCCTCTTGGCGGGAAGCAAGAAATCGATGAAGCAGCGGAGACCGTCTCCGCGGTACTGTCTTTCCACCACGCTGAAAAGTTGCCACAGGACGGTGGAGGCGGTGGCGTTGAAAGGTCGGTACAAGGTCGACAAGGTGCTTTGGATACAACTGTCCAAAGATTCAGCGTCCTGTGAGGAAAGCAGAAATGTTCCGTCAGCTGTAGAGCACAGTTCACTTTATTTTTTTTTATTATTATTTATGTGGATGAGACGGTCACACAAATATTCCCATACCGCCTACACACAGATGGTAGAACGTCATGTGACAAGCTGAACCCAACTTTTGTAGATACGACCGCTTCAGCGAGCCTTCAACTACTCGACATGAATGACCATGATTACAACTCCAGATAAATACGCTTATTTTCAGACTGAACATGATCCCGGAAATTGTATCACGATAGGAAACCGGAACCAGTGATGGTCTTTCCATCGGTTCCAAGGGAAACACCTGGACCGAGTGATGTCACTGACAGTGGACATAAACAGCACAACTGGAAAGTCCGCCTACTGCCGAGTGACCTTTTTTATTATCTGACCCATACGTGATCTTACAGATTGGTAAATTTAAGAGCCTGATGTGGAACACTGAGAGACGAATCTGGCATGTTGGTCCCGTTCACAGGAGGGGAGTCAAGGCCAAACATCCTTCTGCTATCTGTCCTTCCCGAACGGAACACAATAGTTGGACGAGACATCTGCCCTGGAATGATAACCGTGCAGATAGACGGGGGGAAAGTCCCACCGTTTGGCAGCCGAACATTTTGGTATTTGCATGACAAAGCTAGCAAAAGTCAAGCTAGCGCCGTGTTTCACCCTTTTGAACGAATCGGCTCTTTGTGGCTGTTTATTAGAGAAGATTGAGTACAGTTGACCGCGTTGGTTACACATGCCACCACTTGGCTACAAGGCCTTCATTGTGATCATCGCCCTTCCTAAGTGGTGTGTGCGGGACAGTGTTGGTCTCCAGAAACAAAAGCGCCCACTTCCATTAGTAGTCAGACAGCACTTAGCGGGGACACAAATGTCTCGAGGCCTTCGTCACCCGGCAGAAGAAGAACAACGTGGTGTTTTATGAGGAGAATGCAAACAATGGGAGGAAAGCCTGTGAAGACGGGTCACTAAGTTTCCTCTTTAGGTTCCCAAGGAAGGAAAGACGTACAAGTAGGGACGTGAGATTTTCAAGCTAGCACATGTTGAAGATTCATCTTAAAGATCTACTGTAGCCATCACCAACAAGGTCGTGTCAGCCTGTATAATGCATAGGCACACCTGCACAAACGAATGACATCAGTTTTTATTAAAATTTTATTAAAATAAGGGATGGGCGAGTATCGGAACCTTATTTTACGGTATCGGTTCTTGCGATGTTGACCGATACCAATATTGTGGACGTGTTATGGAACTAAAGATGCAAAAAAATAATAATTTTACGGTATTGGTACTTGCGACGTTGATCGATACCAATATTGTTCATCCGACTGTGGCTGTTTTACGGAACTAGAAATGAAAAAAAGAAAAGAAAAATAACATTATTTCATTGTTTTATTGGAGTATAAAAGTCTTTTAAAAAATATGTCATTGATTTTTTTTCAAATGTACCAATGGTATCGGTGCTTGGTATCGGTCACTTGAGACCTCAGTATCGGTCTGAAAAGTATCGAACATCACATGAAATATTATTACTGTATCAATAATTCGCAGGAAGATAGTGACACTACATCAGTATATTTAACATTTATTAACAGTTTCGCCTTGATTCATTTCATGCAAGTGTCCCTAATATTGTGGCAGGCGACCACATGTGCATGTCTCAGCAGAATGAGAGAGCTCAGCTGAGCACAGAGGAATGCATAAGTTGTCCCGCTTTAGACCCTCGCCCGTGCCATACTGTACAAACCAAAACGGAAAGTCCCACCCTTTCGTGATTCCAGCTCTCCATAGAAAATGGCTGCCGATATGATGAAGAAACTTAATTGGTGGTCTCTGGATCCAGGTGGGATACTTTGTCTACACCCTCAGCAAAGCTGTCACCGAGATGCGTAAAAAGAAGCCCGAAACATTAAATCATTTTTAAATCGGGAAGCCATGAAGAGAATTTTATAAATAAGCACACACACAAAGGATGAATCAGAGTGAAAGGTGGAGCGAGAGTGATCAAGAGGTGCTCACAGACTCATTTAGTAGGTCACAGGCACAAAAGGCTGCCTACCAGGCGTCCAGTGAAGCATGAAACCACCAAGGGAGTGTAACGGGAGAGCTTCGAGCTAACCAGGAGCTTCACAGGCAGCAGGATGATGCCAAAAGGCCATAGGTCATATTAAAGACCTGATAAACTCTCAAAGTTTTTAATTGGAACTGATGGAGAGCTCAAGGGAAGGAAAACCGCGGCGTGGTTCCCTCGTAGATGTTTTTAAAAAAAAGTCTCGAAAGACTTGATTGATGTCGTCTGCCGATTGATGTCTTTGTCTGACAGGACGTAAACAACACTTGCAGCAGGATATTGTTCTCGAGAAACCCAAGTTGACCTCTTTTAACTTCTTCCCTACATTCCTTAACACACACTTGAGGATGTTGCTGCACATTTTTAGATCGAGCAACTACGAGTTATTCTGCTAATCGTGGAAGTAACGAAGAAGAAAAAAGAAATGTTGATTCCTGTGCAGGGTAAATATAGAGCGGGTGCATACCAAAACAAGTTGGGAGTTGATAAAGAAAAGTTGCTTATCAAGGATACAAAGGAGTGTACTTCATTGACCCCGATAGTGATACAAACCCTGCACTTCAAATCTTGTTTTCTTTTATTTGTGCATTAACAACAACCCAGAGTATTTTACAGTAGCTCACCCCACAAGTTGATTCACCCTCAAAAGCAAAAAAAATAGCCAAATCTAATAATGGAATGTTTTTCCATTTCCAATTGCAAACAGACAAATGTGGGGGAAAGCCGCTTTTCATTGGACGGCTCCAATATGCAACATCAGCAACCACATTGTTGCCTTCATTGTTTAATAGAAATACAAAAAAAGCGACATTGTCAACACTATGCACAATAACAACTAGCCAAAAAGTGACAAGTCCGTACCTTAATACACAGGTAGTTGTCACAACTCCTCGACTTGGCTCTGGGGTGCATTTTGCCGACAGCGTCAAAATCCCGCGTCAAATGATCCGAGCGCTGCAATCTGATCAACCCTGTTGTGCCCTCTCACTGCGTCCATTTCCAGCTCTTGTGCTTTGTGGCAGCTGGAGTTGAATAAACTCCTGCTGGGGCGTGAGAGAGGCAGTGCATTGGAGTCCCTGTCACTCACCCGCTCACCCCTCCCATCCCTGTTAAAATCCTCGTACAGCTGGATAAAGGCACGCCGTCGCAACTCGTCATTCTTAACACATATACGGAGACTCTACCTGGTCTTGGTCTACAAAACCAGTCCAGAACGCTTCATCCGACAGGGGTCGGACTCTGACTAAGTCCTCTCTGGCCCAGTGACCCCCAAGCAGCTCCCCACACCCCTCCTGGTCACAATGGGCCCTCTTTTGTCCCGGCAATACAAATGGACTAAGGTTTCAGCTTATTCTGCTGCTTTTCAAAAGGGAGGCGGAAAGAAAGGAAGACATCAGCACAGGATTGGTGGTTCAGGTCACTCACGACAATTGCATTCCCCGTAAATTTGCTCAGGGGAAAACCCAATGGTTGAAGAGGGGCGTACTTGTGTTGAGGGAGATAAATATGACATCTTTAAAGTAGGAAAGGTCTCGGAAGATAAATTCGACACAAAGTGGGGTGAAAGGTGAAGGCATTTGTTTGAGCATGTGTCAAGTTGAGAAAATTAATTTTGCATTCCAGTTAATATCTCATATCCAATCTGCTCTATTAGTCTGAAAATTGCCGTGCTCAGCATAAAATGACCTCGTCCAAATATTTTACTGTACACAAACTTAGTAAGGAATGTATCGTTTGTGTCAAAAAAAAAAATCACATTAAGGCTTAGACAAAGAAGGTAGTGAAGATGGGTAATTAAATTGATTTATATTTAGAGTGAGGCCCTGGCTTCCTACGGGGTCTTGTTAAAGCTCGACACACAATAACCGAGACGACGACACGCTGTCTCCTGTGGTAACCTAGCATGCGTTGCATCACGCAAACACGCCTTTGAACTTCCATAGTAGGAAGGTATAAATAAGGATTTGTTATATGCTGTATAATCTTCTGTACAAACAGAAGCAAACATACCTCACATACACACATTCTACAAATACACTCTGCTCCTCTGACACAGTCAACCTGTAATTTGTGCTCGCCGGGCCATTTGCAGTGGCTACACTGTCAGCAAGGGCGGGATTTTTTACTTTCATCCCCACTAGTTTTCTTTTTAGCCTTCTTTTTAATCCTCACTTATCTAATTACGTTGGAATTGCTGCACATGAGTAGAAAAAAAAAAAAAAAGGAAGGGGGGGTGGTTCAAGTGGAAGTCAGCATGCATTCTCGGTCTGGGCTTGAGGCGAGAGATGCAATCATGTTACGTCAAGGATGCTCTCTATGGTTTAGTCCCAATGTATAATTTGTGTGAGCGAGGCGTGTCTGCATGGCCACGTGGTAAGAAGTTATGTTTCAGACATTCTGGAGCAGCGAGTGCGGGGAAAAAAAAAAATAAAGTACAGTTACCAAAAGTGGAAAGTTGCCAGTGTGAGCGCTGGAGTTATTCTAATAGTGCTTAATGGGATACTGGAATATTGCTTATTTCATATGTAGTATAGGGACGTATATTATTATTATTATTATTATTATTAGTTTTATTATTATTTATTTTTATTATTATTGTCAGTTAATATATGATAATGTGCAAAATATAATTTTAGTTTTTCAAAAGTATTATTTATTTATTGATTTATTGATTTATTGATTTATTGATTTATCATTTATTATTTTATTCCTTTTCTCCTTTATTTCTCTATTTTGGACTGATAGCCCAAATAAGACAAGAGAAAATACAACTAAAGAAAGAGGTTTTTTTGGGGAATTTTTTTATTATTACTATTATTATTGTAAAAATGAGGTTTAGCATAATGAAGTGGTTTAATAACTTTTTTTTCTTTGTCATTTCAAGTCGCACATAAAGCCTCTTAGTGATTAAAAAACACAACTGATAAAATTGTTCCCATGCATCAAAATTGACTTCTTAAATCCTACATAGTCTCTCTCGAATTCCCAAAAGCTATTCACTGCATTATAAAATACATGAGATGTATTTTTGGATGCTTCCTATGTGACTTTTGTCTCCCATGTGTCCACTAGAGGAGGCTTGTGGGTCTTCCATGCTCGAATAAACAGCCAACAACTTTGTGTCTCAAAACTTAAAGCTGCATTTAAAATCAAGATTTATCACTCCCAAAATAAAAGCTTCTGTAAACTGCGGCGGCACAGGACACCATAATTACCAAAAATGTTTAGATTCAAAGACGTGGGCCACTTGAAGATCTTGCTCTCTGTTAATATTGTTTGTGCGAGTGCAGAAATGAAACTTTTCCTGTTGTTTTTCCAGCAGGTTTTAAAATAGCCACGTTTACGCAGACTTCGGGTAAGGATTATTTATGTGATGTGAAGAAGCGATAATGCTGTCTCTTGGGTGGCACACCATCTGATAAAACTAGCATGGGAACAGATTAGCCGTTTTGTGCTCACATTTTACCCAACAAGCACAAATTGTTGCTACAGGATTTGCTAATATTGTCAAACAATGAGAACTTTAACAACTTTTTGATATTTTACTGGATCACTTTAAAAAGATTCAAGTCACTACCCTAAGAAACAAAAGACATGCATGAATAAGAATTTTCACATAAATAATATCATAATTATTATTATCATTTTTTTTTTTAATTAAGGATGCCCAGTGGGACACTTTAGGGTAGTTTCGAAAAAGAAATGAAATGAGTGAAACATTTAGAATGAAGTTAAAGCCATTTTAGCTGGAAATGGGGTGTGTGGGCATTTGCAATTAAGTACTACACACAGACACACACACACACCAAACTGTGGAATGTGACACCTTGGTCCTATCTCACTTCGTACTGACCTCACATTGGCACACAGGCCACCCATCAACAGTAGCCATGAAAACATCATCTTCTCTTCTTAAAGCTTTTTAAAATCACATTCCATGCAAACCATCTGAAGCCAAAAATCCTATTTTCCAAAGTACAGAGTAACTTTCCATCTCAAAATGAACGGAACCATGTAAGACAGTCTTTGTCCTCTCCTATCTATATAAAATCAACGCATCTCTACTTACAGGTCACATTTTTGAGGAAGATCACACGGCATCATTCATCGCAGCCTTTAGATCTCGTGCGGACGGACATCATCTTCTCCCTGCTTCTAAGTTGGCATCCTCCCAGCTCCACTCACTTTAAGATCCCATGTGAACGGTTCCTCCTCCGTTCCCAGCCATGATGTCACCAGTCACCACGCAAATGCAAGCAGCTACGCAAACACAACCCCCCGCCCCGATTCGGCTCCGGTGCACATGTGAGGGATCCTCGGAATCAAATTTGGGGGCAGCTGTTGCGACCCCGAGATGGTGTTGAGGAGGGAGGAGGATGCCACCTGTCACCCCCCCCTGCCCAATATCGTACCTTAGCCCCCCGCTGTGCGGACGTCTCACTCCCGACACAAAAGCTAGTGTTTTCTCTACGCACGCGAGCACAGGTGGCTAGCTCGAATTACAGCGGCCATTCCCACACTCTTCAAAGTCCAAACTTGGACTGACGGAGTTCATATACAGTTTACATAAATGCATGAATGAACTGTTTACAATTTAAAAATCCATTCAATATTTTTTTTTTTATCTTAGTCATGACAAAAAGTCTAAAGGCTTTTTATCCACCGTTTGTAAAAGCAATGCCACACAATGTGTAAACAATGACTCACGTGACAGGTCATTATAATCCAGAAAGATCAGGAATGGTAGCTCCAGCAAAAGCCACATATAATCACATACAATTATAAGACAAATTTCCCTCCGAAATGAAATTTTCTCTTTGACTGATTATACAGACCGAATGTAAACAAAGCAGCAGTGAAGGAAGTCACAGTTTAGAAGTTAAGCACTCACCTCCGGCCACAGTTCACTTGTGCAGTGTCTGACTCTTTGGGTTGTGCAGGGGGGCTGGTTGACAGCTGTCTAACCAGAGAAGAAGACCTGCCCCCGAGCTTCTGAGTCCTGCAGGAACCTGACGTGCTCCATCAGAGACACTGCCGGGAATGGGTTGAAAATAATTGCAAAATTAAGGCGAGACAGACAGAAAAAGTTCTCCCGCCCCCTCCAGGCATCCCAATTCCTCGTTGGGGCGTAACCCAATTTTTTTTTTATCTTCGCCCATCTCCTCCTGTGTGTACACAGTTATCGGAGACCAGAGTGGCACAAAGCTTAACACCAAACCATATTCCATGTAGGGAAACGTCTTGTGTAAATATTACATTCCGTCATTCCTATGACTTTGCCATTCACAGGTGCCATAAAAAAAAAAGACAAACATGGCAATAAAATAACTACATTTAAAATAATTGACACACAGCCGCTTTTGATGGTGGCAGATGTCTTGGTATTGTTATACGGATTATTCCAGCCACTTAGCAAACACTTCCAGGTGTGCATTCCATAGCAGTAAGGTGGGAGCCACTCCTGAATCAATAAAAATTGCTGACTTGTCTCCCTCAAACAGTTGAGCTGAAGAAAAAAAGCTACTCGCAAGTTTAATTCTTCATGCACGTTTCAAGAAAAGCTTCCCAGCCAGCAATAAAAGCTGCACCTCACACACTTTTGTAAAGTTTGCAGGAGGCGGAGCAGCTCACACCACTCATGCATGTAAGATGAAGGAGAAAATGAGATCTTTGGTCTGGACCGTACACCTGGTCTTCCTCTGGGCCTTTAATCTTGGTGGGGAAGGAGTAGAAATTAGAGGCTCCACTCCCGCATCCCTCACACTGGACTGAGTTACCACGCTGGCGTTCAAACATTCACCACACATGAATCACTGGCGGGCTCAAGTCGAGGCAGTGTCATACCAGAGGAGGGGTTACGAATTCCTAAAGTCCCATAAAAGGATCTTGAGTGTTTTTTCAGCTTCTCACACCTGCTGTACATCATTTTGGATCGCAGTTGAGTCTAACATATGATAAAATCTCCTGTCATGGTCTTTTATGTTTTTATATACCGTATTGGCCTGAATATAAGACGAGTTTTTTTTCATTGAAATAAAACTGAAAAAGGGGGGGGGTCGTCTTACATTCGGGGTCTAGACATAGGCTTTTTTCAAACTTGAGTCTTGAAAAAGAGGGGGTTGTCTTATAATCGGGGTCGTCTTATATTCGGGCTAATACGGTATATTTAATTTTAGTTTTTTAGTATTTTTTTTATTTTATATATTTTTTCATGTTTGTTTTGGTGTCTTCCATCATGCAAGTAGCTAAATCTAACACTATTCTATGATAAAATATACCTCTATACAGTTTCAGAGGGATAAAAGTAGACCAGAGAGAAAGGGGGGGGGGTCTTTGGGGGGTAGAACGATAGGGAGGGCGAGGTGTTTCCTGTTTCCATTGCTCTAATTATACCACTCCCAAGGGGACAGAGCCCATCACTTAGAGGAAATTTGTCATTGAGGATCTCCTCAATCCCAAAATGTGTTATGCACATGTCCATCAATAATACACACAAGCCACACATGACAGCCATTGAATATATGGTACTGTTTTGATTATTAAAATTTAATGCGAATCCCATGATATTAACATTTACTGAAGGCGTTCTGTCGTTGTTTAAACTAAACTTGTGCCACATCTGTTTTTGAGTCGTTGTCATGGTAACAATGGCATCCTGTTTAAAGATACCAACAAGATAAATCAGTGAAGTGATGTGGCGTTTGATTGATGTTGAGATCACGGACAAAGCTTCTGAATCCCCAAAAAACATTTCAAAAATAAAAAATAAACATTTTTTTTTTAGAAAAAACATTTAGATATATCTGGGAGTATATTGTTTTATAAGTATACTGCCCTCCACTGGTAACAAACATGTAGAGCAAATATTGTTTAACTGAAAAAATGTGTCCTGAAATATCTTACATTAATAAACAGTTAAATTAAAAAAAAACATATTTTCTAAGATTTGGGATCACTCAGTAATGTCCTTATTTTAACAAGAATTGTATAACTGTAATATACAAAATTGATAATGTATTTCGAATAAAATACACAATGGAACATTCTCAATTTGAGAGCTGCTTTTTAGTATGCCGAACACTTGCTGAGAGTAGAGGTTGGGGGGTTGCTAGACTGAAAAGAAAAATGGAGAGTGAGAAGAAGCCTGAAGGAGGGGAAAGAATCATCGGAGCAGCTTTCATCCAGCAGCTCTCATTGCCTAGCAACCACACTCACAAAGTGTGTTACAATTAAAATTGCTTTTCTGACACAAATTCACGGGATGCAAAGTGTTTGATGGCTTTCGCATAAATAAAAACATGCTTGACAAAAACATTTGATTTAGGGACCGAGCTGGGTAAGCATAAGTTCATCATTAGTTATCAATCCAATTAATTTACAAACCAGTAAAAAATTGAGTAGCCCAAAATAAATAAGCAATATAGGATCTTAAATTTAATTTTAGAATGTGAGTATTTAATTATATTTTGAACTGTATATTAAAGTCAAATAAGCTTTGAAAGATATCTCAAAACATGAATACAGAATGAGGTAGCAGGAGTCGGAAAATACTGTAAAAGCTTTGTCAGCGTTCAAGAGTTATTTATCAATTATTTGGATTAAATAAATAAAAAAATATTGCACTTAACACATTTACAAATGCATAAAGTCTGGGTATTAATCTTGTCTACTTTGGGTCACCATCACAAATCTGTGACTTTGAGTGTATATGGCTTTAAAAGGTGGGGCCTGACCCTGGCGTTTGATGACTTAGCTGGATGTAAACAAGTTAGCGTTAGCCAATTAGCATATGAGTGACTCAGCATGACTCATGGCTATTGACAGCTCTGTATGAATGTGCTTATCTGCCGTTTTTTTTCAGTAGAGTGATTCAAAGGCTGCATGCTCGGACATTAGTTACAATAATTTCAAGATGTTAGTCCCCATTTTAACAATAATAATAATAATACAATAGATTTTTGACCCCTCTCATCCAGCCACCTCCTCTTCACCCCAACAGAGCAAACGCTTTCCAACTTACTGAACCGCTCCCAAATTAGAGCAGCGCAAACACTCTTCCTCTTTTGTGTTGCACTTGAGAGTCAGAATTAGGGAACCATTTTCCCTCCACATTCAAGCGGGGCCGCTCAGCTCGGGGCTTAATCAAGTGGAAATGGGAATAGGGGGTTGTGGTGTGTGGGGGGGCAGCGTCAGGATTGCGGGGTGCAGGGTAGAATAGCGCAATTGTTCACATAAAGGCCTCATGTTGAGCCCACTTTGAAGTTTCAGTTGGGGAGGGCGAGCAGCGTGGATGCAGTTGGGGGGGGGCTGTGCTGGGATTTTACAGTAGCAATACACCATGACTGGTTTTGTGCATGGGATGCCAGAATGAGCCTCGTACTTTGAGAATAGCATGCAAACAAAAGAAGCACAATATACCATTATTAGGCTGGTAATATTTCCAGATATTGTTCCTCCACATGGACACCCAGCAGCAGTAGCATCAACATTCAAGGGAGATTCCCATCCATTTGTCCCAGTCCCATACAAGCAGACAGGCTCCCACTGATCTATTATGTTGCAAAGCCTTTCTCATGCATGTCTTGAATGCTCAGAGGATAATCACGTTTCCCTGAGACAAGCTAAGCTGCGCTAAATAAGCTGCACATAAAGAGAGGGCAAAAAAAAAAAAGTTGGGCGGCATGCAAGCGGAATGCTCCGAATGTTGCATCGCTGACACTTAAAAAAAAAAAGACTTAAAGAATTCCATTTATATATACTGAGTTTTAAGATATATTCTTACCTCTGCTCTTCTTCTTACGGCAGGTGTATTTCAGTGATGCTGTCTCCAAAAAGAAACTAGACATTCCCACTCGTTGCACCTTTATAAACCTTGCCGGAACTTCTTCAGCAACAAAGGTGAAAAAGCTGTGTGAAAAAAGAAAAGATGACAAAACTAAGACTAAACTGCAGCGTGCACTTGTTGCTTGGTGGTGGATGTCAGAGTTGAGAGCAGCAGGTCCTCTGGGGGTGCACAAAGTGGATATTTGCATTAGATGGACCCTCCCCTCGCCTTTCATAGCTGCCATTGTTTGTCCCAGTCGGGGCTCGGATTCAGTCCTTCTCTAAATCCCTCACCACTGGAGCAGAGAATGCTGATTTTTTTTTTCCGTACCTCTCTTTCTCTCTCTCTCTCCTGAGCTGTCGGCAATTAACAAAAGATATGTTGATACAATGCCCAACTAGGCACTAAATTGCATTTAAAAAAAGTTAAAAATTAAAAATAATTAAAAAAAAATAATGTACATTATATTAGGAGGAATACATGATTATCACCTTAACAATCTAAATTATCTTAGACAAATTAATCAACTTTAGCAGTATTTTTTTTTCCCCTTAATGGTGTTTGCATACTTTTGACCAAGAGGTGAGTGGAATATTCAAATAAAATACTTATGGACAATTTCGGAGTAAAATACACATAAGGTATACTTTTACATTCTTGTCCATGTAATTGGAGTGAAATGATTATACTCGCTATATTAAAACAAAATCAAAATAAAAAAAGCTAGAACTGTGAATTTGGGTCATAAGCGACAATATAGAGCATTTGCTGCCATCTAGCGGTTTACTGCTATTACTACAAAACGTCGACCAGCAGCAATATTAGAAACAGCCTCGTTCCATCATACGTTCTGCTATATTTCAAGTTGTTTTTGCTTCTTAATGGCGTTTCTGTCCTTCATACAAATAACACTAACACACTGTTTTGTAATTTGAACGAACTAATTGCAATGACACAAACTTCTCTTAGCGGCTATCAAACTGAAGTCCCAGTTTGTAGTTTGGGGACTGCAAAATAATTTGAAAACAATGGCATATGTTAAAAAAATATATATATACGTATATATATAAAATAAAACTTCTTACCTTTGCTTTGGACTAAAAACTCTAAATGAAACGAATGAAAAAAACATTAACACTCTCGAAAGTGCCGCCAAGATTTTCGTAGTGTGAAATTTTCAGACGTCAAGTTACCATAGCTTTCGTCACTGCAAAAAATCAGAACTTCCGGCCACGCCCACTGACAAAACGTCATAGTTCTAGGTAAAGAGCATCACTAAAATCTTGACGCTTTTGCAGGTGGATCCGGTTAATCTGCTCGACGCCATACCTTAAAAAGTAAAAGATGACATTTTTTTGGCAATAAAAATAAATTAATAAACTAAACATCCAAACGGACAAATAAATAACATGAATTTTATAATGTTTATTATATTATATAAAAGACAACATACATATATGCATAATTATAATCATGATGACATATGCATATATAGTATCATAATTATACAGTAAAATGTGTTTATATTTATATATATTTATATATATTTTATACAGTACATATAGCAAGATATTTTTTTGCGTAAAAACTGGCAGTGGTGATTTTAGAAACCCATATTTTAACTCCAAATCCCCCTCAGTCCACGGACAAAGAGGCCTCTGTAGAAAAGCAGCACCTTTACACCTGAGATCCATTTTTTTTTTTTTTTTTTGAGAGGTCTCCTAAGAACGTCATTTTTCTTCCAGGGATGGCGAACAGCATCAGGAGGGGACAAAGTTCTCCTGCTTTTTGACTTTCTGGTATGTGTGTATGCTCTTCTTACTAAAAAGCTTCAGCAGTCCCAGAAAAGATGATTTAAAAAAAAAAAAAAGGAAAATCTAAGCTGAAATTCTTCAGGTCCACAACATCTGGCCATCACAATAGAAACTCCTCCATACATGTCAGGATATAATCTGTAGAGCTTACATGAGGCGAGTACGAAGATCCTCGACTGGGAGTGGTGCTTGGTCCTGTACGCTAGACATGCACGCAGAAGCGGTCATGTCTGGTGGTAATGATGATAGTGGTGGTGGTGGTGATGTTCATGATGATGGTGGTGCTCGTGGCGCTGAACCACAGGAACCACAAAGCCCGGGCTCCCCTGGGGGCCGGACATTTGCTCTCTCTCCAAGCCTGGCAGCACAGAGGGTGCAACCTGGGGGTGAGGCTGCGGGGAAAGCGGCGTTTTGGTAGGGGAAAGCGCCTCGCGGGCTTTAGCTCGGACGCGTTTGCTGTGACTGTACTGTAGAGGGTGCTGATGGTGGCCGGACGCTTGGACCTGGTGTGGTAAGTGGTATACATCCTGACCCCCGCCACCGTGCGACATGTTTTGCAAAGGAGGATGGTGGCCGTGGCATTTGTTGGATTTCCCGCCACCGCCGGCGCTATTCCCTCCTTTGTTAGCTCCCTTGGGGGATTTCACAAACTGTGTGCCTTTCCCCCGAAACTCGGCCGGGTTGTAAGAGTCGCCGATGACCTGCGAACGCCGTTGATGGAGGAGTTGCGCTTCCGGCTCGTGGGAACGAGAGCGGCTCTGGCTCTGGGAGCTTCGGCCTTGATTCTCCTGGGGAGGGATCGTCGTTCCTGAAAAACACGTCCCAGCTTGAGAAGGCAAGATCGTATTCGAATCAAAGTGTGCTTGTGACGCAAACTACCTTCGAATCTGGAGGTGTAGTTTTCTATACCAGCTAAATCCAGATAGTGATTCCTCCGCTCTGTGTTCTCGTCCACACAGTAATGCTGGCCTTCAGTGGGCGGGGCCTCGTTGCTTTGCCCTCTGCTGCTTTAAATCAAAATGGAAGTACAGGAAGTGTAAATTGTGAAATATAACTTTTTATGTGATGTGTGCAATTATTATCTGACTGACCTGATGTAGGCAGACATGCGCTTGACAGATGGACGACTCTCCTCTTGGTGATTGCGATCTAAGAAAAGACACAGAATAATTCATGATTAATTAATTGACAATTAATGATTAATTAAATTATGTATTATTAATTATATGTATAATTTTTAATAATTATATATATAATTTTGAATTTTTTTTTCAATTTTTAAATAATAAAAACATTTAATTTTATCCTTCGCCAAGACGCTATTTGTTCTACCTGTTTCTTTTTTGTGGCATTTAGGCTCCGGCGTGACAGTCAGCTTGACCCGGAGCGTCTTGCTTTTATTATGGCAGGAGTGATTAACCGAGGCGTCCACCACATCGTAGATGGTGTGCATCAAGCTGGACATATCCTGCGAGAACAGGGAAAAAAAAAACACGTTTTAGCTGATGATCCAAAATGGGTTACAGTGACAACTAAAATAAATAAACACAAGTTTTCTTAAGACGTGGCAGATTTAAACTCGCCTACCCTGACTTGAAAACACACACACCTCCTTTGTCACTTTGCCACTGTTGTCAAAGTCGTAAAGTGTGAATATCCACTCCTGGCGGTTGTCATCCTCCACGGAAACATCACACTCCAAGTCCTGGAGATACATCCGATTATCATAATGACTTATTTTTAATAAATACACCCTGTTTGCCCTCGTTGTATTCATCTCTACTCATTTGCAGATGCGTTTGGGAAACTGCATTACATCTTACATGCCACAAGAGGGCAGCAAAACCTATACGACTAAAGGGGAAAAGCCACAGCCCTCAGTATGTTTCACCCAAGGGATATCCGATTCCACTTTTTTTTTAGACAAAAACCAATACGAGTATTTAATCTTTGAGTAGTCCGACTTTTGATACATACTGTTATAGAAAATTGATAGGTGGCAAAAAAATAACATTCTGCAGCTACCAATTTTTGATAGTAGCTTTGATTCACTAATAGAAAAATAATAGAAGATTGAAAACTCCAAGAGGCAAACATCTGGTTTTCTAAAGGCCCACTGTGTGAAAAAGCAGCATGCATTTATGAGCGATGGGGCCCTGAGGAGAAGCCGCCCTTTATGGCTATATAATGTCTCTTAAGCACAATGCGGTCAGGACTGATCACAAAAGCATTTGAAACATGGAAGCCGATCCCAAGTTGTAATTTGTTCTGGAGCGGTTTACTGTACATACAGATGTCCAGGAACCCACAATACATTCCATTCTTCCTGTAAATAGTTTTAACTGGAGGAAAAACGGAAGCGGTGCTCAAATGCAGCTGCAGCGTAAGACCGCGTTGGTTTGATTCGAACAACTTTTGCCTTCCTATTGCTTTTTTTGTCATGATGACAATTTGAATTCCTATCACAGTTTAGACTTACATCCAGACTGATGCGTTTCTTCCCGTTGGCTTTTATTTCTCGCTCCCCGTCCTCCGCGTGAAGGTACTGAAGGTAGTTTTCGCAGCCGTCCACCTTCTCAGGAGGGAGAGCCACTGTCATGAGATACACAGTTATTTATTTATTTACATTTATTTAAATTATTTAAATTTATTCAATTTATTTATTTATTCTTTTCTATTTTTTTAAATTTATTTATTTATTTATTTATTATTTTTGTTTATTTCTTTTCCATTCAATTACATGAGCGAGTCATTCCCAACTTACCCTCAAGGGGGCAGTGTTGATCTGCGAGGTGACCTGCTTTCAGATGCCCATTTGAAAACTCCTGGGAGGAAAAGAGGAAGATCAGAGATGTGGAGTGAATATACAGTTCAGACCTCAGACACAGAAAAAATAAACATTTCAGGCAAAAACATTTCCTCGTCAGATGTGTGCAAAAAAAAAAGAAAGACGGCCTACACGGTCGGTGCTACACTGCGGCCAAACACTTTGAAACATGCACCACGCTGATTGTGTTTCAATGTCTGGGATACAAGTAAGCGCAGGCAAGGATTTAAGATTCCCCCCCCAAGCCTTCAAACGGGCTCTTGCATCCATCAAAAAAAAAAAAAAAAAAAAAATGGTGAAGCTGCAATTCATCTTGTGAGCGCTCACTCGGCCAACTTTGATTCTTAGAGAAAATGCAAGGCGAGAATTTCTTGATGAAAGAGGCGAAAAGTTTAACTATTTTTAAAATAAGTATGTTTATTTTGAACGGGGGAATAATTTTATTATTCTATTATTCTGCGTAAGGTAAAATGGCGGAAGAGGGCACAGTGAAGGAGCGAATGCTGTCATATGGGAATAATCCACATTCTACATAAAAACAGACCCACACCACATGTGTTAATGCGCACAAGCTCATACACACACTTCAATTACATCGAGATTGTGGAAACAATGACAATTAAATACAGCACAAGCCTTAAAGCCGTAAGAAATCAAACAACAAATGATTCATCTTATTTACGTCATGTTCGCTGCCCCGCACTTTGAAATCAAATCTCAAGGAGGCCCACTGCAAGGAGGCAAATAAAAACCAGATAGATGCGAGAAAAACAAAAGAACTGCATGTACTGCGTGTGAGTTTCAACATCTGCATGCGTTTAGGTAAAGGACCCCCCCCCCCGCCCCCCCTCCTCTCCCCTTCCTCTCTTTCTCCAGCGTAATGACAACAGCAGGGCCTGTGGTTCTATTTAACAATCTCAGAAACCGTGATTACTCTCCACTTCACAGGACGAGTGCTCCAGCCTCTAATCTAGCCCTGACCTTCATTGCCAATATGGAGAGGGGGGGGGAGCAATCCCAACACGGGGTCAAGGTTTGAACACCCGCTGCAAATTGGCCACATGAGACTTTTGTGGAGAAATCAGATTGGGAGTGAAGCATTAAGGGGGGCAGGAAGTAAGGGAATAAAAACAGCGAAGGCACAAAGGAGGAAAGGGATGATAAGAGGAACAAAGATGGGAGAGGACCAGATACCAGAAGAGGATGTGCTTAGCCTAACAGGAGATAGATAGGGACTATCTTCTGCTAACTGGGACCTCTGCCTAAGACCTGGAGGAGGTTCGACAAACGTTGTGGTTTTGTTGCCCTCCCGAGTGCCTTAAGGGCCATTTGACACAAAATCATCCTTTTTATAAAATGGAAATGTTTCAAAATAGGTATAAAAAGCCAGTTCCTGTACATTTAATGTCCCGTTTGAATGTCCAGCAGATTGACTGGCTTAATTATAAACAATTATGAAACCGCATGCATGCTGACAAAGGGGATTTGAAAAGAACAGCGGTTGGTACGCATGAGTGCCATATTTCTTTACAAAGTGACATTTATATTGTAGCATTTGCAGTTATTTTTGTAGTTTTGGCGTGGAGAGAGAGAGAGAGAGAGAGACAGAGAGAGAGAGAGAGAGAGAGAGAGAGAGAGAGAGAGAGAGAGAGCTCAAACATGAAAAGGTCGTCAGATGCAGCAAAGCACGCTCGAGAGGGGGATTGTCATGAAACAAACAATAAAAAACGTCCTCCAATTAAAATGGAGATTCGAGAAGCCGTAACAAACCAACGTTCCTTCCGCCGAGCGAACTAATGAGAGAGCCGAGCGCGTCTGACCGCCGTCTGCAGTTTAACATCGAAACGCAAGGCATCGAAATCGCCCACGGTGTCGGCCTCCAAATCTGCCAGCCACATGTGCAATTAAGCGTCTGGCATCTCGCCTCTGCCATTCTTTCGTTATCAGATCACGCTAGGTGAGGCTAATCTCCGATCGGAGATGACAAGTCGATGCAGTGACGGGACGAACTTGTAAAAGCGCCTGAAAAGCGTGTGATGTTTGTTCACGCTTGCCAAGCAGCTTCAGCTTGGACTGGCAGACTTTAATGTGGGTGAAGGTAACCGAGGGTGGGGGGGGAGCTTTTATTTCTCCCTACCAGGTGACATTAGGCACCCCCCATCCTCCCACTGGAAAACAGTACACACCTTTGTTCTTCCACACCCGCACTCAACACGTATCATGTTTTGAAAATCTTCAAAATAAAAACAGGCTAGCAGAAAAAGAGTTCTTCTGGCCTCAGGGTAGAAATCACAGCAGAAGTCCAAATATAATGTATGCTGGGAAAAAAAAAAGAAAAACTGGATATCATCAAGAGGCTTCCTCATATTTTCCAGTCAATGCGGCTTTTTGAAATTGTGTAATTAGTGTCCACACAACTTGTACAGTGCAGCTCTTCTTCCCTTGTCCAAACAAGATCTCAGTCATTTCCTCAAAAGTGTCTAAGGTGACATACTCAAAAGTCACCTGACACCTTACGGAAGGCACCGAGGGAAATCCTTTCGAAGCCCTCGGGCGGACTATTAATCGTGTGTGATCGGATGGAAGCTAATTGCTAACGGAAACACAGCTCCGCTGGTGTCAGCGTAAAGAAAAGGAACCCCGTTTTGTAAACATTCGTCACCGCACGATGAAACCGGAGAAGGCGGCAGAACAAGACCTCCATTCCAGGAGAAACCAAGTTGGCCTTGACTCAAAACCAGATGTGTTTAAACTGAAGACATAGCAAAGATGATGTTCGGGTTGGCGAGACGGTAAAAGAACAATGAATGGATGGCCTCGACCTAATTATGGTGGTGAGTCAACGTTCGTTTCAGCACGTATCGATTGTCAATCCATTTCGATCTTAAAACGACGAGTTAGGTCAGTTATGGAATTTAACGTGGAATTTTGGCCTGACTTTCCCGAAATGGGGTCGAGATGAGAACAGAACACCCGCGCTGTCATCTGGACAGGCTCCATGTGGCGGAGATCGTCGGACTCTTTTACAGGCCAGCGGGATTCTGGTTGAGGTCAAACAGGAGGCAGAACTTCTCTCTTGGCAGGACATGAATCACAAGGGGGTGAAGCCTCTTCGGGCCTTGTATAACAACAGCTGCGAGGGGAGCTTTTGATGAGAATGCTTCGCCATTGACATAAGCGCACCTAAAGCACTAAAAGTCACCTGCTCCCCCCCTCCCCTTCCCTCTCACTTTGATTTGACCTGCTGGACGGCATAAGATTAGCTAGCCACCGCGTATCTGCTTCATTAATGTTGATAGCAACGTGATGTAACGGAGGACTCGGAAATCACGTTGACACACACCTCGTCGAAGAAGGAGGAGGCGCCAAGCAAGGAACACGACAGGCGTTTGGCCTCAAACAGGATGTGCCTCTGTTTGTGGCCTCCATGTGAAATTCTGTAAGCTCCCGCGCAGGCCCCTGGCTCTCAAGTCCAGCCAATGGGGAGCGCATCCAGGCCGATAAAGCTGAACAGATTTGTTCCACATTCCACGGGGGCCTTTAAACAACACAGAAGACCTCAAAGTGCCAGGTTGCGGCTGAGCTGAAGAGGACGCCAATCCCACCAGGGCCCGAAGGGACTCCACCTCTTATAAAAAGTCATGCGGAGAAGCTCTTGTCTCCTTTTGAAGGGTTTAGGAGAAAACGGCACTTTAATCAACTTGTCTGTCACTCACAGTAAAAAAAAAAAGAAAAAAGTAAGCATTTGATGCACATTCCAAAGCTCTGAGACAGCTTGGAAAAGAATTTTCAAAATAAAAAAATCTCATCAAAAAGCACTGATGTATGAAACCATATTAGGATGCTAAATGCTAATGCTAACAGCATGACACAGCCAGACTGCAAACTTAACGTGCATAAATAAGCTCATACTCTTTATTATGCGTGTTTTAATCTCATTTGCTATTCCACCTACCAAGTAGACGTGCGTGGCATGTCTTATTTTTCCATTTGCCGTTAAGACAGATCCTTATGAAGTCTCCCAAGAAGAAAAGTGGAAAAGCTATGAAATGAAAAACAATCTCATGTTGGCCTCCATTGCTGTGTCTGCGAGATAGCTTAAATTTTATTTGCGTTATAAAGTTTTATAGTGATTGAATGACGAATTATTTTTGTTGTACGACACTGTCGTTGGAAGAGAAAGTGGATTTATTAGCCAGTAATGTAGTGAACAGTTTTTGGATGCCCCACCCAAAAGTATATTAGTACTTTAAACCGTCAATACAATAATATGATTTTTATTTCATTCCCAGCCCATCTTTCAATATGAATTTTCAAAATAAATTCTGATTTCATTTTGACAAAAGACACCAGAAGCCTAATCGTGTAAAAGTTGCTGATGATAACTTTTCTATCAACTACACAAAATAATTCTGAGTAGTCATATGAGTATGACAAAGTACAAAATAAAACAAAAGAGGCTACTGTGGAAGTCCCAGTAAGTTCTGGGACGCTCGGGGCTAAAATTACTAGTACTCGTACGGGCCCACAGAAGAAGGAACCACAAGTTGCTGGGGAGGTCATTGTGCTCTCGTTTTTCCCGCAGCGAAATGGTTGGTGAGCCACAAAATGTTTTCCTATAAAAATACGACATGCGAGGGATGCTCAAAGTCGGAGTGATTCGTAAGCGCCCTCTGCTCCGTTTCAACACGATCACTCTCCCCGTTTGTGGTGGGCTGTCTGTCTAGCAAAGAAGATGTCACTTGGAATGGCTGTCACCTGCGAGATAAGCGCCGACACTAGTTTTTTTCCGCCCCCCCCCCGCTTGTTTTGTTAAGCTGCGTGGGATTCCACTCTCGGATTTAAAAAAGCCGGTCGGCACTTCATAGGGGTGAGGCTTTGTGGTTTCGGGGGCTTGCCGGGGGCCTTCCAGAGCTCCTGTGGGTGACTGAGAAATGTAAACAAACCACGTCGGGGAAGGACAGCTGCATTGAGAAGAGCGGCAACGGCGCACACTTGAGAGATGCTTGTCCGTGTAATCCACAATGACTTTTTTTTTTTTTGCGGCACTCATGCTGTTAACGGCTTGCGGGTTGCTGGATAAGCTTCCCGCTGGGTTTCCGGAACATGCCTTCCAGAGGGATAAGAGCGGCTTCACGGTCAAGACCGCAGCTCTACAGTCCACTTGTCACCACTCCCGGCGGGTAAGTTACAAAGAGAAGTGCGGATCCAAATGAGCGCCGATGATGAGAGGCGATCATGCGGCCGTGACCAATCAGCGAGTAATGTAGCGTGAACGCTCCACACTTCCATTTGGGAGGTACACTGGGGCAAAGGGACACGGTTGGATGTTCTGTAGCTTAGTGCTATACTCGAGAAACAAAAGTAGACAAGAAAAGTGTGGAATAGAGAAGAATCTGGTTTTAGAAGATAGCGCAGGAAATACAACTGATTCCTTGCAACGCCGGGCTTTTCAAAATAAAATTCAATCATTAATTTAAGTCTTACCATTCCTGTCTATTGTTTAGTTTTATTCGGGGTTTTACCTCAAGCTAACTGTTTCTAGCTAACCGGCCACAAATTAGTATTTTGTGATATATTTACATTGTGGCCACAGTCTAAAAAAAAAAAAATCTAACATGTCCTGTCTGGGGTACGAAGCTTGCCAGCATGTTTTAGGGAAAATCTCCTAAACACATGTTGCAGCGAACAAAAGAAGTTCCCAGCACGTGTTTTGCGTCTCTCGTCTTATTTGGATATTTTGAGTAACTAACTCCCTTCCCCGACTGTCTGCCACAGTTGCCAGTTTAGGGAATACCGCAAAAATTCCTGACCCTGCGAGAACAGGCTTGATTCCAAGCTGCGAAGTTCCTCACAAGGCTGGAAGTAGACGAGGGGTCGTAGCGGGGTCAACGGGACGAAGAGGCGGTCATGTTTAGATGATGTGAAGGTATGTCTTGATTTGAAACATGGACGATCGCCAAAAAAAAGTGTAATTAATAAATGATTCCACGTGGCACACCTGTCAATTTCTCGATCTCTCTTGGTTCGAAATCACCGAACACGTCGAAAAATTAGAGTGGTGTGTAGGTCGATTACCGATGCAACAAAGTCAGGCAACCCAAATTTTTCATGAATTATTCTCAAAGGAAATTACTGGTGAGTTGGGGGGGGAACCCATGAGGATAAATGTCTTTGAACTGGCAAGACGGCGTACAAAGTCTACATTTGGCCGATTTTGCTCGCTTCTGCTGGCCGTGTCTGCACTTTGGTGACCTGACAGGCAAAAGCTGTGTGTGCACCAAACACGTTTCCCCAGTGTGAAATTCAGGAACGTAATTCATCCATGGCAAAAGCGGAGATGAAAAGGCAATGGTGCAGAGGGCAGCTCAAGCGCGGCTCCGCCTCCTTCTCAGCTTTTGCAGCAGAGCGCACGGAGAGTTGAGAGGGGGGGGGCTGCTTTTTTCAAAGCCTCGATTATTGCGAACCGAGTCTTTTGGATTGGCTCGTGAGTTGTGCTGGAGTATTCTTATCTTATCTCCGATGCTCAATCCGCACGAACGAGCGACCGAGTCTGGCTGTGCAAGAAAGTCTGGAGGCAGGCAGTCCACTTAAAAGCACAAAGTGAGACACTTTGAGTATTGATAAAAAAAAACGAGGAGGTGGTGATGTGCGAGAGAGGGGCTTGAAAGCGATGAGATAATCGGAGAAGTACCAGGATGGAGGAGTCCTCAAAGACAAGCACAGGTGGGAGGGGGAGGGGGGGGGCAAGATATTCCGATACACTGGCATTCTTGATAGGATCAACCCAACCCGCATCAACATGCGGAAGTAGGTGCTAGTTATAAGCTTTAAGTTATAAGCTTTAAGTTTTTTTTTTTACCATTTTCTCATTCACATCAATCAGCTGTTTTTGATTTAAATAGTTAATATGAATTATTTTCGGTGAAGACGGCCTCAAAAGCAGAAACTGTAAAGTCTAAGACGTACATTCCGATATTTTTTTCCTTTTGTAATGTGTTGTTTTCCCACTTTGTTTGTGGAGCACCTCCCGTGAAGCAAATGGCGTCTGGGTGAGGGACGGAGAACTGCTGTTTATTTGAAATGAGCCTTTAGGTAAACACGTTACATGGCGCTAAGGGGCTGGGGTCAGCTTTTGAAGTGGACGGGCCTCAGGAAAGAAATGGGTGGGGGCTAGAAGGAGGGGGGGGGGTTAAAGAAGGCCGCCTTCAGAGGAAATGAAAACAGAGACTTCATTCAGCGCTGTTTCATCATCTCATTTTAATGTCATCAGAAACTTTGTAGTCGACTTTCTTCCGAGTGTAAATTCCAATTTTACATCCCACTTCCTCTTAATGTAATGTAGGTTTGGATGACGGGGGGGGGGACAGCTAGTTTGCTGTCTCCCCCCCTGCCTCCCCCCCTTCAATGTGATGTGCACTGTCTGCGTAGCCCATTTGCGAGCTTTGAAGCCGCTCGAGTGTTTCGACAGCTAACCACTTTCAGATGGGGCTGTGGCATTTTATGAGGAGAGTAAAAGCGATACTTACACATGTGTACGTTTGGAAGGTGGGGGGAAGCTCGGAGCGGAGAAGAGGATAAGTCCTCCAGGGTTTCAAATGTATGAAAATCAAGGGAAGGAGAATATATCGAGGAAACAATGTATGGCCTCCACACATCTTTTCTTTTTTTTCATTAAGTCGACAGGAAGTCGAGGGGTTTGTGTCGTGTGTGGTTTCATTCTCCATGCCTCCGACCTAGCAGGGCGTCAGCTTGAGGAATGTGGAGCGAGGATGAAGTTTCGAAGCATTCAGAGGGGGGACTGTCTGAGGTTTGTTTTTTTTTTCCTCCAAGAATAACAAAGTTGGATGCATATTGCATCACAATGTGAAGAGTTACATGACAGGCTGAAAAAACAAAAAGTAATTGCATACTAAATACTGCAATTGCGCCACTGCTATTTATGCTCTCGACAAGCGACGAAAACGTCTGATCCTACCTAGATTTACGATGAACAATGTCCTTTGCTGTTTTAGCCCCCCCCCACCCCTCCCCTGACTGAAAATCTATTGTGAAATATATGTCAGGTCGCGGTCTGACCTCTATGGAGACAATCTCAAGTTTCCATTCATAGAAACAAAACCACATTTTGATCCAATAAAGGGGTCTTTCCAAAAATAAATAAGAGGCCTCCATTTACAAATATTTAAAGAGACAACATGCGAGAAGGTTCCAAGCAGCGGCCTTTAGTGAGCTCATCGCATTCACAGACATCACTGAAGATGTCGTGTGTGTGCAATTAGAAATGCCCATAATAACGTCTCCACCGCTCATTAGTGGGGGGAAGAAAAAAAAAAATATTCCCCTGACTGATCCAAGGATTGCGAAATAAAGTCCACTTGGAAATGAGAAGCAACTTTCTAAGGAAGAGGCGGGGGGACAGGGGGTTTATGTGGAAACATACCTTACACACTAAAATGTAATAACCTTTGAGTCTCCCGGTGTTTTACTTGGCCGGGAGACGCAACAAGATCAAACACAGACTTGGATCCAGATGCTTTTGCCAAAAATGTCAGCATTAAGCACAGGGCTTCAGCTTCAGGTATTTTCTTTCCTCTGGCAGCGAACGAGAGGAGAGAGACAGACCGGCGTTAACCCTCGACGGAGCTGGCATCTTGTCCCCTGCCTTGCCGCCACGCAAAGCATGCTGGGAAAATTAAAGTAACCTGCTGTCTAGTCTAAATTAGTCAGAAGATTTTTAAAAATGAAGCCCATAAAGGTATGATTGGATGACTGTCAACCAGCGGTCCTCTAGTGGTCCGTGGTGGTATTGCAAGTGGTCAGCAAAATTAGAAATGGCAAATAATTTTAAACGATAAATTCGATTTATTATTTAGACTTATTTTTCCAGTTAATTTTGTGAGTCACATGCAAACGACGTCTAACGTGAAGCTCCACATAGATACTCTTTAAAGTCCGGAAGCGGCAAACGGCGTCAACGGCATGAAAAGAAGCGACAAGACACAAGTGACTTCAAAGCACCGCTGTCGGCCGGCGGAGAAAGAAGGCGACAACTTAATTCCATGAAGATAACAGCTCTGATAATAATGAAAGCGTGTCTCTTGTCTAAAAATATTCCCTTTGAGCTGTCTGAGAACTTGACGCTGATGAGATTCTTTCATGCTCGTCACAAGGCACATTTTTTTGTATTAGTACTGAGAATTTGGACATGCAACGCCGACATATGCTGAGGAATGCTTTAAAAGCTCTTTTCTTGACAAGTAGCGATTCTATTTGTTTGGATTTGGTTTGCCACTTTCAAACTATCTATGGGACACTTACATACACTCTAAATCCAGTGAGGTTGAAAATAACCAAATATGCGTAAAAAAAACAGAGCCACTATTTGGGTCAAGTTGACCCAACTTTCCAGATTGTTTTGTACAAATTGAGCCAACTTTTTGGGGTTGGGCTTTTGAACAAGAAGTTTTGAACGTATTATTGGCATTTTCATTCATTTCAATGGGAAAAGATGATTTGAGATACGCATGTTTTGAGTTATGAGAATTGCCGTTTGTTATTTATTTAATAAACATGAAAGATTACATCGTGATATGATCTGTTGCAACCAACTGGACTGACACAGCATGACAATGATTTCTCAATCCAGTCACGTCAGACCAACATGTTTGGGATTGTTCGGCCTTGTCAGAGGTCATTGCTATTTTAAGTGTCAGATGTTTCTGTCCTCCAACGTGTTACAATGGAGCTGTGTTGAAACTATTCCAAAATACCCTCATGGACATGTAATGCCTCTTTCCATCAAACACACCAAGTGGGTGAGACTCGCCCTCTGACTCAGAGGCGTCGCGGTGACGCTTATGTGAACGCCAGCGACATGAAAGAGCGGCTAAATAAGCATCTCGTGCTGGTGATGAGTGGAGAAGCCGCCATGGTGATGATGTTTACACCGACGGTGAACTCTGGATTTGGCAATCGGCATCGAAAAAGATAAACAGACACTAAAGTGTGGAGTGATGCGCTTGTTGGTTGACGATTAAATGAAGGAAGGGATGGTGAGATGAAAAGACGTTTGTATGAAGAGGTTCGGGAAAGTTCAGCTTGAAATAATAATGGTGGCCTCTGTTGGAAAAAGTCAGCACACAGGAATTGGGATGCGCCCTTATTGGGTGAGGTACCAAAATTTAAATGTTTTAATTTGAAGACATTTTTTTTCCCACATTTTCTCATTTTTTTATTTTTTCCCTACGACACAAAAATTTTCTGCTTTTCAAATCTGTGGCCATTTCAACCAGACTTGACATTTAAATGCCATTTTTGGGAAATCTTCTCACAGCGCTAACGTTAGCTTATCCCGCTAACCGATCATCCAACAAACTAAATCACCAAATCAATCAAACTTGTACTTCATGTTTCACACTACTCGGAAACAATTGTTGCGTTCCTCCCTGCCTGCGGGTGGTACCACCAAAAAGTGATTTATTTAACTACACAATAGTTTGTGACAAAAGAGAAAACTTTAGTTCTCAGCTAACCTAATTGAACCGAACCGGTGTTGAAGTGAGGCAGATGTTGCCCCCCACTGCCATCGATACCTCTAAAACCCCTTCGATATCTCCCCAAAGAAAAAAAAGCACGCTTAAATCCCTACTCCTCCTCTTTTCCTCTTCCACCCCCTTCCCACCGCAGCCCCTTTCCCCGCTCCAGGATTTTTCAGTACAAACCAGGAACAGATGTCTGCCGGGGCCGTGCTGAAAGACCCCGCTGTTCTGGATGCCAGCCACATGCTTTTCATTCAGAGATGAAGGCTCACAGCTCGCCTTCTTGTGAAGCCATTTTAGGGGGGGGGGGTTGGAAAAAAAACAGACCCTCCAAATGCCTTCAAGACTGTTTAAAAAGAGCTACATATATACCAGCGCACACCTTTATGTCTCCTCTCTGCCATTTTCGCGTCTCGGGTGGTGCTTTTTTTTTTGTTTCGGCACTTCAAATCATGTGGAAAGCAGATTACAAAATACAAAGATTTGATTTCTTTTTAACATCCAGATTGGCAGGTACAACATCTATGTCATCTGATGACAATCTCAGGTTAGGTACTGACTCTTTCAGATGGATGGAAAAACTTTAATGATTTAAATTTAGTTGCCGATATGATGATAAAACTGCACCCTGCTCAAATATCAATCAAATATAACTTAGAAAATTTTGGCGCATCCACCCAATTACATCACTGGGAAGCCATTTAAGCCACGCCCCTTTAAAAATCCGAAATTTTTTTTAGCAGTATATCTGCACAAAATGTGTATTGTTGTTAGAATCTTTCATGTTAAAAATAATTTTTTCTTTAATCATTTAAGTTTAGACCTTAATCGCCTGTCGATTCAGCGAAGCTTTGACAGGAATAGTATTAAAAACATTCTTTTATTTGGAAAATTTTTGCTAAGAAATCAAAACACAGCAGTATTCCAGAATAAGTTTCCGCTATACAGAATAAAAAGGGGTTTAAAAAAAAAACTATTCCTGCTTTAAATCTAATTTTTGACAGCAACATTAATGTCACCGAGTATTTACAACGTGATCTCGACTGAAGCCCTTTTTTTTTACTCCAAGTGTATTCCTATTAATCTTTCTAAAGTGGACTACTGAAGGTCTTTTTTGTCATGGAATGTAAAGTGTTGACACTGGCTCCCCCACGAGCAAGACTTGAGACAAAAGGCGGCGCTGAAAGGCCAAATTAGTCTGTCATTATTGGGGCATCCCAGCCAGCCTGTTTGAAGCACTTTACTTGGACCTTGTTGATCTTTCCAGAGGTGTGACATACAGTGAACCCTCACATGGCTCTCGTGAACTCACTTCTCCACACTGGGTTCGGAACTTTAAAGCCTTCATTATGCAAAGACTTTTGACTTGAAGTCAAGGTGTCCACTTTTGCACCCAAAAGTGGGATTGCACGGCAAAGGCAAGCGGCCAGCCGCCGACTGGAAGTCACGCTTTTGCGGGGGGAAAAAAAAAATCAATATTGAAACAAGTTTGATCTGCTGTTATTTCTTCCGAAAGCAAAGCCTCGGCACGTTGCCGGGGTCCGAATTAAAGCTTTATCAAGAAGCTTTACGCAGACTCGCGTTGGGCATGGGCCATGTTTGTGCTTCTTTTCCCGGCAGTACATCATCGCCCCCCCCTCCCCTCCCCTCCCCAAGAAGGGTCAGGATTGGGGGGTTTGGAGGTTCCACTGATATCAGAGCCCTTTTTATAACTCTCAGAGCTGCACTTTGAAGTCGCAGCCAGACAGCTCAGGAATCCTACTCCCCCGTTTGACAATGAGGAGGAAGGGGGGGGGGGGGCGGCTAAATAGCATGTTTGGTCAATCTGCTCCTCTTTGGAAGTCACAAGTAATGCTATCTGTCCCTGCAGCTCATTAAGCAGGCCACTGAGAAGACAAAAACCACCTAGTGAGGAGGGCCCAGATGTTTCTCTTCTTCAGTTGCTTCATCAAAATGTTCCGAATTGCAGGCTGTACTTTTCGGACGATGTGTTTACTGCCCTTGTGATGTTGACTCGTGATAATCACGTGAAAATCTATCTTAAACGGCCAATTTAAGTCCAGCGAGCGTTCAATCCATAAAAAACACCACAAGTCCATTTTTCCCACACAGTGGAACCTCTGAAGTCTAATGTCCTAGATTTTAATTTCATTTTAATTCCAAATATGTCTCACAAGACTTTTCTTTTGGTCTTCTGAGGAGCTGAAAGAGGAGCCGAACCCAACAGATGTGAAACGTGAGGAACGATATGCAAAAGCAAACTTCCATTCAAAGCAGTTAGCCGTGTCCCAATACTTTTGTCACCAAAGTTCTGTGATACTTTCTACATTTCACTATTAACGATGGCATTTGATTATATTAAAAAAACATCCAAAGCTTTGCAAATCGATAAATATAATCATAGAATTTTTCTTTTTAAATTAAATTTTTTTCTACTGCTTATTCCCTTCAGGCTGCTTAAATTTTCCCTGAATTAAAACTAAAGCCACAGACGTTTAATCTAAGAATCGCATCGCCAAAACACGACACTGTCTGATCCTTTCAACTTGAAAATATGCGCCACCAAACTTGCTACGCTAGATAAATTCTCAACTGAGCTGCGCTGGGACTTCAAAACACCCCGAGGACTTCTTAACATCAATAAACTTCAACTGTAGCCTCATTTCCAACATGAATATAACGTATGAGCCGGCAGAGCCATTTTTTCACTCAAAGTACTTCATAGACAACACAATCATGTGAGGGACTTTTTTTTTTTGTTGAAAATTGCGACAGCTGACGCGGATAAAGATGGAAAAGGGGCTGAATATGCAGATGTGGTCGAAAGGAAGGGAAAGAACGCACGGAAAAAAGATTATTCTTACTTTACCACCGACACTATGGTACATGCGGTCCCACGTATGTGATGACAAACTCAGCCATGTCTTCTCACTTGCACCTATTAAAGTTGTTGTGAAGTATGGAGAGATATTTGGAAAGCACCTTTGGTGGTTTCCCTCCAGGGCGAGTGTGAACTCCAGCGCCCCTTTAATTTGTACCAGTGGGCGGATAATAACCTGATTTAATCTATGACTTTTGTACTATTACAACCGCCCACCCTCATCGAGTCACAATTTGTGGGTAGCTCAAAAAAAATGATGTCATGTGATGCTGCTGATTAGCGGGGTGGGCATGATGCCAGCAGCCACAAGAGTAAATGTTACACACTACTGTGATAGTGTGTGTGGGGGTGTGTGGAGGGGGGGTCGAAATTGCAACAGTGTTGTGTCAGGAGCGAGAGGTGTCAGAAAGAATAACAAGACACTTGGCACGGGTCTTCACGCATGGTCGTCAATACACTTTGCCTCCTCCTTTAAGAGTCAAGAAGTGCTCATCTCCTCTTACAAGAGGGGGGGGGGGGGGGGGGGGCACGGTTGTGAGCAGACAACTTTGAAGTGCCTGACACACTCATCACATCAGCAAATGCACAAGCATCAACTCACACACACAGACACACACAAAGCTGGCATTCTTTTTTTTTTAGAAAACTCCAAAACTTGAAATTTTAGAGCCAAAGTTGACAAATGCATTGAGAAACTAATAAAGGAACATTGAGGACAAGGATTTACAACAAATATCAATTAAAAATAATCATTGTTCCCCCAAAAAAATTTGGACCACAACCCTAAGTTTGGAAAACTTATTGGAAAACTACTAGACTCATGCCTTAACGGATTAAAAATTAGAAATACAATTTATTCTTGTGTGACATGTTTAGATTAGATTAATGTCTGATAGTAAAAGAATTTCTTCTTGGATTTTTTTTTTAAACATCACAGTAGTAAATGTAATACTTACGTATAGAAACAAAAACATAAACTCCAATGTTTGTAGAATATATGTGAAACCAGATTTACCTGTCTTGCTATTTATTCATATTTACTTAATTATAACCACCATATTACATAAATGTTAAATATCCACTCTACCTGCATGTTCTTCATCTTGTGATCCATTCCTCCATAGCGCTCAGACTCGTCCATGCTTCTCCGGAGGAAAGCATTCACAACAAAACTATCCCCTGAAAGAAAAAGAAAAAAATCAGCATTAACAAAATCGCATCAATGCAAAATAATCTTGATGCACTTGTCCATTGGACTAACCTTCTGGGTTCTCCCTGCGCTTGCACGCTTTGGATCATGCAAAACAGACATGATTTTTTAGTCCATGTTTTAAAAGCGTTTTTTTAAAATGATGCACCAAAAAAAATGTCTTACCGTGTTTGGACTGTAATTTTCCCATTCTTGTCACTGGATCAATAAAACGATACCGAGTAAATCCGAAGTGTCTCAGCAAGCGTGGGTCACATTGTGCTGCGGCCGAACTCCAACTTTATCCAAAGTCCAACAATGAAATATTTGATTCATGGAGGAAGTACTGAGCGCTTTTACTAATAACACGGCGAAATCGTCAAAAGTGATGGTGGGAGACGTTTTTGCAGGACGTCCCTCCTCTCAGTTCACCTCAGCCCGACTGGAAGTGCAGCGGTTGGGAAGTGGAACAAACCCACCAGACGCGCTCGGCGCTTGTCAAGTGTGACGTCACAACAGCAATGTGCATCCGGTTAAGTCTTTAAAAACAAAAGCATGCATTTACAAAATAAAAGGATGGTAAATTTTGCTGGGCATTATACAGAAAAACTGGATTTAGAACTAAACTTGTTTTGTAAGTATTAATTCGCGTTAATACATTTCAATAAATTTAGGATAGAAAATAGAATAATGTCCATTCATCCGGTCATTCACAAACACTGCCAGTTTCACTTGGTCCGAAAAATATTTAATTAGATTAATTAGAATAATAAGATTATTATTTTTGTTCCTCTGTTCATGGATGTACAGTGACAAACACAACCATTAAATGCTTGTCCACGAAATACTTTTTTTCCACTTGTCATAATCAAGTGGGAAAAATAAGAATATAAGAATTGAACGTTCTTTCAAAATGGATGAAAAGTCAAGATGACAACAAGCCAGAAAGGCTGCCAAGAGCAGCCAACATTGAACGAGATGCAGGAATTTCTGGCAAGTATTGGCTAATTTGGTAGCGTTGAAAACAATCTCCCGTCTGGGCTACCGGCTGGTTTCTTATCAAGAAAAACATCCAAGCTCAGTTCCATTTTGCAAATATCCATTTGCAGCATTAAATGTCGATTCAAGCTGTAGAACTTGCACAACAAAATTGGCCAAACATCAGATCAGATTTTTTTTCCCTCTCCCCGCGATTGATTATGGCGCACTAAAACAATTTTAGAGTCTAAGGAGCGTGCAGCACATGTGCTAAAGATAAACTGCTGTTTGTCGAGGAGAACCTGGAAGAACTCGCTGTACTTTGAACGTTCTGCACTTCAAAAGCTGCTCCACACTTTTATGGTTTGTTTCTGTTGGCGGGTGTTAAAACGGAGTCTGGCTGCAGAACACACTCGTCCTAATGTTATGACTATGTAAGGGCCATCGTTGTTGTTTTTTTTCCCCCGCTGCATGAACTTATTAATGTGTATTCCGTACACACCACTCTACTGCAGAGTATATTCCAAATGATTGGACATGGTTGCAGGAGGTTCTTAGTTATAAAAAAAAAAAATTTTTTACAAATGCCAATAAACTGTTTTCCCCTGAGAGCAGAGATGTCCAACTCCGGTACTTGAGGGCTACTATCCTGGATGAAAAAAATTAAACTGAGCCACTCATGAAAATATCAAATTAAAATTTTATTGTATTTATATATTTTTAAATCTTTATTTTGTATTTATTTTTACTTTTATTTTGCTCTATATATTTCGTTGATGTGTATTCTATATATTTTTTAATTTATTTTTTCAATTGTTTTTTTTGTATTTATTTTTGCTTTCATTTAATTGCTTTATTTTTTTATTTCGGCAATTTTGGTAATACAATGCAGAAGGAAAAATTATTCAAATGAGGGGGCGGTCCTATGTGTGCAGAGCTAGCTGATGATCTCATGACCTTTTTATCTTAACAATGTGCAGTCTTATTCCACTTCCTGGAATGTTATTGAACGCTATCATTGGAAGTTCTCAGAGTGAGGATCTTCACATATGTGCTGCTTGGATGAGCGTGAAAATTTGCATATCTCATTGATGTCTATCTTCACTCGTTCTGCCTCGCCTAATTATTGCCTTTGCTTCCCATATTCTAGCTTACGGGATGCAGGCTGCATCCTCCTCGCGTGCCTCTCTTTTCCTTCGGCAACATCAGACACTTTCCTTGAAAGGATCACAAACATGCGGTGGGAAAATGTCACAATGCAAGGAGAGGAGCCAGGAAACGGAAGCAGGGAATTTCAATAAACAACCAAACGGATCAAGGACGTCGAGGACATCATCAGATCACTATCACAACCCTGCCATGTTTTTACTGTAATTATTGAAAAGGTTGAAAATTAACATAAAAAATATTGACATCTATATTCGCATAACATCATATTTGTGTTTAAAGGCTCCAAAAACACATTTTTGATTTTGTTTGGGCTTCTCTGTCATTGGAATAGAAAGTTTGAAACAATACTAATGACTTATTTTCCTTTCACTTGACCAACTTTTGATAGCTTTGTGAAGATCACAACTTTCATGCAGAGCAATTATGGTTTTATTTACTGGAGACGTTCCGGTATTTCTCCACCGCCTCCGTTTTTCTCACTTAACAAGCATGTGTGACATGAGGGACTTTTGAACTGGAGGGAATCCAATCTAAGATTTCTTTTTAAATCCAAGCTTGGTGATGCGTCTATGAGTAAAGTACAAAACCCTCTGTTTGATCCTAATGCCACATTTTGGCTGGTAATGCACCGTGTCAATCGTTTTTTTCGTTGTGGCAACCGGTGCAAAGCTGTTTTTAAGGTGACGCTGTGGGGATTAAATATGAACTTTCCTTTTGCCTTTTGCAGGAACCTTTGAAGTTGTGTGAAGGGGGAAAAAAAAAAGTTGCTGGCCGACAAACAAAGAGCCCATTGTTTCGTGTCTGCAGCTGACATGCAAAGAAGCCGAGTATTCACAGAATGTGAGACATGCTCCTATGAACAATGCCACCACTGATCTCTTCATATAAACACTGCTTATGACTGATACGTATCAGGAGCCTCAGTGACAGTTGTGCGTTTGGTTTAAGGAGGCAGCAAGCGCCAGACAAGCCCGGAATGTCACTCTGGGTCACACTGTCTGAACTCCTTCTGACAACTTTCTTGCATGAGCAAGTCTGGATAAGTCCCTGCTGCAGATGTTCTACACGACAACTTGCTCACCTTGATCAACTCCCAATCACTAGAATTCAATGGGAAACATATCAAATGGAGTTGTGGCATACGGGCGCCATCTGGTGACTAAAATATGTAACTGCGGCTGTTGTACACAAACGGAAAAAAATGTTTATTGCACGAATATGTAAATGTTTGCATGTATTTTAAATATGTGTGGTTTCATATACTGCCTCATAATCAGCATTAGAAATGTTGGAAGGTGTCAAAATAGAAAGTAGAAAAAAGTAGTCACGTAAAATGGCTTTACTTTGGAGTGTGGAATTCCACATTTCATTCAAAAGACAAACCTGAGCGACCACACAGTATCCTCAATACTGAACATGTAAATACCTCTCGGGAAAGTGTCAATCAAAATTGATCATGACTGTTAAATCCGATTCTTTAGGTGAGAACAATCGATTGTGGTGTGTGACTGTGAAGATGTAAACGCAACACGAACAGGTCGACAACTTGGGTGGATTTTGCATAAGCAGCAGTTGCCACGGTGCAGCCGAGCAAACATTTTCTTCAATTTCAAATATATACATGTTTTTTTTTTTTTCATACAAAGATTGACTTTACAACTATGGTAGCAACAGACAACAAATTTGGAATATGTTATTGACAATGGAACCGTCATTAGACGAGGCTAACTCTCAGGCATCACTTAGCAACTGAAAATACAATACAAAATCCACAGACAGCATTTATAACAATAACGTTCTGTGGCTGAATTAATTTGTGTAAACATTCAGCACCAGGTTACCTGATGACGCCTCATGAAAAAACTTTTGGTGCGTGTCAGACACCATTTACCAGGTGAGCTCTTTCCTCCTTCTGCATATCCACCGCCTTGTCCATGGCCTGTAGAAACTTTTCTAGGGTCACTCTTGGTGACTGGAGGAGAAAGAGCACGATGAAGAAACATCTTAAGTCCTACTTGTGTGTTTTTTCAGGTTTCACTCCAACGCTTACCTTCACAAAGAGTGCATGAGCTAGAAAAGGTAATTTCCTCAGTGATCTTCCACTCAGGCCTTTGCTTTTTCTGGAAAGAACCAAATGAAATGTTTCAAAGAAAAGCAGGCTGCTGATGTATTCTAGGAATGTGTCCTCACATGGCGATGTTCCTCAGGGTCAGGCTGTTTTCAGATAGATTGCTCTTGGCAAAGCCCATGGTCTCCATCTCCGAGATGGTGAAGATGGGCTGCCGTGGGTAAATGATTTGACACTGCACACATCAGGGAATCGTTATTAATATGCGCACTTGAATGTGATCGCTTTCATTTTACTACTCTTACCTTCATAAGCTCCTCAAGGCAGGAAAGAAAAATGTTGTAGATGCCCTTCTCAGACGGCGGTCCAATGTACTGCTTGATGTCCGCTCTGTCTACAAAGGCCAAGTCGATTTTTTCCGTTATGTTGGAGGTCGTCAGGATCACCACGTTGGAATGTCTAAGAAAAGAACCTGAACGTTAACAACATGCAGAACAACATGACAAAAACAAAAAATGTGAAATAGTGGGTGAATTTCTCCAACTGTTTGATTTGGTCCAGCTGAGTCAGGACAGCGTTGACCACGCGGATGGCGTCAGATGGTTCTGTTCCGGCCTGGCAGGCGTTCCTCGCTGCTGTCAGACTCTCCACCTAACATCAGCGACACAAGACAAAAATTAACTGGCCTGGTATCAAACATATTTCAGGGGGGGGGGGCATTACCCCTGTGGCCCCCCCCAGCTCCGCCAGTGCCTGCCTCTTACCCAAAGTTAGCTGGAAAAAACCACATGTCTATCATGTTATTTGTCAATTTATATTTTTTATACACTATGTTCTGACATCAGAACTTTTGACAAAGTTAATGCTGTGAGGCAGACGAATAGATTTGTTTTATTTACCTCATCAATGAGGACAAACACAAGAGCATCTTTGTCATCAATAAGCTGTTGAATCTTCTGAAACATCTTCGTGACCAGTTTTCCACTCTGCAATACAGACACGGGATTAGCAACCAAATAGGATCCTTTCCACAGAAACCTCAAAAAAATGCTTTTACCTCAGAGAACCACTTTGAGAACAAGCTGTGGCTGTTTATCTCAATAAACTGTCCATATGTGTATCTGCATGGAGAGGGAAGAAATAAAAAGAGCAGTTGCATTTGAAGGCGAGGTGCGTTTAATTTAACAGTCTTCTCACCGGCTTGACAGTCGGATTGACAGTTTCTGGGCAAGAGCTTTGCACAAGGATGTTTTCCCGGTGCCTGGGGGCCCTGGATATGTGAACAAAGAAAATTCATGATAATAATCAAAATATTGTTTCTGAACTTCTTACCGTGGAGCAGCACGACACGATTCCACGAAATCAAGTTGCTGTCCACGTTTTGGTCCGAGAAGTAAATTGTTGTTGTGACATAATCTAGTAGCTGGAGGAGAACCAGAGTCAACATTTTGTTCTAATGTAAATTTCCAAGTAATGATGGTCACAGATGAGTGATTTGACATCATTAACCAAGTGAAAAATTTGTTTTACCTTAGTTTTGACTCCATTGTCATATACGAGACTCTCCCATATACCATGGAAATCAGCTGGCAAGAAACAAAGAGAAAATTACAATTTTATAATTATAGCCTTGTTTTCATTTTTCCTCTATTCAAGTATAGTATATAAATAGTGTTCTTAAATCACGATAATACAACAGAACACAAACACAGGCAAGAATACAATCATAATGATTATTCCTAAATATTCCTTGTTGTTTGAAGCATCACCTGCTGGAAGCAACCAGTGGGTAGCCGCTGAGAGCTCCTCATCCTCCTCTAAACTGAGCGTACTAGGCCCATCCTCAATCAGGGTGAAGATGTGGAAGGAAATTGTGCAGCTCGTCAAATCGAGGAGCTGATTCCGGAGAGGCGGAAATGACAAAAGATTAACATAAAAATAACCATTGATCTCTAGGATACTAACTACCTGTGATGGCATATCCTCTTGATCAACTATAGCCACAGATTCTACATGAGTGTGAAGGAAGCCTTCATCAAACTCTGTCCATTTGAAGTTTCCAAACACCATGTTGTGGCGATTTAGAAGAGCCTGGACATGCATCTTCACCTCAGGCATTTTAGCTGTACTATAATATCAAGATACACGGGAAAAAAAGGGTTCTATGGTTATTATAGCAAAGAAAAACAAGCACACTACTACCAATAATAATATTTGGATCTAGTCATGTCAATTAAATTCATGTATGGGCCATACCTTCGGGATTTAACGTGGACCTCGACATCAATTGTTCTTTTGTTTTCCACATCCATATCGTTAATTTCCATTCCTGATGAGCAAATGAACAAAATATTTTCAGTTTTTTTTGAGTACTGTTTTATTTTGAACGTGAGAAATGAAAGATATTTTCCACTTTGAGTTTTGAGAAATGGTAGATTACGATTGGCTCGACTTTACGGTAGCTAGCTAGGTACGTTAGCACGACAGCTAAGTGTCATTGTAGCTGAGAAACAAAACAAAACTTAATTTAATATAAAAATTATACATACCGAAATGTACTTTACAGAAGCAAAACTAACACTTTATCAAAGAGATGTCCAAAAGCTTTCGAATCCGGCGCCCTGCTTTTTGAACCGGAAATACTAAACCATTCCCTCGTCGTCATTTCCGGTTATCATCTCCGTTAATGCTAAAACCAATGCTAACGAGAACTCCTGATACAGACTGAATAAACCTTCATTTTATCTGTAAATTTTGCAAAATGGGGAAGAAACACAAGAAACATAAACCGGAGTGGAGAACAGTTGATGGTAATTGAATACATTTGTGACAGTTTGCCAGTTAACGATAGATACTCTGTTATTGTTGTTGCTATCTTTGTGCTAGTTATGCTTGCTAGTGCTTGCTAGTAAGGGCAACAAATCTAGTTTTTCATTTATGATCGATAATCGAAGAGGCTTTTAATATCTATCATTCATTACACAACTGTTTTGTTAATTACACGGCAATACAATTTATGACATAAATGTTGTTGCGACTTGCAGTTTGTCCCATCAGATGCAGCGAGAAGCTCGTATGATTTTTTTTACCCAATTATTATATGAAATAGCATAATATTAAGTAAGTAAAAACATTCACCAGACTATTTCAATTTCCCTATGTCAAATTTCAGCACGAGATAAAACATCTAAAATACATCCACATGCTCAGCAAATGAAAATATCTTCTAATTTATTTGTTTCAGACTTTGAAGACAAGGCATTGGAGAAGCCACTGAAGCTCGTGCTAAAAGTAGGAGGCAGCGAAGTGACAGAACTCTCGGGTTCGGGCCATGACTCCAGCTACTATGACGACAGATCAGATCACGAACGCCACAAAGAGAAAAAGAAGAAGAAAAAGAAAAAATCTGATAAGGACAAATATGTGGACGATGAAGAGAGAAAACGAAGAAAGGTCAGCCTACATTTCATTGTCATATTGAAGCATTTCTTGGGTTCATTTACAAATACTGTTTATCATCTGACAGGAGGAAAAGAGAAAGAAAAGAGAGCGAGAGCAGAATGAATCCGAAGCAGCACCTGCCACCGTGGTCAGCACTGGCGTGCCCGTCGAACCTTTCACGATATCCAAAACTATGAGTATCAAAATAGAGGTGAGGAATCTCAATTTCAACCTATAATTGACTCAGAATTCCTTTTCGAAGTGTGATAATCACACAAATGATATCATCAATCAGCCAGAAGAGAAGAAAAGGAAGAAGGAGAAGTTTGAGAGTGAGTCTGAGTTTGAGGAATTTCACCCCAGTGTGAAGGTCGACGTCGAGCACCAGGGAGAAAGACCCGTGCGAGCGTGTCGAACACAACATGGCAAGAACCAAATTAAATGATCGCCATTATCACGATCAAAATATGCCACAAAATTGCTAATTTTTTTTTGTTTCCCCCCAATACAGAGAACGAGTCAACTCCCCGGCAGCTATTACTTGAGCACTTCCTCCGCCAGCTACAAAGGTGATGACAAAAAAATTGAAAAACACTACTGTCAATCAAAAACCAATCTGGGTACGACCACCCTAACCATGTCTATGTCTTGTCCTCACAGAAAAGATGCCCATGGTTTCTTTGCCTTCCCAGTAACTGATGCGATTGCTCCCAATTACTCAATGATCATCAAACACCCGATGGACTTCAGCACCATGAAAGACAAGATCTCAAATAATGAGTACAACACGGTGACAGAATTCAAGGTGAGAAGAAGCCACTGCTTAAAATTGGGATAAAAAGTTGTACATTGTCTGTTTTAATGTGTTTTGTTCTTTAGGCTGACTTTAAGCTGATGTGTGACAACGCCATGGTTTACAATCGCCCGGAGACGGTCTACTATAAGGCGGCCAAGAAACTTCTCCATACCGGATTTAAGATGATGAGCAAGGTAAGGTGCTTCATGGCTCACTTGGTCGGAGAACATCCTGTTTCAAGTTCAGAGAAGGTCAAATTTTATAGTACATTTTAATTTGTACTAAAGTTCGGAAATTGCTTGCATACTATGCATGAGAATGGAATTTTCAGATGTGACGTGTTCAATTCTTGTCGACAGGATCGCCTGTTGGTTTTGAAGCGCAGCATGTCTTTCATGCAAGACATGGCAGCCATTTTGGGGGACGAAGAACTCGCGGCTGATATACCCCCAACCGAGGTCACTCCTATCCCAGTGGAATCGGCCAGAAAGTCAAAGAAGCAACCCGTGAAAGACATGAAGTAAGTAACCTTTTATTTTTATTTATTTAATTTCTGCTGAAGGAACCCAGCCATCAAGACATTCACTTCCTTCCTTCTCTGGTTTCAGCTATCTTTTCGAGCCAGAGGGGAACGCCTGCAGCCTGACTGACAGCACAGCGGAGGAACACGTCCTCGCTCTGGTGGAACATTCGGCCGATGAAGCCCGAGATCGCATCAACAGATACATGCCAAACTCCAAGGTGCTGTACTTTGCATGATCAATATGCTTCCTGTGCCTCAGTACTATTTACGCTGATACAGCTTGCTCATCATTTTATTTATTTATTTATTTATTGATTGATTTATTTATTGATTGATTTTTTAGATCGGCTACTTGCAGAAAGAGTCTGACACTTCTCTTGTGTACACTGTCGTCAATCAGCTCGATCCCGAGGCAGAAGGTTTGATACCCCAAGTTCTTGTTACGCAGGGTGATTAAAAAAATTGACATCATTTCAAACATAAATATATGAATTACTACATTGTGGTTTATGGTAAAAAATACACAATTTTTTATTTTTTTTTTTAAATTGGGATATGAAATTGACTAAAATAATACTCACACTTATTTTTGCAGAAGAGGAGACTCATAAAGTGGACTTGAGTTCACTGTCAAATAAGCTCCTTCCTGGATTAACAACACTGGGCTTCAAAGATGACAGGAGACACAAAGGTACATATTAAAATGCTTGCTTGTGAATTTCTTAACATCTTAGAAATCCCACCCTTGTTTTTTTTTTGCAGTGACTTTCCTGAGTAGTGCCTACAACATTCAGAGCCTTCAGAAGAACTCGGTCTTTCCAGACCTGCTACCCGAGGAGTCGGACTTGCTGTGCTCGGCGTATGGAGATGAAACGGGGGTGCAATGTGCTCTGAGGTAGACATGGAGAGTTTTTGCTATTAGTGACATATACTGATAAATTGTCACCAATTTAAGATCATGTCCTATCCCCTCCAAGCATCCTGGACTTTGTGAAAGGCTGTGGAAATGCCACCAAGCGTTGGGTGGATGAAATTCTGGATAAGATGACAGGAAGCGATCACACAAAAGCTGCCAATCAGATCCGACAGGTACGCCGCTCGCTACATCGTTACACGTAGATGGACGCCAATTGTGACCCCTCATGCTAATTCCATAGAAGAGGAACCTGCTGCTGAAACCGGACGAAACCAAGACAGGGCTCTGCGACATGCAGGTGGGTTACTTGAGGGCTTCATTGAAGTCCAACCATGCTTTGACTCGGGTTGTCGGTTTTGTGTTTAGATGGTGGATGGTGCTGGTCTTGGAGAGAGCAGTTCAGTGTTGGACTTCATGTCTTTGAAGAACTACCCTGACATGTCTCTTGACATATCCATGCTCAACACATTAGGTATATTTATCCAGTTCCAATAAATGTAGCGTATTAAGACATAACATTTCGTCTATATACCAGGTAAAGGTGTGAAGAAGGAGCCAGGAAACGAGGAAAGCCAGCAGAACTTTGATGATGCCGACAAGCTTCTGCAGGAGTTTCAGGAGGCTCAGGTGGACCGAGTCGGCTCCAGGCCTTCTTCCAACCTGTCGTCCCTCTCCAACGCCTCCGAGAGGGATCAACACCACTTGGGTAGTTGAGTCTTGACAATGGCGACGTATCGTCTCGACTCTCAACTAAACGGTTTTGCTTGATCGACAGGGAGCCCATCACAATCGGAAATGGTTCACGATCCCTACGAGTTCCTCCAGTCGCCAGAGTCAGAGAGTCCAGCCAATAACTGACCAAATGATTTCATTCTTCACCGGCATTGGATCAGTTCAGTACTGTGGCAAGCCTGTGACCTCTTCTAAAGAATGTGATTTGTACAGATTGTTTAATTTTTATTTGTATGTTGTTTTTTTATTTTGTACGAGTGCAACAGTAAAAATAAATGTTTGCACATGTATTTATAAATATGTGTGGTTTCATATACTGCTGCAAAATCGGTATTATGAATGTGGGAAGCGCTCAATATGCAAAACACAAAGTGAAAATAAGATTAATGTAAAACACAGTATCATAAAATTCAATATTGGACATTTCAGACATTGTCGATCAAAATTGATCATGACTTTGTTAAATCCGATTGTTTGGGTGGTTTGTGACTGAAGGTCATGAACGCAACACAAGCAGGTCGTGGGCTTGCGTAAATTGCGCATGCGCAGCAGTTGCCATGGCGCATCCGAGCGCCGCTGAGCAAACTGTTTCTTCAAGTTAAAAGTCCAAGCAACATCTTTTCTTAGGCCCAGACAACAACGTCAGCAGAGTCGCTTTTATCTTTCCTGTTTTCACGTCTTCCATGTTTCCTTAGTTAGCGGCGCCATTGGCGTGACGACACAGTGAAAATGAATCGCTCTCTGGAAATCGCTGTGTGCAATGTTTTGATCTCAAATCGATTTGGAGGCTGATATGAACCCTGCAACAAAAGTAAGTCATTCTCTTTTAAATGCATTTTACGGTATAGATATTTTACCCGCGAGACTTTTCTGTTTCCTAGTTTAAAATTAATGTGTATGGCAAACTCGCAACGTGTTTTCTTTATCATTTGACGCTGCAAAAGCGGCGATCAAACAGTCTATTTAGGTCACTGAGTTTAAAATGCTAGTTAACAGTCACATACTGAAAAAAAATAGAACATTTTCAAAAAAAGGGCCAAGAGCAAAACATGTGAGTCAGATGACTCAAAGAAAGGGATGTAGCTTGTGTGAGATTTTTTTTTAGACTCCATAACCACTAATGACTTAAAGACTTTTGTTATTTCAGCCATCTTTTTATTCAAAGCATTTTAACATGACAGTAAAAAGACCAAAATAGATTAAAGTTCGCTGTTGTAAGTTTATTTATTTTTTAGAAAAGCTAGGAATAGTTGTATATAGTGGACTCTTCTAGAATCCCTGCCAAAAATCTAACATGGCTCAAAAGGGTTTCATTTTTGTTTGATATTCTGAATTTTTCAGAGTTTGCAAAGCAAATGTTATTTTCAAGGTTCTGTTCATGACATTTGGTCATCAGTGCAATTTGGATCTAATAAATGATTTGCATCTGATGTCTTCTAGATGAACGTCCTCAGTGGGAAACTAAGGCGAACTGCCCCCATGCACGGCAGCAGTCGAAACGAGCTGGTCTCGGAAAAGACCCCGCGGGCGAACGGTTGGACGTGGCCCCCTCAGATCTTCCAAGTCGTTGCCTGGCTATTGTACAACTACCTCGCCGTGGTGGCCTTTGGAATGTTCATCCCTCTCCTACCTCTTCCTTGGAACCATGTGCTCTACACCGTATCTTTAACGCTCCCTCAGATGGCGAGCAAGCTAACAAATTAGCATTCCCAACCAAACAAGGTTTTTCTTGTGTGGGGGGTTTTCTATGAGCCTCTGTTACAGACATGAATCTTCTACTTGTATGTGACTCTATGAAAACTAAATGGAGTAGAAACAGCGCTGTTTTTGTCTTATCCGAGCACTTTCCCTTAACGCTAGCGGCATCTAGTTTACAGGTTTGGCCTTCCTTGTGCACTTGCTAAGCCACATTGCTGCAGTCAGCATAGATCCAGCAGATGCCAGCGTGAGGGCCAAAAAAACCTACACCGGACCGATGCCGCTTTTTGACCGGACGGTGCAGCTTCATGTCATCCAGGACTTTCACTGTTACCTTTGTGAAGTTAAAGTGTACGTATGCTCGCTAGCCAAACTATATTTAAAAGAAATGTGATGTTGGATGTTTCATTTCCTCAGCGGGCCCAAAGTGAAACATTGTAGCATTTGCAACAAGTGTGTGTCGGATTTTGATCACCACTGCAAATGGTTGAACAACTGTGTGGGTGGCAGAAACTACGGGTAAGTCCAGCGATACTAGAATTTGGGCTCTGATGTTAAGTCGTGCAATTACACCCGTGTTGCTTTCAGGTACTTCTTTGCAGCCGTGATTTCTGCAGCGGTCGGCACGGGCCTGCTGGTCGCTGTCGTCTTGTTTATATTCATCCAACACTATCTTGATCCAAACGCCCTACGAACCAGCCCTCAATTCCACGGTGAGTCATGGCTCTATTGGATAAAGGATTGTTTGTTATGATAATTTTTCATTCAAGTGTGTTTGTGTGTCCACCATTCTGCAGGTGTGATGGCAAATGACACCTGGCTGGTGTTTTTACCGGCGGCCCCCATAAAGACTAGTTCAGCCGGTCTCCTCATAGTGGCCTTTGTTACAGCCATGCTGAGTCTGGCTTGCCTAGTGCTTCTCTGGCACCTTCTCTGTTTCCATTTCTACCTCAGTAAGTCACACAGTTCGTTAAAGCAGAGGTATTAATAACACATATTAAAATTTATAGTGAATTTGGGGCTCTGATGAAGTTTTGTTCCGAAAACACGCACGAAAGACCTTAGGAAGTAGCATATTAAAAGTATTGCGGGTAAATGCTAACTTCTTTAGCATTGGCTAAAGGCTAAAGTAACTTACTAAAGTAAAACTAACGTGCTAACGACTTTAGCATTAGCTCATGGTAAAAGGTATTTAAATCAAGAGATTATATCATGAGGTAAACTTTTCATGTAACAGAAATGAAATTCTCTGCTAATTAAGATTTTGAACCGTCTTTTCTACTTGTATCGTTACAGTGTGTAAAGGACTAAGCACGTATGAGTACATAAAGCTCCAGCGTCAAAAAGAAGCCAAAAATGGAGACAACGATGTGGGAAATTCACACAACCTACAAATAATAAACAAAGTTTCACAGGTGACAATTCCCGCTTGCTCCCTCTCAATTATCCCTATGTTGTCTTTTAACGCACATTTCTATGCTAAAGAATTCCTTGACCTCTACGGATTGCGAGCCAACCCATATTCCCCGAGCAAGGTAACAACAACCCGACTGCTCCTATTGTGCCAGTACAAACTGCCAAGGTTGAACGTTGTGTTTATTTCAATAGTCCCTGCAATCCCGATGATAAAGGACCGATTTCCAACAGACTGCCAGAATCCATCTGCACCGAGGTAAGAAAATACATTGCAACTTTTTTGCAAGCTGTAATTCTTATGAGACCTTTCTGTAATTAAGGGCTATATAAATAAATTTGATTTATAATCTAGATGGAAAACACCAAGAAACCATCAGAAAAGGAAAACACCTTCCATCATGACACGCAAAATTCTGCAGAGAAAGAGCGTGAGTGTTTTTCATCCTTCTTGTGCAGCTGTTTTATTTCTGTCATTTTATCCCATATTTCCATTTATGTTGATTGTCCTGAGTTATTTCACATTGAAATTGTCCCAAAAAGGAGAAAGCGGTACGAGCACCTCAAGAACCTGGAAGCCTGATGCCGGCGATGAATTGCAGAGTGAAAGCGTCAAATCAGCGGAAAGCGTTCCAGAGGTGCAGGATCCCCTCGGAAGCTTGGTGATGACTCCCGATGACACGTAACAGTCAGTCGTGCACTGGGATTATATGTCGTGCTCAGGGACACCTCGTTAAAATGAGTTACCATGGAGCCATTGGTGCAAATGAGGACATCCTCAATATGACACCACCGCTTTCAAAATAGACTCTCCTCTTTTTTTGTATACTTAACCCCACTTTGTCTTTTGTTATGTTGAATTACAAGTTTTTCATGTTATTTGGTGGTCCATCTTCAACGTCGGCGTCTGTGCCATTAATCTCAGGCGAGTGGATGTTTTTGGCATCTGGAGCGCTTTTATTTATTTTCCAAACCTGTTCCAAGTACAAAGCAGTCACGCTTAAATCATGTAATTTTATCTGCGGGCCAAAGCAACAACCTTGTATGGTAAAATAGATTCATGTGTAGAAAATAACGCACGTTCTAGTGGGAGAAGAGTATTTAATTGTATTATTTCATTTCAGTAAAGAATTAAGAACAATTATTTTCTTATCCTTATTTGCTCGTGCTTGAGCCTATGTGACCAGAATCCTACATTTAGGGAATTTCTAGAACTTGCTGCATCCTATTAAATATTTCAAAACATTTTTGTGTGCCAGTGAGAAATGCTATTTCATGTAATATACATAAAAGTCAAACTCTTTGGCAGACCTCATTTGGGGGCTCTGCATACTTAGTTTTGAGCCCCCAGGTCTCAATCAGCATACGTACATTAATTAGTGCCTGTACATAACAAATGTGACACAAAATGCCTGAGAAAAAAATGCTTAATTCAGCCAGAAAATGTCTTCTCGTATTAAACAGTGCCCTCTAGTGGACTAAAAGCAAAAGTGCTAACCTTTGCCAAAATAGTGCCTCTGACAGAATACAGTAACTAGTAAAAACAATTGACATCACCCATAAAATAATATATTAATAGTATAAACGGTAAATAAATCAGAAACTGTGATCACAATATAATTTCAATTTAATAAAATACATGGCTTAATCTGAATTTTGATTGTCAAGCACTGATTTCCTTTTGTTTCCTTGAGCGTTTAAACATGTGGAGAACACACTCCAAACCACAATCGGAATAGACAAAATGAGGCAATGCCAGTCTGGACAGATTTTTCCTTTTCTTCCTCCTCTGAGGAATTTACCTTTTCTCCATGTGGTTGTACGTTTGTCCATAGCCGTAGGCGTAATTTTTTTTTTTTTTGTCATGCACTTGTGTGATTTGTCTTATCCTCAAATCTTTTTGTGAAGTGGTTTACATTATGACAGGGCTACAAGGTTATATAATGTCCATCCCAGTTCAGCTATTAGGCGCACATTGGTTGTATAACAGCCTTTAAGGAGAATCCGGTTCCTGTGTGCCATCTTTCACAAATATCTTTAAATAGTAATTTGTCTCTCCACCTTCACTAGGTTGAGGAAAGAAAAAATATCTCTTATAAATGTTTGTGCACGAAACGTGGTTTGGTTGTTATTGTTAGGCACAGCACCGCGGCCGAGCGCGAGCGACAGGAGCTCGTCGCGGGGTCAGGACAGCCAATCAGCGGACTGCTTTCTCTCCAGCATCCTGGTGGGGGGGGGGGGGGAGAGAAGAGGGGGGGCAAAGCCATCATCGCTCTCGACTGGAGCGCGGGCAGCCGATAGGAGAGAAGAGACGGACGGAGGCGCTTCTATTAACTATGATTTTGAACTAACACCAAGGTGGGGGATTACGTCACCAGGTGATTGCCTTCATTTATTTCCCTTTTTTTTTTCAATTTCTTTTGCATGTTGAAATATTGTTAAAAGCAGAAGTAGTCTTGTTTGCGTCTAAACGCATCCGATCGCAGAAGGTGCGCTTTCTTTGCATTCCTTTGCGTCAGACATGGCTTTTAAAAAAGACGAGATGCAGCTATTCGAGTTTATTTCGTGCAATTGACTGCACGTCGTACGTGCACATTTGACGCACGCCTATGAGAATTTGACATTTGCGGCTTTATGTAACACTTGTCTCAGGCAACAGCTGCAGCCGCAGTCATGTCTGCGTAACATCAACAACACGAGTGTCTTCGCCTGTGTTTATCTTCCAAACGCACCCCTACGAGCGGGCTGATTAGTCACTGAGAATGACGGACATTTCGACTGGCCTATGGCTGCAATCCTCCATGCCAAGCTAGTTACATAATTATGCATGCAAGACAGGACGCATGGCCCCATTAATCAGCTTCCTGACGCTTTGGATTGCAAAAAAAAAAAAAAAAAAGCATGCATGTATGTGCATGCATTGAGAGTTAGATATGATAAAGCAGCATAGTGGACTAGTTAGCACATCTGCCTCACAGTTCAGCAGTTCCGGGTTTGACTCTTGGGCTTGCATGTTCTAAATGCGCTTTTTGCTGGAAAAAAAATCATGCCACAAATGAAATATTAATCAAAATACAGTGTTTAATCTTTTGGGAAGCCATTGAACATGTTGTAAAGATTGCTTTTGACTTGACTTCCCCTTTAAACGTTTGTGGTTTCACTTCCATAACCATCCCCAAGCCAACTAGAACATGAATGTGGCCCACCAAGAATTCAAGTTTGCTCTAAATTATCCGTACATTTAAATATGAGCATCAATAATTGCTTCTGTGATTGGTTGGCAACCAGTAAAGAGTGCACCATACTGGGATAAGCACCAGTTCACCCGTGACCCGAATGAGGACAAGTGTACTACTGCCAGAGGTGACATTTTCTCCCCATAGGTTGAATCAGACATGCATGGGAGGAACACAGTCATTGGCCCAGTTTTCATCAAGCCTTTTAGCTGACATCACAAACTGAAAATTATTATTCACTGGAATTTTATTCAAGGGTTAAAATCCGGTCAGTATGTGTCATGCTTCACTAAGGGTTCATAAATAGGTCACTGTAGTGGAACGTCTAAGGTTGAAGACAGTTGAGCTGTCAGTGTAAAAAAAAAAAAAAAAAAAAAATCAGGTTCTATATTGAATTTTTCCTTCTTTGTTGGCATCACAAAAAGAAGCTCACAGGTTTCAAGTGTCAGATTTTTTTTTTTTCAATCTCAGTGGTGTTTGATTTTGGAGGCTCCTTGGAAGCAAGCTGGATGAGAATATACTCGGCTAAGAATGGCCACTGGGCCTTCCCCCTTTGCTGTGCATGGCGTCACGCTTTTCTTAGCGCGCTCTCGTTTGGGCTCACCGTCGTTGCCAACAATAACCGCTGTGGCTGGCTCGAAGCATCTTGTTACTCTGCAGCTCAGCGCACGCCAACGTGTGATTCAGAGTGGTCGAGAGGAGGCGAAGAGTGATGGAGAGTGTGTGGTGGTGGTGGTTGTGGTGACCACAGGTCTGTGTTGCGCTGTGATGATATCATTGTGATGTTGCTTCGAACTTGGGTGGAGGAAAATGACCAAAAACAAATACAGTATATCCTCAGGCTGATTCCTGTGACATTACGTAGTACCCTCTTAAAGCATTGTTGATGTCATATTAAACAAAGTTTGCATTTGTCTAACTCCAAACCTTTGATTAGAGATCTAGCAATCTATGTGGAGTAAACATTTTGACTATGATATGTTGTTTAAAAGTACTTCTAAGTCATTTTAATGTATTGGTAAAGTCATTTGAATGTTTAGTGTTTGTTCGAAAACATCTTGTCTAAAAAAATAAAAAATGCTGCTAATATTGTATTAGATGTTGTTTTCTGCATCATTAAATTAATGCCAAAAATTAAAGATAATACAGATTTCTGTCAGTGCTTTGGCAGTTCCACATTTCTACTATGCAATACACTTTGGTATTTTAGGAAATGCTATGTTTTTAGCATTTAGCTTACGTTTTACCAATACATTTGAACAGCTTTACCAAATACAGTGATCCCTCGCTACTTCGCGTTTCGTTTATCACGGCTTCACTACATCGCGGATTTTTTTCCCGATTAAAAAACCATTTAAAACTTCTAAATTGAGGAAACATGTGTTTAACCCTTAGGACAATATAGTATTGCTCCAAATGTTCGTTTACATTCCTGTAGAAGTCACGATCGCGAATTAGCATCTTTCCGCTAACTTGTTAACCTGTTTAGTACTTCTTGTTGGTGACCGTACTTCGCGGATTTCACTTATCGTGGGTGGTTTTTGGAACCAATTAACCGCGATAAACGAGGGATTGCTGTACGTTAAAATGACTTGGCAGTACGTTCGGACAACATACACTTTCAAAGTTAAAACTGTTGACCCAAGACCAGAAACCTTATGTATATTTAAAATTAAAAAAAAAAGAGAGAAAGAGAGAGAGAGAGAAAATGAGCATCCCGGAATGGTTTGCGTGACTCTACCGGTAATAATCACCACTTCATGATTGACGAGTACAAAACGAGGGCCTCTTCCTGGCAAGAATCCCGATAGAACGCAGATGGGGTTCGCAGTGATTCGCCGACATGTCGCGTAGCCTAAACACTTCCCCCCTCCTTCTCGTTGTCAACGATGTCATCATTTTATGTCACACCGTCCGCCAAACAAACACATTTTTGGGCAAGCGCGCACCTTGCACATCATCCCCCTTGTCTGATCTCTTCTCATGAGCATGAATAGAATGTTTCCAGCCGCGATGGCGTATTGTCACTGTGAATAGATGCACTTAAAATTGGGTCAACTTATGCTCGGCGCGCTCATGTGTGCAGCGTGTTGCCAGAAGGCGTGTAGATGTAAGCATGCTGTCATACGCTCGCCGGAATTCTCCCTGGAGAAATGCCCTCAACCTCGTATAAAAGGCTTGGAAAAACAACACAATGATGCTTGTGTTGATATTAAAGATACAGTGATTTTTAAAGATACAGTGATTTTCGTTTATCGCGGATAGTTGGTTCCAAAAACCACCCGCGATAAGTAAAATCCGCAAAGTCACCAACAAGAAGTACTGGGCAGGCTAATGAGTTAGCGGAAATATGCTAATTCGCGATCGTGCTAACGGACTTCTAAAGGAATATAAACGAACATTTGGAGCAATACTACATTGTCTTAAAGGTTAGACACTCAATTTATTTTGACTTTTAAATGTTTTTTTAATTTGAGGAAAAAAAATCCGCGATGTAGTGAAGCCGTGATAAACGAAACGTGAAGTAGCGAGGGATCACTGTACTTACAATTTTGATTTAACTTTTGAGCTGACTTTGTAATGTTTTTACTACTTCTCTCTAATGGGTCATGGTGTGAGAAGGCATGTTGTCTCGTCGATCCGGACACTTGAGACCGAAGACTATAATTGAAGAATAATGGAGAAAAGAGTGCTTTGTTCGACAATGATTTGGTTGCATCTCATTAAAATGCAATAAATCGTCACTCAGCTCTGAGTGGGAATGTTTGCCCACCTTGTAATATGTTTTTACGTTTGAAAATTATTATGCCTATTGACACAGTGGTTTTATATTTTGGGGAAAGAAGAGACTCTAAAGGTATTTAAGAGTTTGGTTTTAAATCACCATTAATCATTGATAATTAACACACTTTGAACCACTGGTGGAGCTAGAGGGGGAGAGGCGAGGGCACTGCCCCCCTTAAAATATTTTTGCCCCCCTCCCCAGGTGCCAGGCAAGATAACTTTTGGGTATTTTCCGATTTTTTGTAAATTTTTGTTCATATTTCCACTGTTTTTTCAGCATTTTAAAAAGAATTTTGCAAGTTTATTTTTAAAAAATTTAAAAATACAGAAATATAAATGTATTGTACCCCTGTCCATAAAAAAAAAAAAATGCTGCCAAAAACAATGTCCCTGTTTTATTTATTTTTCATACTTGGGCAAAACTGTCCTTTGGAATTTGAGGCTCAAAATATGTCAGTGTGGAAAATGATCTGTTGATATTAAGTAAACAAAACACACTCCTTAAACTCACATACAAAAGTACTGTTAAGCTTAACAAAAGTTCAAGAGTTAGAAAATGGAATGATCAGAGTCCAACATAAGGTAGATGTCAGGGGGTCAAATAAAGAGATTTTCTGTAGACTCAACTCTGGTGCTGGCCCGAGTCCTCGATGACAAAGTGCCTTGCGTCAATAGTGAGAGTCTACGATGTCGCCATGTGTGTGTGAATAAATGTGCAAGGGTCGTACAGAGAGGGCCCTCCATTTTAAACAAAGGCCTCCCAGTGTTTGCATCTCTGAAAGCCACATTATTCAAACATTTTGAATATCTTCTTTTATGCTGGCTCACGCTTAGCTTTTGTATCCATTAATGTCTTGGCAAGGTTTTTAAAAGTGCTGACTTAATTTTATGACTTGTTGGTGCGTGGATGGGAGGGGGGGGTGGGGGGTCACGTGAACAAAAGAGGTCGTTGCTTCAAGAAGACGCGTTAGTTTGTTGGACTCAGCATTTCATACTTCTAGCTTCTCCCCGTGTCTTATTTGCCATAACTCGTTAAGGATGTCGTGTTAATTATGGGAACGGCTCAAAGGTGAGCATAAAGGATGGATTAATTTTGGGACGGATGACGCTTTACTAGATTTGAGTTTTAGGTACAGTATATCATTGTTCTGCTTTTTACGTTAAGGAATTTGAAATACTGTTTTTTTTTTTTTCCATGTGTGATGTGAGGTCAAGGTGACGTGCCGCTGCTCTCAGTGTGTAGAGACATTTTGTGAATATTTGTAGTCTGTATGTCATGTTAAATTTGTCTCAAGGTTTGTTCTTCACTATTTTTCTATACCTCATTGCGTGAATGCTAAGAGGTGCATATTTTTATTGTATCTAGGGACTCATATGTTGTGGTGTACTAAATTTCTCAAACAAGTACAGTCCTTATATGGTCGATGATGTTATCAGCGACATAAAATTACTAAATAGACTCCCCCCCTCCCTTTCCTGTAAAGAAATATCACAACCTAGTCTGGGACTATTTTAGTCACAATGCATTGTGTGTATGATATTTTTGGGGTGTATCCATCCCAGCACTAAAAACATTTTCTTCATTGCATGAAGAAAATTACTTTTATGGCATGAGAGAAAATCACGTTCACGTGTGGGCACGTCATCCACCTCCATTTTCATCTTTTCCACAGCACAAAGAGAAAACACAAGTCAGATCATCCAAGCAACGCACAGAAGAAAGCTAATTCGCACACAAGCATGGCAGACCAGAAGTAAGTTTGAGAAGTGTACCCATAAGAGGTCACGTCGGTCTATGCTTGTAATCCATCACATTTGTCTCTGTTTGTGAAACAGATCACAACGAATTTGATCTGATCCGGTTATACTAACAATCACGTGATCAATCTTTGTATTTCCTCTCAGAGACCGACTAGAAGACTTTAAAGTCCAGACAGTGAAGAATATCAACTCGGCCCAGCTACGGCCGCACAGTGAACACTCGAGAGACCGAGCCTCCAAAAGGCTCTCCACCGACTCAAATGGGACCAGCGAAGGAGGTGTGGGTTCCTCCACGCCGGTGGAGTTGACAGCTTTAGAAGAAGCTTTCCGGCGTTTCGCCATTCACGGCGACACGCGGGCTACCGGCAAAGACATGCACGGGAAGAACTGGTCCAAGCTCTGCAAGGACTGCGGCGTGATCGACGGCAAGAATATCACCCTCACTGACGTCGATATCGTCTTCTCTAAAGTCAAGTAAGAAAGCGGACTTCTTCTACCATAAACATAATTTGTGATGTTCAATACCATTTATCGAGTTTGACGTCTATAACTATCAATGGCACTGAATGAGTTAACTACTTTTGACATATATTAAAATTTAATTTAACACAATGACACAAAAAAATTCTGATACAGTCGATGACTCGCCTTGAGTATCGGTGGTTGATATCGGCATCCACAAGAGTTCGATACTTTAAATCAGAGGTGTCAAACTTAATTTTTTTGCGGGCCGCATTGTAGTCATAGTTTCTTTATGACTGTTAACTCAAATAAATATATGAACACCTCATATTATATACAGTAAAATCTACAAAACAAACTAATAACTCGTTTTCAAATCAGACGAGTAAAAACTGGTCAAATATTTTTAAAAAAAGACCCGATACTAATAATTGCTTTCAGTACTCAGAAACAGTCGATCCAGACACAACTCTGGGACTGATATATTTGGAGTAATGTGGTTCACCACAGATGTGCCTTGACAGGACGACTTCTTCATTACTAACGCTGAAGCAGCGATGACTTAAGTCTTAGTCACCGAACACTCACGCATGCCCCACAGTCCAACCAAGTGGCACAAACAAACATTACTCGGTTTTACAATTACAGGAACAGTGTTGGGGGAGGAAAAACACATTTAAATGTGAGAAAACTGCAAAAGAAAATTTGTTATGTTGTCTTTTGGAACAAGCCACTAAGCCAAGCTGCTATCAAAAAGCAGAAGATCTGGGTGGATGACTCCTCATGTTCCTCCCCAGGCCAGATTGGTTCATCCTTTACTGCTTTGATTTAAGTGCACTAGACTCTAATAATAAACGGTGACCTCAATTGCACTAAAGAGGGGAATTTTTTTATCTACTAACCCAACAAAGTGGTTGGACGTATCACAACTTGTTCCTGCACTCTTTTGTGTGTCATGATATTCTTTTAAGTTTATATACTACAGTCGAACTACCGTTAGTGCCATTTTGCTGCTCATCCTCCATTTTGTTGGCATCAAGAATAAAATGTTTTCATCAATTCTAAGGTTCGCCATCCAATTTCTAAAATAAATCAAAATTTCCCATAGGAAACAACAAAAACAACTTTCCCAATTCCATGTACCGTATTTTCCGGACTATAAGGCGCACCTAAAAACCTAAAATTTTCTCAAAAGCCGACTTTATAGTCCCGTGCGCCTTATATATGGACCAAATTCCTAAATCTAAACTGGCTCAAAGCATTGTGTCATGAAATCAATCATAAGTGGCCCGCTGAAGACTATGAATGAATCAAAAAGACTATGGATCATTATTTTGTGATTATAAAGTAATTTGTTGCATCTGAAGTTGAAATAAAAAAGATAAAATGGAGAATGATTTGATTTGGATTAAAAATCTGACATGATACATTAATGGTGCGCCTTATAGTCCGGTGCGCCTTATATAAGGACAAAGTTTTAAAATTGGCCATTCATTGAAGGTGCGCCTTATAGTCCAGAAAATACGGTATATAAAACATTGTTTTGATACTCCCAAAGCTAATGCTAAGCTAAAGCAAAGCTGGAATACATGCTAAACAGATATCCAACGTTGACACTTTGGTGAATGGCACAATATCATGACAGCACACATGTGACTGTCAGCCTTGAGGTCAGTACAGTAGCATCTGTGTCAAGTGGAGCCGGGTCCAGACTGAAAGGGGGGTGGCGACTAGCCCCGGGCCTGACTGAGCAGCGTGCATTTCCTTTTAATCAGCGTCAAGGCTGTTTGCATGCTCATGTACATGAAATTAATGAGCGCTTTCCTGACGTTCGGAGTGATGAGAAACGTGGAGCCTCAACGTAAACTATGAATCTAGTGTAGACTAATTAATTACCAGCATGCTTTAATGGTGGCTTTATTTTCCATGCCGTGGTTCCCCGTGAACGAACAATATTGGAAGCCGTGTGTTAAACACATTCTTCCGTCTGCGTTGGTTCTACCGGTCCGCCGTGCCGCAGATGTTTCAAGTATGTAAATTAAACAGGTCAGCTGAGTTTTCCAAGGTGAAATAATGTTCCATTCCCTATCCTTCTTCATTGTAACCTCCTTAAATACTGATATGCTGTTTATTTATAAAGCTTAACTATTTCGATATTTAACGGTAAGCCCGATTTGACTCCATCGGACGGGGACACAGATTTGTCTTCCTTCGACAAGCGGCAGTGGAAGTTTAGCTTCCCGTCTGACATTAGACAGCATGGGAATGATTCCCAGCATGGAGCGCTGATGGACCGCCTAAACAGAACAGGTCAATGGGGTGAGGAAAAAAAATAATGATCAACCCTAACACCCCCCCGTGTTTACTGTGGCTTGTTGCTATGACGGCAGGTTGCCCCGGGAGACGGTAGGGCTGCATATGCTGTTGTTTGGTTGATCCATCTCCACAGCGATGAATGTTTGTGTTTGTTACTATGTGGAAGTGAAAGGGGCACACGGCCAAGTAGACAAGTGAAGCACTCACATGGAGCGTGAGTGAGCGAGATCTGACTTATTGCCAGCTGTTACGAGTTGACCTTATGAATGTCAATGCATTTGCTTCCACATGAACTAGTACGAGTAAAAGTGGCTCTCCTCAGAAACGGCGCACGTCTGCTGAGAGATGCTGATGTTGAGCCGAATTGCCAAATAAATAAATAAATAAATAAATATTTAATTTAATTTAATTTAATTTAATTTAATTTTAGTTTTTTTCCTGTAATTTAATTGATTTTTTTTCCTGTAATAAATCACTGTTTTGCTGTTTCAGGAAGAAATAAATAATAAAATAAATAAATAAATATTTCCATCCATCCATCCATCCATTTTCTGAACCGCTTAGTCCCCACGGGGGTCGCGGGCGTGCTGGAGCCTATCCCAGCCGTCATCGGGCAGTAGGCGGGGGACACCCTGAACTGGTTGCCAGCCAATCGCAGGGCACACAGAGACAGACAACCAATCGCACTCACACTCACACCTAGGGACAATTTGGAGTCTTCAATCGGCCTACCAAGCATGTTTTTGGAATGTGGGAGGAAACCGGAGTGCCCGGAGAAAACCCACGCGGGCCCGGGGAGAACATGCAAACTCCACACAGGGAGGGCCGGAGGTGGAATCGAACCCGTACCCTCCTAACTGTGAGGCGGACGTGCTAACCAGTGCGCCACCGAGCCGCCAAAAAATATTTAATTTAATTTAATTTAATTTAATTTAATTTTAGTTTTTTTCCTGTAATTTAATTGATTTTTTTTTCCTGTAATAAATCACTGTTTTGCTGTTTCAGGAAGAAATCCTGTCGCACCATCACGTACGATGAGTTCAAGAATGCGCTAGGAGAGCTAGCCAGGAAGAAGTACAAGGAGAAGACTGGAGAGGAAGCCGAGGCTGAAGTATTCAAGTTGATCGAAGGGAAGACGCCTGTGATCGCCGGGGTCACGGTAAGACTTCTGGTTCGAGTTTTGGAGGGTGGGCGGTGTTAATATAAAAAAAAAAAAACTCCGTTGCAGAGGGCCGTCGCTTCCCCCACAGTGAACCGCCTGACAGACACCACCAAGTTCACGGGGTCACACAAGGAGCGCTTTGACGACACGGGACGCGGGAAGGGTAAGGCGGGACGAGTCGACCTGGTCGATACTTCGGGATACGTCTCGGGATACAAGCATCGAGGGACCTATGAAAAGAAGGTCACCAAACCCCCCGGTGCTAAACCCATGTGAGATACAGAAATATGGATCGAGGATCGGCGAGGATCGTTTTCTTTGAAAAAAGTACTCCGAAAAAAAAATACATTATCATATATTTTCCCACCCGGTTGTTTTGTGTGTGGAGAGAGTTCCTCCCCTTGTGAAAGTGTGAGAACTGGAAAACTGTTTACATCTATTTTTACAAAGTCTTCACCAGCTGGTACATTCCTGTCTAATAGTGAGTAATTGCCAAGAGGAGAACGATGCCGATGATGATGATGATGATGAAGCTCTGTTGTTTTGATCGGGCCTTAAAATATTTATCAAGCACAATGAAAGCCAATTAAAACAGCACAAAAAGCTTTTATCTAATAACACTGCACTTTTTTTTTTTGCAGGAAAAAAATACTTTCTACACCCATTTTAGAATTTAAATTGGCCGTGTTCCAGATAATTGGCACACATTTGTATATTTAATATTCTGATTTATGTCTATTACTTGTCTAGTCTCCCTACTTTTGCTGTTCATATTCTTTCTTTTATAAAATCAGCCATTTTGTTTCTCCCAAGTCAAATTAATTAACAATTACCAAATTCTTAATCTGTGAATTTAGGGGTCGAAAGCGCAATTGTGCAAGATTGTATTTTTGAGATTAGATACCCCCCCCAAAAAAAATACCTCTAATATATTTGTGGTTAGATTGTGTATTAATTACTAACCGTAGCCACTTGTTTAATATGGCTTAATATTCCTTTCCGTGTTTCTGTACTTTGTGCATGTTATGATGTATTTTACATTTGAGAAGCACAGAAATGATTTGTTGTATTTGATCTACTGTGCCTGCTGTAAGGACGGACTACTGGACAGTTGTTTTCTTTCTTAGAAATCTTAAGTGATGATGAAACGGTGTTGTCGCTCGAATTGTATACAATATGTAAAAACTTGGCCTGCCATCAAATGCTGTTATATTTGTTATCCAGAGAACCTTTAACGTGTGGTACTGTCATCTGAGGCACAAATTTGAAAGGAGTTATGTCCTTAAATACTGAAAAGGAAAAAAATCCAAACTTTTGTAGAACATTTTTAACAGTGTTGTCACACTTGCCTGCAACCGCAAAAGTATTGCAGCTTTATGTGTGTGATTATTTTGTCCGCTCGAGTAAGCTCCCCGTGCTTAATGCCAAATACTGTGCACCTTTCATGTGGAGGAACGATATGTGTGTTATTATTTTTGAATTTATAACATTTTAATGTGCTATTGTGTCCCCCCCGGTGCATGCAGTGGATCTTTGTACTTGTTCTTTAGAACTCTTAATTGTGTGTTGATGATTTGTAGTGTATTCTTGAGAATAAAACAAAAAGGGCACATCGAACAAATATTTCTGCAGTGAAAAGTTTTATGTAATGATCACTTTTGTGGCATCAATTGTAGTGTGTGTGTGTGTGTGTGTGTGTGTGTGTGTGTGTCCGATGCCTCAAGTCAACTCACACTTAGACATAAGCATCCTTTAATAAATTATCTCTTAGAGGTTCAAGTTCAAATAAACATTGACATTGTTTTGAAATAATAAATAGGTCAACTATTGGATAGGCGGAGCTAGAAGAGGGGCACTGCCCCACCTGAAATTTGCCTGGAATTTTGAGGTGCATGCAGTTTTAAAAATGATGCTTCATCCCTGCAGGATCTCCTTCATCCCATTCTTGAACACTTCCAGTCAAACCTGTCGCGAGACAAAATTCCCAAAGTGAGTATTTTTGAAGTTTCATCATTTTTATCGGCAAAACAAAGATGGTGGAGGATATTCATTTTTCTCCTCAGATCTTCCAACTCCTCCTTCAGCTCCTCCACCTTTCTTCAAGCCTCTATTTATGCAACACATATCAAAAGCTTGCTTGAAATGAATTTCAATTGGCCTTGGAACTCACTTTTGGTGGCGCAAGTGACAGGTTGCTCCGCCATTGGCATTTGTGTTGCAATTTTTGTGACTTCAACAAATCTTTTCGAAGAGCGACGTTCTCCTCCATGGCAATTCTCAGCTGGGCGTTGAGTTCTTCCTGCATTGGTTGGAGCAAAAACTCATTTGACTCGGAAGAGGACGTGTTGACCGGCATAAAATCTCAAAATTTAGCAAACCCACCAAATCAGCCATGAACTTGTCCACTTCAGCTTTGTGTTCTTTCTCTTGTAAATTCGCAAAATTACACAACTCGCCCATTTCCTCTTTTAAGGTCTTGACCTCAGCATCCTGGGAAGTGATGTGGTTTTCCATCATGCAGAGTATCTGGACAATCTGAGCTGTGGGAGAATGTGAGATTTCTTTTTTTTTATCTCAACTTCCTGTAATTAGACATAATCCCCAAGGCAAACTCACTCAGGAAGTTGGTGTTAAGTTCCAGACTGTTCTCTCCCACCCAGTGTTTGTCCATGATGTCCAGTAGCTCCTGCAAGGGCTTCCTGTAACAACCCTGGAAGGAGCATTCAGATGATCAGATGATCATCAAACAAAAAAACCCTTACAGCCAGAAATGTACCTGCTGCTTGTTTTCTGCTTGTGCCAGCTTGTTTTCTGCTTGTGCCAAAGCTGCCGGTTTGGTCACTGATGGGGGATTCAAAATGGGAGATTAATCTTCAATTCAGACAGATGGAGAAATGCAAGGAGTTGTAACTAGGTGGCGCTGTGCCTTGCTCAACAGCGATCGTAGTCAGCCAATCAACTGTTTGCTGTCAATTAGACTGACCTAACACTCCACATAAACATCTGAATGTAAGCTAAAAATAATAATTCACACTGCGAGAACTGTTTTAAAACGGCTCTCTGTTGCCATCTAGTGGTGGAATTACGCAATTGACTTTAACAGATGTAACAGAAGCACATGCACAGATTTTTTTCTTTTGTAGATTTTGTTCAGATTTCTGTGTTGCCACCTAGTGTTGGAATCACGCAACTGTAGTTAACAGATGTAACAGAAGCACATGCACAGATTTTTTCTTTTGTAGATTTTGTTGAGATTTTCTGTTAAAAGAAAGAAAGACAGAATACAGAAGATGTCTCACGGGGGTTCTGATGAGATGACAAGTAAGTGGAGCTTTTGTGATTGGCAGCAAAGTGGTTCAGTCTAATGAGATTAGCCTCATTCATTAGGGAGAGCTTCATGTTGAGGTGATCCAATAACGCCTGGCGGTTATCACGACTTCTGAAAATCATGAGTGAGACAACTAACAGGATTGCTCAGTGATAAAAACAGTTGAATTGTGTAAATTGAATCCGCAAATTAATGTTTGCACAAATTATGATTGCTTCAACCTTTGTTGAGAATACTTCCTCTTGGCAGACTTGCGCTCACCCTCTTTGACCGGACATCCATCTAAAGAAAGAAGTATAAAGAAACACAAAAAATTAATATGGGGTTAGCAGTCTGACTTTTAAGTGAACTTTTGACGTCTTACCCAAATTCCGCAGGCTGATCATGTTATGCACCAAAACATGTCGGTAGTAAGGGTCACTCTTACCCAGAGGATTGAGTCTCAGATCAAGACATCTCAAAAGTGGCAGCTCAAAGAGAACCTCTACCTCTTCCAGGGAAGGTATGCAGTTGTAGTATAAATTTAAGCTCTGTAAATGTTTCAGACTTTGCAGACCCTAAAGAGGAATAACAAAAGACATCAAACACATTATGTGACACCATTAAAACAGAACAATGTCACTCATCAAGCCTACCTCAATGCAGACTAATGAATTATGTGAAAGATTCAGAGATTTCAGGCGCTCAAAATTGTCCAGTCCATTTCCCAAATATCCAATTTTCTCCTTGTGGTTACCAGGGATACTCAGTGAGCGGACATCTCCTGTTCAGAATGTACAGATTAACCCTAATTTTGGTAGCAAAGGCAATAATTGTTGCTGTATTTTTTCATAGATTGACTTTGAAATGTACTTTAATAATTAATATGCATCGTCATGATAGAAAGAAGGAACGCTACCAACGCGTTGACGGTTTAATCCCACTTTCTTTATAATCCACTCTTCGGTTAAAGACACCAAAGTCAAAGCTGACATTTTCTTCCTTTAACGGAGTAAGTCAAAACTGATCATATATTGTTATTTAATATTGTTCGAGTGACCCGAAAGATAACAGCTAAAATCTAATTTCCTTTCAACTCCGCCAATTTGCGAGTTTACGGGGTACATAAACGCATCAATTATGCGCCTGCGCACTGTCGGCGTCTGGGTATGTCACGTGTCTAAACAAACGTGCTACTGTTTAGCAAAGTTCTTCTTGTTTAATCAACATTTTCGCTTTAACTACAATATATATAGAATATTATTTGATTTTCTTATGTTATGTTATATCTGTAGGTATTTCCAAACAAGTCTCATTTGTCAAAATCACTTTATTTCGGATTAATGGCGGTCAATGTGTTGATATCAATAATCAATATAACGTTGTTTTCCTCGGCTCTTTTCTCCTCCTATAAACTCTTTAAGGTAAGTATCCCAAGTGAATGAAATATATATTAAATATGAGCAGGTTATTTGTTAAAACATTCATTAAATGTGTATATAAACAATGTTTTCATTTTCTTCTGTAGGACCACAGAGCTCCCTCAGTTGGTTTCTTCCTGGTTGGAGTCTCTGCAGGACTTTCTATTTTGCCTTCCTCAAGCACATTCCTCACTTCACTCCAGAAAGATGCAGAATGTGCCGCAGAGGTTCTGGCTCCAGCTCTACTCGCCTTCCACTTCCTCTGGCTCAGTGAAGACCGCAACACAGCATGTCTTCTCCTGTGTGGTTCCTGCTTGTTGCTAGGACTGTGTGACAGATTCTCCGCAGAAACACTCACTGTCCTATGTCGCTGCATTGGCCTGGCATCCTTGTCCTGTTGCCTCATGGTGTGTCTATTGGCAGGAAACCTCACAGGAGTCCTGACCAGTCTAGCAGTTAACCTTCCAGTACTTCTGGCGCCTACTTATGGACCACACACCTTTTCAATACTTGTCTCTCCAACCGCCAACCAGCTAACCAAGAAGTGGCTTTTGAAAGTCTCCATGGCCATCGGCTGTTTGACCTCAAAACATTCCCTGGACAAACTTCAGTTGGATGTGGCTGACCGATATCACTTAAACTTGTAGAATGTTGTTCATCTTGGCATTATTTGTTTAATAATACTCTCAAAGGCTTACTGGTGTTATTCTAGTTTAATATGGGGGGTGAATGGTGGATTAACATAATGCAGTTGTCAGGGTTAACACACATCCAGTATTTATTTTGTTGCCTTTATCTCCATTTATTTATCCTTTTTGTTCTTTCTGTCATATTTATGTATTTCTAATGATTTGTTGTGTCTGATAATTGTTTAAAATTAAGACCATTTTTGTTTTGCAGCAGTATTTTGGCACTGGTATGATAGCATTTGTTTTTTTGATGAGCTAAAAGAGCTAATGTTAGCATTGAGCACTTGAATTATTTTCTGTCAATCCTCCATGGCGGCTGACTCAGGCTCCGCACTGAGCATGCTCGACCCAGCTGCAGCTTGTAAATGGGCCAAGTGTGCAGAGGAGGAGGAGAAAGGGGAGGGGAAAACAATCTGATGGACTGCATGGCATCGGGATGCTGTTGCTTGTATGAGAAAAGAAGCTGCATGGGAAAGATGTGTCACGGATGAAGCGCGAATGACGGGAATGTCGAATCGTTACCGCAAAGACGACGACGATATGTGTTAAGGTAAATAAGACTGGGTGTTCTGCATGGCTATTAAAATTTTCACTGGAAATGACCTCTGCTGCATGATTTGTTTTCATTTCACAGGAACTGTGAACTGCGTGGAGATGTACGCCTTCTACTCTCTTTTAGTCTACATCTTCTACACTGTCTTCAAGAAAGAGGAGGAGGAAGCCTTGGAGGCATCATGTGGAGCTTCCACAGATGTACGTCTAGCCATATCATATTCAGCCTTTGTCAAATAATTGCACGATGGCTTTGCATGAGTATTAACAAAAACCCGACAATTCAAAACCACAATCTCTTTCTTGGATATAAACCAGGAGCACAGCGTGTAAATATTGTGATCACATCCCCACCTGACCCTCATTTATCTTACTGTGCTCAGGAGCCAAGACCTGTTTCCATGGAAACAGGGAGAAGAGGGAGTAATGGCCACACCCCCAAAATGAGAAAAAAAACCTGTGCTAGGCTTAGTGACTCAAGTAAGTGTTGAAAATAAAGAAGTAATGGATATGAATTGTGTGATGTTTACATTCTGATGTCCTCATCCAGGCAGTAGCAGCGAAAGCGATGATATGTCTCTGAGCGATGAAGACGAGCAAGATGGCACTGACCTCCCAGCTTGCACACCTCTGGCTGCATTTTTATCCTTCAAGCAGGAGACTGACAAGAGGAAGAACTCGCCGGGCCATCTGGAGACACCAGGGAAGGTAATATGAGCCATTTTTATTTCTATTCATCTTGGTGATAATCAATTTGTGCCCAGTTGGGAGAGTCCCCATTGATGGCCGTCATGTCCCACCTACTGAGCTTCCTGGAGCAGTACTCCCACTTCCAGCAACTGCAACAGCAGGCCGAGCAGTACCGCGTCCAACTCAAGCGGCACCGGGTGCAACACCGCCGACAGATGAAAGCGTTGCGGGCCTCCTACCGCCGACGCCTCAAGGACAAGAAGAGCATCATTTGTAACCTGGAGGAAGCCGTCGAACGACAACTCAGCCCGCAGAGTGACGGTGAGGGAAAGAGGGGGAGGGGGATTGGATATTTACATGTCAGCTAGAACTAGACAGCGTGGAGCAGATGTGGCTTTTTGACCCAGGAGCAGAAAGGCAGAAGTAATTCTAAGCTCTGTTAGTCGTGCATGTATTTATAGTACATGTGAACGATACCACCACCAGAGACGAAAGTCTGCGATGTCCATCTCGTGAATATTGATGATTAGGTGGCGGGACAAGGATGCGGCATCGCTCGTCGAAATGGGTGGGTTAAGTCCAAAGCGGTTTGGAAGGTGTTTATGAATAATATCTGAGAGTTTTTCGCTCCCTTGCAAATGCATTTACAAGTCTGGCACATGCAAGTTGGCACGTGTTGGACTAAAAATAGCCGTGGCGGCCTGGTGTCCTTGTAAAGCCGTTTGCTTTGTTTTGTTTAGAATGTAACATGCAAGGCCTTAGGGAATGTTTCTCATAAAAAAAATACATTATGCAGTTTTTTTTATTATCAAGAAATCTGCTGTATTGCTCATTGTGCGTATTTTAATGTTCTTCTGCACAGCTTGACTGCATCATGGTGACGCAGCAAACCTAATTTAACATTAGCATGGCCTGCATCGGAGATCAGAGTTGACAGAGCTTGTCTGGTCAATCTTGAAGGTGTGATTATTAAGATGCTGCAGGGCCTGCTTTTTCTGTTCCTTTTAAATTGGATATGGACGAGGTTGTTGTTTTTTTCTGCTTGAGTGAGGCTACACGTGAGCAGCTTGGAACTACCTGGTGTGTGAAAAAGCTCTAAGTGCATCCCTGATGTTCATTAATATTACACAAGCCTTGAAGTATTAAACTAGAGAAATTAATATGTAACTATATAATACGTATATCTTTCAATTTCTGCAGTACACGTCCTCCTTAGGCTCAATGATGGCAAATTAAAGGGTTACTATTTCTGGTTGACCTAATTTGAATATGGGTGAGATGTGACAGAAATGATTGGAGCTCTATTAAAGATGGTAATTGTGCAGTTCCAGGCGAGAGCGGCAGTGATGCGGGGGCTCAAGCGGGAGTTCACAGCCTGGTGGAGTCTCTGTACAACCTGCAGGGGGAACGTAGCAAGCTCAGAGGAGAACTCCGTCTACTGCGCTCGCAGCTCGAACAGAAGGATCAAGACCGACACTCGCGGATACTTGCCTTTCAGCAGCAGGTAGCGACAGTATGAAAACTTCTCGAAGATCTCAGCGTGTCTAAAATTTGCTTTTCCTGCGCAGATCGATGAGCTTAAAAGTGGAATCGAAGAACGTGAGGAGGAACTGTGCAGACTCAAAACCGCCACTGTGAGTGCTATCAAGTGAGGACACACCATGTGTATTCCCCCTGTCCCAATACTTTTGTCCATCATTGTCAGGGTGCCACAGATTCCGAAAAGCGAGCGTTATGTCTTTCGGCGGAGAACGAGACGCTCAAGCAGAGCCTGACTGTCACCCAAGGTCTCCTGCAGCAGCTTACCACCATCCCTTCCCAGTCCAGCACCATGCTCATCAAGGTAAGACACGCTCACGTTTATCACGTATTTTTTTTAATCGTTCCCATCGTCCCGTTTAAGGAAAACGAGAATCTGCGAAGCCGAGTGCAGCAGCTGGAGGCCTCCCTGCAGCAACGCGCCGAGCGGCTGTCGCAGCTGGAGCAGCAGAGCGAACAGAGCGAGTGGAGGAGGGGGGAGGAGCTGAGAAGACGAGAGGACAGAGTGAGGGAGCTTCAGCTGGAGTTGGATCGAGAGAGGGGCAAGGAGCCGCTGGTTAAGGTAACTCGTTTTCGGGATCATGGGTATTTAAAATTTGAGACAATTGTAGTTTTTTTTTTTCTCTCCAGTATGTTACCAAGACAGTTGAAGTTGAATCTCCGGCCACCGTGAAGCAGCTGACCAAAGCCAGACAGAGGAACGAGCTGCTATCCGAGAAGTTGTCCAACCAGAACGAGCGCTGCAAACAGCTGGAGGAGCAAATCCGTAAATCGGATGAATACAGCTGTAATCTGCAACACAAGGTACAGCGCAATATCTTGATTATTGTATTGTGTGCTGTGTGGGATCATAAAAGAAAACAAATTATATACTAATCATATCTACGTCCCTTTTTATAGATTGCAGCTTATGAGCGGGAGATCGGACAGCTGAGGGAGGAGCTCCTGAAGGAGATCGGCCATTTGGAGGAGAGGAAAGAAGAGGCGGTGAAGGCTGCCGCAAATTGTTCGGCTGAACACTTTCAGGATTTGCAGCACCAATTCTTTGGTCAGTTATATCACATCCACAAACTTTCCATGTCAGCCCATTGAATCTAATTTATATCCCCCCGCAGGTTTACAGAAACGTTTGACTGCCCTCCCACCAACTCTGCGCTGCATGAAAACAGACTACGCCAGCCTGAGGAGCCAAGTTCGGAACTTCTCAGAGTTTTATGGAGCGGCGATTAAGGAGGCAAAGAAACAGGTAACCAGTGGCAATGACCTATATTCAATTTAATTTAATCCATGTATCATAATTTATTTTAATTTATTATTATTTATTTTTTGTTTATTATATTTTGTTTATTTTTATTTATTTATCATGTATCATAATTTAATCCATTCATTAGTTATTTACTATTCACTATACTATCTATGCATACACAAAAATAATATTTTTTGTTTGGCAGGTTTCCGCAGCAATCTCTGAGATGTCAGAGGCCAACAAAGACCTTCTGGAGAAATACAGAAAGGAGGTTGCGCTGCGCAGGAAGTTGCACGAGCAGCTTGTGGAACTCAAAGGTTTGCGACAATGCAAAATGACATCATTTTACTGATGATTGTCATAGTAGCAGCAGTATCATATTCTGAGTATTGCGCCCCCTAGGGAACATCCGTGTGCTGTGCCGCGTAAAGCCTGTGCTGAAAGAGGACCAACACGAGGAGGGCCAAGCCGTGGTGGTTACCGCCGACCTCGACAATGAGTCCTCTCTGAGCGTGCTGAGTAAAGGGAAGGGTCGCACTTTTGAACTGGACAAGGTCTTCCATCCTCAGGCTACACAGGAAGAGGTAACACAGCTGAACACCACAAAAAAAAGAATTGTTTAGAAAGCTGTGATGTCGTCTTTTAGGTCTTTCAAGAGATTGAACCACTTGTGACCTCATGCATCGATGGCTACCATGTTTGTATATTTGCGTATGGACAGACTGGTTCTGGGAAAACATACACAATGGAGGTAATGATTGAAGGGATATGGAAGGTTGCAAATATAAGCTCATTATTTGATCAAATCAATTCAGGCTGTTTGTTCTGCTATTTAGGGCAGTGTGGAGAATCCTGGTATCAACCAGAGGGCCCTGAAACATCTCTTTAGCGGAATAGAAGAGCGGAAGGATATGTGGTCCTACATCGTCACTGTCAGCTCTGTGGAGATCTACAATGAGGTGCTAAGGTAGAAATTTCTCCCCGAGCGAAGCACGAGGATGGGACTATGACTCTCGGTTAATATCAAATTTTGTCTCTCAGAGATCTTCTGAGTAAGGATGGAGAGAAACTAGACATCAAAATCAACCCGGACGGAACGGGACAGCTGCACGTGCCGGGCCTCAGGGTCATCGAGGTTAAGAGCTTTCAGCATATCAAGAAGGTAACAGATTTTGGATCTTTAGTATAGTACCAAGGGTGTCAAACTCCAAAATATAGTCAGTCCCATAATAATATTACAAATATACAATTTCCGGCTTCTGTGGGCAACATAAAATGATGCAGCAGGCCGGGATCCGGTCCTCAAACCTTGAGTTTGCCACCCCGGGGGTATTAAAAATACTCAATCTGTTTATGTCCAGATTTTAGCCATGGCCCGCAGGAACAGGATCACATTTGGAACTCAGATGAACCAGCACAGCTCTCGCTCTCACGCTCTGCTCTGCATCACCGTTCAGGGCACCGACCTCGCCACCGGCTCCAAAACCACCGGTGAGTCATACAGGCGTCAATATTTCAACATCCTGCTGTCGAATTTATATGATTCGACATTCTCCCGCCTGATGACATTTCAAAGGTAATTTTTTTTCTCGCCCTCAGGCAAGTTGAACCTCGTCGACCTGGCGGGATCAGAGAGGGTATGGAAATCCGGCGCGGAAGGTGAAAGGCTGAAGGAGGCTCAGAATATCAACCGCTCCCTGTTGGCCCTCGGGGACGTCATCCAGGCCCTGAGAGCGCGCCAGACTCACATCCCGTTCAGAAACTCTCGCCTTACGTACTTATTGCAGGACTCGCTGGGTAAAGGCAGCAAGACGGCCATGGTGGTGCAGGTAGGACCAGCACGGATTTGGAATTCACCAAAAGGGGTTTTGTTGATTAACATGCTTTGCCGTCATTCCCAAAGGTGTCTTCTCTGGAGAGCAACGTAGGCGAGACACTCTGCTCGCTGAAGTTTGCCCAAAGAGTGTGCAAGGTGGAGCTCGGCCCTGCAGCCAGGAAGATCGAATCCGGCGGCGGCCATTGCGACTGAGCCAGTGACTAACTACGCAAACACGGTCACTCTCGAGGTTTGTTACTTTTCAATAGCAAACAACGGCTATTTTTTTTGCTCAAGGGCTGACCAACAGAAAAGTGAGTACCCCTTTGTCATCATCGAGCACATACAGGAATATTTATACCTTCACTCCGAGTGCCAAAGAAACGTCTGCCTCCACCTTGTACGGTTCTATGCTTCCTTGAGCCACTGTTCTCTCACTTTCCTAAAGAAAAAAAAAAATAGCCATTCAGGATCTTCTCACCAATCATCAGCATTTAGAGCAGCATCGGCATTTTTATTAGACTCCCACAAATGTTATCTTGTGATGTTTTGGCTGATATTTTCCCCAATGTAGTAGATAGTCCAACATGTTACGTAATGACACTTAATTCACATATTGGGTTATTTATCTGATGGGAGTGACTGAATGCTTTGCTTCTCTTTCGAGCCTTATTTTTTTGCCTTTTAGCAATGGCAGTCGAGTGTGCAGGTGGCCTTGTATTGTCGTGATTAGTGCAAGAGGAGGAAGTTTGGGCCTATATGGACAATAAACGCACTTTATGGTTAGGGCGCTGTTATTTCGGAAAAGGTTGGCAATAGATATCACTAGTGAATGTCGTATCAAAAAAAAAAAACTTCCCCGATGTTTCTTCATCATTGTTCCAGTACGTCACCCTGAGAATCGAAGCTCTTTTAATCGATTCACTTGTAGCAAAGCATCGTGGTCGTTTATTAATTAGAGAGTGATAGTTTTCCTAACAAATGTATTTAAAAAGTGCGTGGATGCTGATTGACCCAATAAAACACAGGGTTTTGAAAAAGACAAGGTGGAGTTTACTTCCATTTAAAACATATTACAACCGCAAATATGAAAGGTTCAGCCAGGCTGTTTACAATTTAACCACATATACAGATTGTACAATTGTATTAGCATGATAGAAAAAAATAAAAAATAACACGCAGGGCAAGTCTGGACAAAGTTTCCAGCTGTGACAAACAATCCAAAGAATTGGCGCCCCTCCTTGATATTCACATTTTCCACTGTGGCTTATCTTCCAATCAGTCCGAGTCTTCCTGTTCTGCTTGTACCGCTCCCACCATACCAGCCAACTCCTCCTCGCTGCCTCGCAAACGATCGCCTAAACACCATACGCAGATAAAAATTTATATCTCAAAAGATCTTGAACAAAAAGAGGAGTGACAACAATACTAACGAATGAGTTCAGCGATGGCTCTTTGTGTTCTCCTTGACAGCTTCTCCAGTTTCTTTGCCACATCCCGCTTGAGATCCCTTGATTTAAAACAACACAGTTAGTCACAGGTAACTTTTAATTCACACCGAAGAAAAACTTCTTACCAGTCTGGTTTCCTTGGAGCCAAGTTAGCCAAATCCTGTGAAAATTAAATCCAACACAATCTGAAAAACTATTTGTGCTTCAGCAATGAAATGAAAAAAGACAACGCACCACTTCTTCAATGATGGGCTCGGGATTGGCTGCATTTAACTGGTCTTTGACTTTATCCTCCACTGGAAACCAAGAAATCTCTGTCACAGTCGGACTTTACTTAAATTTAGAAAAATAATGAAGATTCTGCACAAACCTGATGCCGGTTTGGCTTTGGGGACCTGCCTCTCTTTTAGCACGTCATCCTCTGGAGTATAGTTTCTCAACTTCAGGTCCCTTAGCAGAATCAGAGACATCTTCAAGTCAATAAAGATGAGATCACCATAATTTTTATTCTCATAAAATTTGGCTCCATAAAAGCTGACAGACTTGGCTTTGAACATACAAGTGTATCCTCTAACCTTCCAGTAGGGGGTGCTATTGGCTTTAGTGACATAAAAAAAGACCATCTGCATCCCTGTATAAGCCGCCTGTTGATTGACTGGAAGCTGGGGAATAAAGTCGCCCTTTTTTCCCCTCCCTGTGAACCCGTCCAGTTAACACGTCCCACCTGCTCCCGGGCACAGACAACAACCGGCCCGAGGAATGCCGTCCTTGACATTTTAATTACTTTCATCATGTCTCTTCATAGAGGAATTCTTGGCAGACTCAACTCGACGACCACACAGGGTCCGAGGGTCGCATGGCCGTGCGGGGAACAAGAGGAGAGTTCTCTGAGCTTGTGAGCAAGCTAGCGAGGGCACGTAGTTGACACCCCCCCCCGACCCCCCTTTGCAGCCAACAGATGCGTGCCTTGTATGGCTATAGGCAGGGATGCTGGTCATGTTCGCCACTCTTACTTTTCTCCTTGCATCTTAAGTCTTTAACGAAGAGGCGACGTGAGTAAAAACACAAGTCCGCTTGTTTGCTGTTGCTGGAATTTACCTTGTGGTTAATATAATCGACACATAATCTTTTTTTTTAATCTTTTGCAACCAACGTGTGACTCTTCAAGCTTGAGTTGAGCAAAGTGATCCCTCATTAAATTTTCAAGACTAGACACACTATCCAAAATGGGTGTCTTGGATTGCAAAAAGCGATAAATTTAGCCAGATGATTTTATTTTCTGCCTTTGCTTATTGTCATTCGTAGAAAAGCCGTCATTCCATTCTATCGTGAGAAATGACTTCAGTCGGACCGGAGGAAATACAGAGGGCACTCCCTTGGTGTCGTCAGCTTGCAGTCATTAAATATAAACAATGGAAAAGGTCTTGCAGGACAGGAAAGATGGCTGCTTGCTTGTGCATACCAAATGATGCCAAGCTGCAGGATATTTGAGCTGCTCACAACACGAGGATGTGATGCTAGCCAGAGTTCAATGTCACCAATAATTGGTGTTGAGATGATAAACATTCGGATCGGTGTGAAAGAAATAATAGGTCAAGACGCAAAAAAACATGTACGACGAACTAACTTGTGTCTCTGCTCCGGTTCTTCCTCTTCCAATGAAGCTTTTTTAAGCTCCGGCTCACCATCTTCCTGTTCTCGCCCCTGTTGGAATAAAACAATAGCTTAAGGGCTAACAAACTGAATCTCGTTTGCAGCATCATTTTTAAATCGATCACGAGTTGCAACAAAGTCAACAAATAACAAGCTTGCACAAATCCTGGGAAAAAGACAAACTGTAACAAAGGATATCAAATCCCACCCATGGTGCATTTTCCTGAAGACGCTTCCTGTCCGCATGCTACAACAATTCATAGCTCTGACTCATTCTTGAGGGAGTACAAAAAGGGAAGCAAGGAATGTCAACAGTGCTCCATCAAACTTGGCCATGCCAATTTCTTTCCATTTTGTGTCACCTCAGTGGCATCTCCTGTGATCAGTTAAAAAGCTTCACTACAATATATTAAAGCACTTAAAACACTGACAACTAGTAGTAAAAAATATTGTTGTCTGCAAAATTTGCACAAATTGCATGTAGAGATTTATTAGAATAACTTATTAGATATTTGAATAACTGACAGATTGCCCATACTGGGAAGTGCACGTTGAGGTCAAACAATATGTGCAGTTCTGTTTTATTGTCGTGCTAATCTGCTAATACATCCTCTTTATTTTTCAAAAAACAAGCCGGATGTGGAACTACTCGTCGAGCCGATGACGTCACGACTAGCATCAATGCTAAATCTTACAACTAGCAGCAAAGACCAATCGCAGCAAATTCACAGCGTGCATCATGATAATATTTTATAAATATTACTCTTGTACGTTATTTATTGCGACATAAAAGTCCAGGAATAGTTATATGACCGGTTAGCGCTCAAACACTTGATAGCTACAGGCTAACAATGCTAAACAATTTACAAGAAACCAACAATTTCTGAGCACTAACATTATGTCTGTCCGACTTATATCTATACTTACGTGGACTTGTTTATCCCTCAACGCTTTCAATCTCTCTTTTCGCTTCAGGGCTTGTTCCTGGAGGGACCCGATATTTTTGTCCATGCTTAGCCCTCACTAGCTGCTCCGTAGTTCGGTAATCTATTACAAAACCTAGGTTAGGTTAATGTAATCAACTGACGAGCAATCGATTGCATCGACCTGCTGCGCCTTCTTTTTATTTAAATTAATAGCAACAACATAGGCAACAGCATAAATAGTAGTGCAGCTAGATAATAATAATAATAATAATTAAAAATAATAATTAAATCTTAGATTTATATAGGGCACGTCGAGGCTAACAATTTCTCATGGGGCTCATTAAAATCTATGTGTGTGTGCTGGTTTGTGTGTCTGCATGTATGTGCATGTGACTTTATCTATCTATGTTTGTAGTCCTGTAACAAAATGTATGTTTTGATGCTTAAAGATGTATATTGTTAGACTTGTTGACCGCTTTAATTGATTCAACTCTTTGCATACCATAATGTAAATAACAAGAGCCACATATAGGACAGAGAGGCGCTTTCCCATCGCCTGGAATGTAGGTCATCAGCATGGAAGTACAGTTGATCCGGTCTTCACCAGTTCCTTCTACAGGTAGGGTTAAAGTTCAAAATAACAAACTGTCACCTGTTTGTAAATTTAGTTGCTGTCCCAGGTATCTGTTTAATTATTGATCAAAATAGCACCTGTTTCATGATTTATTTATTACCCACGAGAGTAAAATTATGCTATGCTCACAACACATAGATTGAAATGAGATTATGACTCAACTGTGGCATTTGTTGTCTTTGAAGGCGTCTCAATTAATCAAATGGACAGGCTGATAAGAAAGATCATCTTTGTCCTGATGCGTCCCCCCTCATCAGTTTGTGGAAAAAATAGGAACATATTTTGACTTCTTATTTTTACTTCCCGATTCCCACAACAGCTGTCACCATATGATCTGGTGATCACTTAGGTCGGGATTTTAGCTTTGGTTCTGGTCGGGGTTTGAGCTTTGGTTCTGCTCGCTTCCGTGGGAACAGTTTCTCTCTCTCTCTCTCTCTCTCTCTCTCTCTCTCTCTCTCTCTCTCTCTCTCTCTCTCTCTCTCTCTCTCTCTCTCTCTCTCTCTCTCTCTCTCTCTCTCTCTCCCCCCCCCCTAACTCGGAAGCAGCCACTGTGCGATCGCTCGCTTCTTATGGGTGTTCCTCTCCACGCTCTATATCCACGCAATTTCCCTTCCTAGTTCGACATTATTCTCACGGTGCCACTTTGAGAAGAACTCGTGATAAGTTTTTATAACCTACCCACCCTCTTGCACTTTTTTTTTTTTTTTGGGCGGAATAATGAATTGAGGGCAAATGTGGCAGGAATGGTTGACGGCAGGAGCGCGCCGCGTCCTGCTCCCGTGTGTTGGGAACGGTTTGAAGCAGCTCCGGCTTCGCTTTTGACCATGTTGGTCTCTCCTTGGAGTTTTTAATTAAACGCAAACAGGAGTCAATGAGCAACCAGGAGCTTGGAGGAGCAATGGCATCGAAGGAGAAGTTATACGAGCTATGGATGTTGTACTACAATAAGGTAAAGGACGTCACACCTGACGGGGACACCTGTTGTTGTCGTCTTTGCTATTGCTGCTGCAATTTATAGGCTAATATTTAACATGTTACATGTTACAAGGGTTACTTTTTGTCCTCAGGTGCGCTTTGGCTCGTGCTTTTGACAGACGGTTGTAAGCGGAAGTAACTCCACTGTTTGGACGTTAGCTTCCCCATTTAAAAAATTATTAATACGCGCTATCAGTTGACTGTTTTAGTGAGAAGTTGAAGTAGTTTAAAGCACAACTCGAGTAAGATTCTGGTCCCAAGTGTGTGATACCTGACCTGTGACGCAGGTGTAACCCCCCCAAAACTCGCTACTTCCTGCTTCTTGTTGCCACGCCCCCCCAGTGTCACGTGTCTGTCAGGTAGACAGTGAATGTTTTATTACTAAGGCAAATAAATAACGAAGTCAGTTTATTAGGTACACAATACATACACAATAAAATTTTTACAAGGTCTGTTTGAACTGACACTCGCAGAAGCAATAATTTAACGTGTTTCGGATTCAGTGGGCTTGGGACTGACAGTTTTGAAATTTGAATATTTTCTGCAATTTTTTTGTATGTAATTTGCATGTTCTACCTACATACCTTCATATATGTATTTATATATACTGTGCTTGGTGCAGGGGCGGATCTATCCTGGTGGGTTACAGGGTCGCATGCCACCCTAAAAAATGAAACTGAAAAAAAAAATCAATTTGCCGGATCACCTTTAATAGGAATCTGGATTGAGCTAGTTTTTCATGGTTCAATTAAAATCTATTGCATATAAAAGTGAAATAAAAATGGATTGAAAAAAAATGTTTCAAAAATATTCACGAAGATTAAATGCAATTTAAAGTTAAATGTGACTTGCAGCATACTACTCATGGTAGGCGAACCATACTTTGAGACACACCTTTCTAAATTGTCCACACAAATAGTGAATGTGAATGGTTGTTTGTTCCTGCCATTAGCTGGCAACCAGTCTCAAGGGTACCTCACCTTTTGCTTTATGTCAGCTGGGAGAGGCTGCAGCTCCCTTAATTGAGACATGCACTATGAAAATGGATGGATAGATAATTTTAGTTGGAGTTTATAGTAGTGTAGACCTGCACTGCATCACAATGTCATAATATTTAGCTTATTAGTTACATAAGACAGCCAAAATATGAGAAACAGCTCTCAGGATGATGTCACAGCAAACCACATGCAAAACAATAATCTTTATTTTCTATCATCGCTAGCGTTTCTCAGGTGGGAAAAGTACGTCCCACATGTGACCCAATTCGTTCTTTAAACCGACCCTCCTCATATTTATAGGATATTAGATATTTGTTGCATTCAGTTTGCATTTTCCCCCTACAATGGGTTAGTAAAACATTGAATTGTATTAATTTCATTTTTAATTTAATTTTTTTTCTATTTATTCTAATCTCATTTTAAATGAGTGCTATATTATCCATCCATTTTCTGAACCAATTATCTATTACAAAGTATTAGTAAAATAAGTGTGCATTATGTTTAAATGAAATAATTGAATTTTGAATTATAAGACAATTATTTATAATTAATAAATGATCATGAATTATCATTATTACCATTATTATTATTTTCAAAATGAATTTATTTGCACAATTTTACACAGGCATTTTCCCTTTTTTCTTTCTTAGCTAATATTCAATTTCAAGTCTTTACAGACAAAGTTATTTTTGATAACACGCTTTATGTTTATAGTTCATTCATTCATGCATTCCACATTTGTATGCACATTCAACAAGAAACAATTAAATCCAAAACCAGATCTGGAACTGTTGAAATGAGTTGCCGGTTTCGTGACATGTCTTTGTGTGCAATCACCGAGAGTGACAGAATTAGAATATCGCAATATTTGCTGTTTTGGAGGACGAGTGTATGCAGGCTTAAAAATGTGATGCCATCTAAATCTCGTTGAACGTGTCTGATCACGTTAAAGTTCCACTTGGATAAATCGGAGCAAAAGTATACTGATTTTATTATTGTTTACCATTCAAGATGACTTTCCATTTGTGAGGTTGTCATAAATGTGTTTCTAGGCGAGCGAGATAAAATTATTTTGCAATCACGACATGTCTTTTCTTGACGAGGAACGACAAATTGCCTGTGGGTGATATTACTATTTAATGTTTTGGCAATCTGTTTCAATGCCCGAGGACAGAAGGAAAACAAGATGAGACTTTATGCCCGGTTATGATTAAGTGGGGCAGCGGCTCCTTGTTTCTTATCGCAACAGCTCTATCTGAAAGTCTTACTCTGTTGACAAGGGCGACGTTTTGCCATATACAAGGACATTTGTTGTTGCCAACCTCTGTGAAATTTTGACTGGATTTAAAAGCAGATTTGGCATACAAGATTCAAGAAACATTTGCCGAGCATATGATTTATTTATTTATTTTTTTTACAATTGAGGATAAAATGCCACATTCCATTCCCATTGTAACACGGGAGTACCAATTCTCCGTCGACCAATTAAGAGACACCCGAGTGTCCGGCTCCACCCAACTTTTGCTTGACCTCTCACATAGGCGCCCCCTTCAAATGAACACCTCATAGTCTTTGCAGTTGAGTCAATAAATAACTACTTGAAGAAACTACATCTATTTTTTTTTCTTTGCTCTTTTCTGACTGAATGGAAAAGAATTCTGAGGTGAAAGGCCGCCGAGACACTTGAAAGAACAATCATGTTCCTAAGGACTTTCAGTGCCATTGTGTGGTCATGTCCTGCGTACGTGTGTCCGAACCTAAGCCATAATTTAATTACGTTTGAAAGACAACTTTTAAGTGAAGCAAATTAGCATAGATGATTCCATTAAAAGACCCCAGTTGCATTCAAAGGCCTTTTGTTTTGACAGTAAATATGACTTTTGACCTGGAACCCTGTTTTGGATAACACACCTAGACAGATTATAACAGATCTCACTGTTGTTGTCCATAATCCTTCAGGTTATCCTGAAAAGAATAAAAAGAAAAGACAGTATTGTTAATCCAAACAAGTTATTCAAAGTCTCATCGCCTTCCTCCAGTATATTTTCTGTCGGAAGAAAAAGTTGCTCTGCTTTGTGTATGATGAAGGAACTTCCTCTGATTGTGCAACACATCACATACCTCCTTTTTTAAGATCAATTTAAGTTCACAGATGAGATAAAACAGATGTACAATAATGGATCATCTTAATAATAAACCCGCAGTTGAGTTTTGCCTTGTTTTTGTAGCATAGCATAGCAAATTTGTCATCTAAACTTTCTAGTCCCAATTTGAAAGTTTATGCATGTTTAGTAAAGACACATTTGGGTGATTTGGCTACCAAAATAGAGGCATTAACTAAAATAAAAATTATTGGCTGCATGAATGTGTTTTGCCTGCATAACCAATGTATTGCACACTGTTTGTTGCCATGCCCTATTACGTAGTGTTCATATTTTTCTTGCCTGGGCTGGCAAACAAGTTCTCTATTTGCACTTTTTATTTACTTGTGTGTGCAGTCAAATTTAGTGATATTTTATTATCTACATATTTATAATTTAATAATTTTCTCCAGTTTTGCTTCTGGGATCAAACTGTTGCCATCATTATAAATTTATTTGTGGACTGTACATGCAAATATCATTAAAAAAAAAAATTAAAATAATAATTGTAACCCTTTCAATACCACAAAAAGTCTTAAATCATCAGTACTTTGTGTCCTTTTCTTAGAACGACTAATATTAGTGCTGCACTGATGAGTGGATAAAGTTGAGATGTGAATTTTAAATAGGCAGGACACGCCCCCGGTGCAATATGATTGGCTGATTTCAAAGAGGCAAGGACTTCCTCGAACTCAAGTGGGATTCAGAACGAACAGCAAATTTCTTTTCCCGCATGACAATTTTCCAAACAGAAATGTAGAAAACATCTTTCTAGCGGCAGCTTGGACTTAATCATAAGGTTTCAGCCTTTCAGACATAGCGCCTAATTATCTCCTGATTATTGGCCTCAGTAGTTGCGAGGGACTAATTAAAGTGAGCAACATGACATCTTGGCTCTGTTCATCTTAGTCGAACCCTCCTCCAACATTGACATTGTGATAAGGGAACCAGTTAAACTTGCATCACACATACCGACATTTCCCGTTTGTGGTTCAATTATCCAATTAAATTTTATTTATTGCAATAGCAATTTAAAAAAAAATAATCTATCCATGCCATCATCTTATAGTGACAAGCTGATTTTTTTTTCTCCATTAGATGGTAGAAGGTATAATGTGTTGGTGTGCTGTTTAATTTTTTTAATCGGCTTACTAAAAGTTAGGAAACACTGGATCAGGAAAAACAAGCGCAGCTCACATGACATGGTTTCTGCACTTTTTACCAGCTCGAGGGCCAACAAGCAGGACAGTCAATGTCCTCTTTGCTGCCACTAAGGCAGAGAGACGAAGCCAAGCTGAATGTCAAGCAGCAGCTGCATGTCTGGAGATGACACATCTCGTTGGGCGTGGAAAAGTTGCCGTGTTTTGGATGTGACACATTACCAGCAGTCGCTGTGGCAAAGTGCTGATTTTTACAAAATGTAGCGTCTACTTTTTTTTTTTTTTTTTAATTAATCATGGCTACTAAAGTACTTCCCCTGCTTTTACTTTTTATCACCAAAAATTTCCGTTCTATAATCTGATTTTGTATTCTGCAGAAGTGTTACAGAAATGTCGAGGAACATGAAAAGGACATGAGTATTGAGACACGATTTCTAAAAACATTTTAAAATCTATCCTTGTTCTTTATTTCTTTGTAAAGTGACCTTGAGTGACGTGAAAGGCGCTTCTAAATTAAATGTATTATTATTATTATATGTTTTAGTGTGACTTCTGAAGAGGAGCCAAATTTCTAATTTTGTCCAAAATTAGTTTGCAGCCTGACTGCAAAATTTGATCTGCAAAACGGATGAGGAATTTATTTCTGAACAATATTTGATTAAAATATTTTATTTTTATCACAATTTCAAGATTTAATCACATATCAAGTATCTGAGAAGAGAAAAAAATAGCTTCACCTGAAACAGCTGAGTCAGCATTTTAACATTTCTGAAACATGCATCAGTGAACTCTTTATTTTTATTTTTTTTATAACGCGTGCTCCTGCAAATGTTTCACTTAATTAGCATAAAACTCCCACAGCCTTTTTTTTTTTTCTTACTTCAACCTTCCCCGTGTTTGCTCACAACACACAGAAGAGGAAGGGGTTTGCTATGTACGAAGGAAACAAGTTAAAGTAGCATGTCATTTCCTGCTTGATGTTAGGACATTACAAACAAGCTAGTTCGAGTGCTGTGGAAAAAAAAATGAGCTGCCCAGTTGTGGACCACCGTCGGCACGTCTGAGACCGGGGTCGCCGGGTTCTGACCTCTCATGCTCAGACCCATGAAAGATGGACTGGCTTATAAATCCATGCCAGCTGGTAATGTAAATGCCGCTTGAGATGCTTCCTTGCTATCAGAAGCTTTATGCATACTCAGCTAATCTCAATTTATTGTTTATTCTATCAAACAGCACTTCAAGAAAAAAAAAAATTGTTGTCTTGTGTGTCACTATTTTGACACCTTGCTCGTAAATAATAATTGAGAATTCTGCTGAAAGGGTTTGACCCACAATCGTGACCTAAAAGACATTGTGTTCTTGACATGAGTGAAAGATGAAGAAGGTAATGTGAGGGTTGAAGACAGGAAGGATGTGGTTTCCAAAAAAATATTAAAACAATATTCTGGCTAAATATCATCTATTTAAAACTTCAAATAACTCTGTAATATTTGTGGACAACTCTTGCATAAATTTATGTTGTGTGGTTCACTCTAAAATAATCAATTTTTATATTTCTATGTCTAATTGTGTACATTATCTTGTTTGCTTGAACATTGTAGTTTAAAAAAAAAAGATGGCTCATGCTATTCTACCCTTTGAGTTAAATCTCTTTGCAACATCCTGTTACAAAAATCAGGTTGTGAGGTTGACAAGAGACACAATGTGCCACTTTGTAAAGATTTTTTTTTGTGGACAACTTTGATCTACATGTACTATATTTTGCTATACTTTCACTTTTGTCACTGAATTTTATTTGCTGATGTCACATTTTATTGCAAATCCAACCCATTCTATTTTATTGATTGGCTTGGAGAATTTATACGCTTTTATTGCCTTACAATGAGGCATCCAAGTTTACGGGAGAATTCCTATGTACTTAACGCTTAAACTTTATTATCATCAGATTATATTTAAATTGTTACATAATGATACCATGCATAGTTAAAATTAGCTGAAATTTTCTGTTCATAATATTTGTGTAATGTCAATTATACAGTTGGATTAGCTTGCTTATGACTTCACCACCCGCCACAATGTTATTAATATAAAACTGAAGTTCTACACATGGCTAAGAATGTTCACTCCCACAACGGTGCAAACGCCCATTTCTTACAAACGACTTTAAGCGTTCAGGGCAGAAACTTTCGCTTTTTGAGATTGCGCAAGTTGTCATTAGTTTGTACTTTATTCCATTTACCTTCTCTCCCGCCCCTTCTAGAAAGATGTGGCCTATCTGCAGCAGTGGCTGGAGGCATTTGTGGCGTCCTTTGAAAGGCTCATTGACGTCCACTCGCTCGAGCCTCGGAGGTAAGGACCTTTGTTCCATCTACCCATCCCACAAACCAGATTGAACTTTGACCTCTTGCAAGGATAACTTTGTGACAAGTTTATTTTACACTTAAACACTGTCTCTCTCTCTATCTCCAGGCTGGAGGAGTGCACCTCTGAGGTGCCCCTGCTTCCCAGGGAGGTCCTGGTGTTCCTCAGCACACAGCTTTGGCAAAGTGCGCCGCACCTCGCAGACAGCCATGAGCACAGCATTAACGCCCCCCACCCTCTCCTTCTCATCAAGTTTTTCATCATCATCTGCAGGTTAGTCTTCTACGGATGGCGTTGTCTTGAGTATTTACCACCCAACCTAATTCATTTTATTTTATTTTTAATATTTATTATTTATTTTTCTAATTATCGATTTAAGGGAAGCTGGCAAATTTCAGTTATTTTATTTCTCCTGACATTGCGACATGAATTGTGCAAAGAGGCCGCAAGCCTTGGTCAGGAAGTTCTCCCTTTCATTCTGCGTGTATACTGTGTTCTTTACCATAGATGGCCATCTTGCAGTGGTTCACCTTCCTAATTCTGCTTTTCTCTCAATTTCCAGAAACATGGAGAACATGGAGCCAGAGAAGACTCCCTGTTTTGTTTTTGAATCCATAAAGCTTTTGCATTATTGTCTACACCAGGTACGCCATTTATAAACTGAACAGAAATATGAACACCAACGTAGCTTTGTCCATTTGTGTCATTGCATTCTTCCCGTTCATCAGATAAAAAATGGAGAAGGGGAGCAGTCGACACTGCAGTCGGTCGTGTATTACGGACTCGTGCTGTGGGAGAGCGTCTTTGACCCTTATCAGACGTGGAGGAGACGACTGGCGGGGTGAGCTTATGTTCTGCACGTGGAATGTATTGACCAAAAACTCCACGAGCTTCGCCATATTATACTTCAACCGTAGGAGATGTGTAATCTTGCCTCTTGACGTCAAGCCTCAGTAGAATGGTATTTTCTTGGCATGAGTAAAAGGGCCTGACTTGTTACAGGGAGGAGGTGAGCCTGCTGGAAAGGAACAAGTACAAATTCTCTCCATTGCCTCTGCCAGAAGAGCTGACAGCTCTCTTCCACGGTGAGAAGCTCGACCTTTGCCCTCTGATTTTCCTCATTCTATTGTAGCAGAATGTGTTTTTCTGGACACTGCTTTTTTTATTCAATATTTAAAATGTAGTGGTTCCAACAAGGAGCCTTGAGTAACGCCAGATTCCCTTAAATAGCTACTGTTTGACGTTTTTTTTTATCATCTCCATTTAAACACCGACTTACATATTTGATGTTTACAGAATATCTGCAGGACAGTGAGACAATACCAGAGCTTCTCACACTCAGGCTAGTTCATCTCCAGGGAGCCATCATTAGTGGAGCCAAGGTCTGCCACCATATTTTCTATATCCTCATAATCAGAGGTTATTATTGTCTGGGAATGCGATTACCGTGGATCATATCGGATTATGCATCTTTCCAGAAAAATGGTCTCCTCGCTGTCACCTCTCATGCCGTGGAAGACGTCTTCTCCGTGCTGCAAACTTGGTGTTGTCGGGATTCCAATCGCTCGAAGAACACATCGCTCCCTCGTCTGACCTTGCGGTGCTTGAGGGCGATGATCCACCTGCTGCATTTTAGCAGCCCGTCGGAGCGGCAAGTGGACATCAAGACCATACTCCAAAGGTTCTTCCAGCTCCTCAACTGGAACCATCCGCTGAGCAGTGAACAGCAAGACAGGCAGAACTCCGAGGAACGCCTGATCTCGCTCCAGAGTCTGATGCTGAGTAAGTCGACGGAATCCACGCGGAGGTCAAATGGATCGACGTGACGGTGAATCTCACATTGTGTTTTCAGCCGAAGTACCTGAGATCCTGCAGTGTTCGGACCGGCCCGCCCTCCAGGCCGTCTTCCTGAATAACAACTGCTTCGAGCACATCCTCAGGCTCATACAGAACAGCAAGGTGAGCCGCTGGGGCATCTCCAATATGCCCGTCAGCTTTTCATTCATGTCTAGTCTGCACAGATTTCCTCAAAAAAAAATTTCCCTGATTTTTTTCCTGATTGCTGTCTGACTTCCCTCAGCAGTGTGTGATTTGAATATTAAAAAAAAAAATCTGCATTTTGAAATTGTACCATGTGTATGTCCGGTAGCTCTTTCAGAGCAACAGGCCGAAGAGTGAGTGTGACCTCACCACAAGTTTACTCACAGAGGTCAAAGAGGACCAGGTACTCCCCCCCACCCCCCCGGTGTTGAAATTGATCTGTCAGCAGGAAACTCAGCCTTTCTCTCCACGTGTTCACAGCTATCAGTTGTCGAAAGCGGAAACTTGAGACAGGAAGGCAGGTAGCATGATGTGATAAGTAGCGCTCACGGTGAAACTTATCTTTTACACACATATCCTGAGAACGAAATTTCACTTTAATACAGTAAGGTTGCTCACTGAAGATAAAGAAAAATCCTGACCCATGCATTTTTTTTCAAGCAGTAAAAAAAGAGGGCTAATATTGTGGAAGAATTTGGAAAACCGGTAGAAAACTTTATTACTGACATCATTCAAAATTAGCAGGCACTTTGCTCTGACGTCTTGCGCAATGATCCTTGATAGTTTGGAGGGGAATGGTAGAAAAATGTTACAGGCAGTGAGATGAAGAAGAGCTCAACCTCTGACCCTAGTTATATTTAATTATTATTTTTTTTTTAATTTATATATATTTTTTAATTTATGTATTTTATATTTGTTTTATTTATATATATATACTTTATATATTATATATATGTGTGTACAACTGAAATAAACTCTAGCTAGATTTGTTTGGAAAAAAAAAATCAATAAATCTTTGTGTGATGTAAGTTTTGATGGAAAGAGCGAGCTGATGTGTTTCATAGTTGGAGGCTGAATTCCCTGTTGATGACACTGGAGTAGTTTTGACTAGTGCATGAGATGGTGGTTAATGCATGGCTCTTACTTTCTCGGCTGCTGGTTTGGTAGCACCAAAAAAAAAAAAAAAGTCCTCAAGTGTGCTGGGATTGGCTGTCACCTATCTTAATTGTCTGGCTTACTTCTCCCTGGTTGCCTCTCATAATCCTGGTGTGGACAAAAAAAACTCTCCTCCTTTCCTCCCTCTTCTACTTCGATCCCGTTCTTTCTTACTTTTTAAGTTGTTGCACCCGACATGATGAAGCACGTTTCCCTATGTTGACGTAGGTGCTGGAGCGAGGCTCAGACAGCATCACGGTGCATGCTCTTGGAGTCCTGACAGCCATCATGAGTAACTCCCCCACTGCCAAGGTTTGGACTTCATAACTCGTTCACTATAATAATGTACACCAATGCATACAGGCAGTCATTTAGTTAATACTGCATAATCGAATTCAAATCGACATCAGAATCGATTAGGGTTGCACAATTAATTGAATTCAAATTGACATCAGAATTTAGTCGAATATAATGACCGTACGTTAAGCCTTGCAATTAGCTTCAAATTTGCAATTTATGATAATGCAAATAAATCTCGGGCTTTATCAATTCAAATTTTTGAAATCAATTCTGATTTCTAACTTGATGATGTCGACATCGCACTTGTTTGAATTGCATTTTAAATTGCAACAGTATTGAGGGTGACTCAGCAATATTTTTTTGGTTTCAAACTTGCATAATATTCACACAGTATATATTATCGTGACGTTTTCACTGAAATAGCCCGAGCGTCTTCATTCACGTATTCCGATTGGCTTTTTTGGAAGCGTGCCAATTTTGCAATTCTCCCGAGTCGCTTTGGAGTCTCTATTTCGGTCTCATCCCACAGGAGATTTTCAAGGAGAGGATCGGCTACTCCCAGCTCTTCGACGTGCTCAAGAGTCAAGGTCGGCCTACCAAAAGGCTGCTGCAGGAGCTGATGAACATGGTGAAAAGCGTTTTCCTCTCATTACCCGCTCCCCGCCTACAGCGAGAAATCCATTTTCTCTCACAAATGACCTTTTTTTAAACGGCGTCATGTGGCCCGCATCTCTTCTTCATTATGAGCCACTCGTGTTTGTTCCTTTCCAGGCAGTTGAGGGCGAGTATGCCCACGCACATCACTTGGGCATTAGTAACGACCAGCCTCTACTGTTGCTTCTACATTGGCTTCCCGAGCTGCACGGCCACAGGGAGCTCCAACTTCTGGTGGCGCAGTGGCTAGCCACCGTTTGCGGTGGCTCGCTAGCTTGCCGGACGGTGGCCGTGGAAGCCGGCATGGTGGGAGCCATCTTGGAGGTGCTCTCGCAGCCGCAGCATTTGGACAGGCAGTGCACGGATGCCATGCTGGGCCTCCTGCAGGACTTGGGTTCACTTTGCTTGAAACCCGAGGAGCTGAGAAGCCTCCTGAAACTGTTAAAGTTGGACCAGGAGAACGGAACGCATCCCTTCTGCACTCGCATCATCCAAGTGCTGTCAGCGATGGCGGCGCGAGAAGGTCGTGACAGCGCCTTGCAGTACTTTGATCTCACACCCCCTATGGCGGGTATCATGGTGCCCACGGTCCAACGATGGTCAGGCAGCAGCTTTGCATTTCATGCTTGGCTCCGCCTCAATATGGACTTCCCCCATTCCCCTCCGTTTGACGACGACAAACCCGCCGCTAGCTTAGTCGCGGAAAGTCAACATGACATGGGAAAAGGACCTCGCAGAAAGCAGCTATACAGGTAGAAAGGGCGGGGCCGGCATGAGAAATGACTTTTGGATGATTTTTAAAGCTCTTGTCTTCTATGAAGTTTCTTCACAGCTAGCGGGACTGGACTGGAAGCCTTTTTCACAATGGAGGGCGTGCTGGTGGTGGCTGTTTGCACTAAGAAGGATTACATGGCTGTCGCATTGCCGGAACTCCCACTCGCTGACTCACGCTGGGTGAGTAAAGCGACGGCCTCTCCCAGAACATGTGGGAAAATATAAAAAAAAATTAAGGCTAGGCTGTGGTCTGGATGTTTGACCTTCAAGTAGAGACGGGTTGGTAATCAATCAATTGAATTAGACTGCCCTAAAAAAAGCAGCGTACTACTTGTCAGTGACCACCAGAGGCGCTTTTTTGGTACATAAATGGAAAATTTTATTTTCAGCATTCAGTCGCCATCGTCCACGTTCAAGGCCGTCGTCCTTTTGGTCAGAACCTGGTCAACATCTTCATTGACGGAGAGTTGTCCAAAACATCTCAAATTCGCTTTCCATCCTTGAGTGAGGTAAGTTACATTTGTTTACCGAGTTGAAACAAGTATGCTCATTAAAAAATATTTTGTTCTATTTATCTTCCTTGAAGCCTTTCACTTCCTGCTGCATCGGCTCCGCCGGCAACCGGACCACCACCACCACAACCTCACCTAATCTCCCTACAACCTTGTCCTCCGCCCAGTCTCCGGAATTCTCCTTTCCCGCCAACACCCCCTCCTTAATCCGCTCGCAATCCTTTCCAGCCAACTTCGCAGGGGGCCGCTGGGGCTCTCTAAACAACAGCACGGTTCAAACCATCCCGGCGGGGTTGCAAGACACAGAATGGGGAACCCCATCTTCTCTGGATGGACTCCTGGGCACGGCTTTTATTTGCCACGAACCTCTGCAGCAAAGCCAAACAAGAGCGCTGTACGCTGCAGGTAAGACGCAGTGCTTTAATACAAAATGGCGGACGTCGACAAACCTGTTGCTTTCTATCACAGGTCCAAATCATGTGCCCTTATTCAAAACGGATGGCGAGTTATCTGATCTTAATGGCAAGCTGGTGCTCTACTACACTCCTCAGGTAACCACCCGGAAAGGTTGTGAAGTTTTAAAAAAATTTAAATTTTATCATGAATTGCTCATGTCAATGGTTCAGGCATTTAAGAGCCAAATATGTTTGGATTTGGCTCCTAATCGTCAACATGATGGCCGGCTAACGGGACACAGAGTCATCAACTGGGACATTAAGGTTCGGAAATATATTAAATTAAATTGCTGTGGATTTGGTTCTCAGTCTGGATTTGATTCTCCTGCAGGATGCCATCAATGTGGTTGGGGGAATGGGCGTCTTGCTGCCTCTCCTTGAGCAAGTTTGTGAAGAAGAGCAGGTATCCAACGGAGCTCAAGAGATCTCAGAGCTACTCGGGCCAGAACCGACATCATCGAGAAGTCCGGCCGCCATGCTGCTGCCACTCAAGTCTTCAGGTCACATTTTGTTTTCTCTGGTAGTAACTAGGTTAATGTTGACTTGATAATAATCATTGTAGGTAAGATTCAATTTTTTCTTTTTATTCCAGAGGCGAGACTTGAGAGGAACAGCATCGCGGCGTTTTTGCTGATGATGAAGAACATGATCCGTCGTCATCCTGTCAATCAGGAAGGCCTGCTGCAGTGCCACGGGCCAAGCATCATCGGAGCCATGCTAAGCAAAGTAAAAACTGAGAAAATTATGAAGTGTTTTTTCATCAGTGGAGCCAGATGACCAAAAACATCCATATTTCTCCTCTGTGCAGGTTCCAGGCTTTATGATGGACATGAATGTTTTGTTCGCATGTCGGCTGCTACTGGATCAGGTTCTCAACGAGGGGAACGGTCCACTTCTGCAACAGTTGTACCAACACCTGCTCTTTGATTTCCGCATTTGGACCAGGAGCCATTTTGCTGTCTGCCACGGTGAGGCAGCTTTTGATGCTTTCAAATATATAAATAAATATAAATTAGGGTTATTTATTGATTTCTAATTGGCATAATCGAGCTAATGTAATTTTCTTTTCCAAGATCACGTCCAGTACATCTCATCTGTAATACACAAAGGAAAACAGCGCTTGAAGAGAAAATACGGTGTTCAATATATTCTGGATACAATTCGCACTTACTACAGGTGAATTTTGATTTGCTTCCAGAAGGGACTCTTGGTGAATATCAAATGCGCACAATTGAGTTTACAGTTCTTTCATGTCTCTTACACAGCACGGAGAAAGATGACGGCTGTCTCTATGACGAGAAGCAGATGATCCAGACGTCTCTGTTTGCCTTGCTCAAAGACTTCCTCAGGTCTCCGACGGCTGAGGAGCTTCACAGTGTCCTGGCTTATGTTCTGACTGCGGGAGATGAGCAGCAGGTAGTGCAAAAAAAAAAAAAAAAAAAAAAAAGTAGTAGTAGTTCACATACTATGAGTCACTTTTATTTTCATTTTGATTTTCTCAGGTGATAAAGGCCCTGGATGTGTTGTATGAGCTTTTGCGGAGCAGCCCTCCTCGTGAACACGTCCAAACTGTTCTGTTGGAGTGGGGAGTGGAACAACTTTATAGTCTTCTTCTCAATCCGAGCTTTGGGGACCGGGCCAGGGAGATGGTCTTCAGGGTCAGAGTTGTTTTCTTTCTTTTTTTTTTTTTATCTCTCCGTAATTCATTGAAACCGTACAATGCGTCCGCAGGTTTTATACAAAATCCTGAAGAGCGAGCGTGTGTCCGAGCGCAACAAGCAGCGGCTGAAACTTAAGGACTTCGGCTATCTCGGCCTGGTGTTTTTCCTCGAAGACATCCCCGTGACCATGACGACCGTGAGATGTCTGTACGAGCAGGTCCTTGCGACAGGTAGGAGATCTTTGAACTTTTGACTGGGTGGATTTAGTTGATATGGTGATTTTAATCTTAATAATAAAAAAAAACAAATGATTGTGCTGCCTCTTGTCAGACTCAAGTCCTAACTTCAGAGACCTCCTGGCTGTGGTGTGTCTGTCCCACCGAGCAGACCTGGCAGTCCGCCTGGACATTTGTCGCAAGGTGAGTCGGATCTTCCACCATCAGTTTTTATCTGCCGTTCTGAATCATCTTCATGTTCCTCCGTTTTTCCAGCTCTTCCATCTCATCTACCTCAGCGAGGATTACGTGAAGCATCTCGCCAAGCAGCCCGGTTGGCAGGATGTTCTCACCAAGCTTTACGTGAAGGAATCCTTCGAGTCCTTCGCCGCCAACATCTCGAACTCCACCGAGCAAAAGTTCCGCCCCCCTTTGAATAGAGACCAGAGTCTTCTCATAGAGGACGCACGTGGCGGCATCTTCCTGAACTACGGCACCTCCCAGGAGGAGGACGAGGAGGAAGAGGAGGACGGCGTCCAACGAGATATCTCCGAGGAATATTTATCTGTATCGCCGCCTGGTGGATTGAGCGGCCAGCTGAAGGCTTTCAAGTCATTCGATTCCACAGACCAAGAGAGTCACTCGTCCTCGCTCTCCAATTCCTTGGCGGTGGATATCGCTTCATCTCGCCTGGATGAAGAAGGGAGAGATTACCAACCTTTCTCCCCGTATGGAACATCTCCACCGTTTGATTTGGAACTAGGTAGCATGGGAGAGGTCACCCCAGCTGGTAGCCTCACCAACACGCCTTCCCCTCTGGAGTACAGTAAACCCTTTCCACCATTGAGACCTAGGAAAAGCTCCAGTCTGTCCAACGTTCTGGACCACGCCAGCTACGGGACGGATCCTCCCACAGCTGACAGCATCTCCAACACGTCCAACCTGCAGGTTTGGATACTGACACTCCATCTCAGGAGGCTTCAATGTCTGATTGTTGCTTGATTTTTAGCAGACGCCAGAAGAGGAGCTCTGCAACTTGCTCACCAATATTATCTTCTCCGTGCTCTGGAGCGGCAGCGGGGCGGACGGGCCCGAGGATGCTGTCTGGAGAGAAAGGGGCCAGGTGTTTTCGGTTCTCACCAAACTGGGTTCCTCATGCCAATTGGTGCGCCCGCCTGATGACATCAAACGCAGGTTAGCTTCTCTCTGTGAATCATTTTTTTTTTTTTTTTTTTTGGTGACATCATGTGTTACTGTGTGCAACAGTCTTCTGGAGATGATGCTGGAATCATCTTTATCTGACCTGAGGGATGCCCAGGGAGTGTTCCTCCCTTTCTGTCCCAGCCTGGTGAGGCTCCTCAGGTTGCTGCAGGACTTCCTGTTTTCTGAGGGGACCGACAATCATACACTCTGGAGTGAGAAGGTACATCCCGACGGCCAGTTGAACTTGTAACGAATGACTTCGTGGTTTGGAATGAGGTCTCCGCTTTTACGTCTCACAGATCTTTGAGGGGGTGGTGAACCTACTGGACAAGTTGCAGGCCTGGCACTGCACCCCCGGCAGCCCCTGCAGCACGGAGCTGAAGGAGATGTCCCAAATCGGCCTACGCATCATCACCGGTTATATCCGACAGCAGCAGTCACAGGTGGGTAACGTGAAGATAACAAAGAGCAGACCTTCTATGGGTTTGCTTTCAAAGGCATTCCTTTTCCGTGAAAGGGTAGCTCCTCTCTGAGTTATGAGCGCTGCTGCCGTCGATGTCGTAGGACCGAGCGAGCGGTTATAAATGAAGTAACCGCAAGGCCTTTGATCACATGACTTGTTGGTCGGAACACTCATCTGCAGAGTAGAACAACTCCCACAAAGCCATTGATGAAAATGAATCAATTTAATTGTGCTGTGGAGTCAGCATCTATTCTGTTCAATTTATGCGCTGCTTAATTTAAAAATAAATCTGTGTGATTTAACTGCATTGATAATATTTTTTTTTTCTCCCGCGATGAGGTAATGCCAAGTCAGGGACTCATTTTGTGTTTATATTATCCTCCTGATAACTGCAGTATATCTGAAACATTGCTCATAAGAGTTCGTGTAAAATATTCTAGTACTTTAAAATATCTATTTAAATAAGTTGAATTTTTTGTTGACACTTTTACACTCCCCGAAACGTCAAGAAAGCAGTCAAATTTGTGGTTGCACTTTAAAGTGGTGTAAATTATTTTTGTTACCTTATTTAACTACATGTGGTCAAAATTTATTAAAGTTATTTAATTTAAATAAAAGTTCTTTAGATTTCTCACTGGCTTATGATGGGATGCATATGGTTAATAGAGACTGACAAAGAATATTTGAATAAATAAAGAAAAAAATTATGACTTGTAAAACTCACGCAATGTAATCATTGATTAAAATGAAATTAAAATGTCTTCATAGGTGTGCGTGATGGCCTTCGTGAAGCTCCACAGCCTGCTGCAGACTGTCTTATGTCTCAGCTGGGAGGAGGTCTGCTTCCTGCTGGGCCGAATCGGCGCTCCCTTGTGGCCAGACCAAGAGGCGACGGACATCAACAACACTGAGCATGCGGAGATGTTCACCCAGGTGGTCCCGGTGGTGCGAGCCCTCCTGGACCAACACGCTGACCCAGTTACGGTCCAACAGCTGCTCCCGAGTCTGCCCATCACCAACGGTAGCACCACGTTTGCCCAGGACCTCAAGGCTTACTGCCACACGCTGGAGTGGCAGAGTTTTTACCAGCAGCAGGTCAGCAGTTTGATCATTAATAAATAAATATATCAATTCCAATCCCGGTTCTTCACATTTGTGCAGGTTCAGCCCACAATGGAGCAGTACGAGCTGGACACTTTTGGGCGGAGTCATGACATCATGTCCAATTTCTGGAATTCCTGTTTCGATGACCTCATGAGTACGGCCTTCAAACGAGACAAAGACAGATCGGAGAGCAAAGTCAAGTTTCAGGTAGCGGCAACGTGAAGGGATCTCATCTATTACCGTGACATTTGACCTCATTTGACACCGATGTGTGCCATAACAGGAATTGATTGTTGACCCCTACCTGAAGCGGGTTCGAAGTGAGAACGGACGCTACGTCAGCTGGCAAAAGCAGAGCTCCAACCAGCAGGGGGTGGTGTGGCAACACTGGAAGGCTCTTCGAAGGCTCCTCACCAGCGAGAGAGCAGTGTGGGCCAAGAAGTACGACTTCCTCTCAGCCAATGTTATTTTTATTCACTTTACCCAAACATGCTTTACATTCCATCTAAAAGTGTGCTTTGCCGCTTTCCTCGGGAATCTATTTATGGCTTAAAGCATTCTCCGACTAACTTTGAACAGCTTCTACCACCTTCACTGCCCTCTTTGTTATTTTCAGTCAGCTTTATTTTTCCATATGTTCTGCAGAAATCAGCCTGAGGTCAAGTGGATACTATCCAGCGCGGAGACGTATTCCAAAATGCGCCTCAAACTTGTTCCTAACCATCTTTATGATCCCCACACCGAGGCCAGCGCGCAGAGGGACAACATGGGTGCGTCACACGATGGACCGTCACGCATTTGGCTCCAAATACAAACTACAAAAACGATGTCATTTGTTTTCCAGGAGCGGACAGTCCACGTTCCGAGCCTCTCCCATTGGCCGTGGCCAAAGAAGCCAAAGTGAGCGATATGGAGGACGACCAGTTAGGCGAAGAAGATCTTGTTATTTTGGATAACAAGTGAGACAAAAAAAAAATGAATGAAAAGCACAATATCTAATTCAAATCTAACAACGGTACTTTTTTGTGTAGCGTGGAGGTCGAAAATGAGAACCAAAAAGAAAAGCTGGTTTTATCCGAAGACTGTGAACTCATCACCATCGTCGCCAAGGTTCCCGGCCGATTAGAAGTTACCACGCACCACCTTTACTTCTACGACGCCAGCGTTGAGAAAGAAGAAACTGAGGAAGGTGATCAATGTCCACAAACCAAAGTCATATTTTAAATAGGAAACAATGCAATTCCAATGAATCCGTTCCAGACGGCAAACAATATATTTTTTTTTTGGGCCATATCCAGGAATTGGGTTCGACTTCAAGCGACCTCTATCTCAGCTTCGCGAGGTCCATCTGAGACGCTATAACCTCCGTCGTTCCGCACTGGAGCTCTTCTTCATTGACCAGGCTCACTACTTCATCAACTTCAAGAAGAAGGTGATGCTTATCTCATTGAAAGCCAATTTCAATTCTCCTAACAGCGTCTTTATCTTTGTCCTTCTTAGTTGCGCAATAAAGTGTATTTAAGGATTCTGGGACTGCGCCCTCCTAACCTTTTCTACTTTGGATCCCGATCACCCCAAGAGTTGCTCAAAGCATCGGGCCTGACGCAGGTGATAATTTGATTCTTTTTTGCTCAATGCATCATCACATCATCGCTGATCTGTTTCTTCCATATTGCACAGAAATGGGTCTGCAGGGAAATATCCAATTTTGAATATTTAATGCAACTCAACACCATCGCCGGGCGCACTTACAATGACCTTTCGCAATATCCTGTGGTGAGACCACACGCACACACGAGATGAGAGATAGCAGAAGCTCGCAAATGACGTCCATGTTGTCTTTTCTCAGTTCCCCTGGATCCTCTGCGACTACACCTCTCCGATTCTAGATCTGGAAGACCCGTCCGTTTTCCGAGACTTATCCAAACCCGTCGGCGTGGTCAACCCTCGCCATGCACAGGCGGTTAACGAGAGGTAAGTTTTGCCTCAAACCGGATTTTGCGAGTCGGGACTTCACGTTGTGTTTCCCGCCAGGTACGAAAGCTTTGAGGACCCGACGGGCACGGTCAATAAATTCCACTACGGCACGCACTACTCCAACGCGGCAGGCGTCATGCACTACATGATCCGCATGGAGCCCTTCACCACGTTGCACATCCAGCTGCAGAGCGGCAGGTAGGAATGGCGTCAAATCACACCTTTCCTCCAACCGGCTCTAATCCGTCGTGGTCAACCGCGTTTTAGGTTCGACTGCGCAGATCGGCAGTTCCACTCGGTGCCGGCAGCCTGGCAAGCTCGCAGCCCGGCTGATGTCAAGGAGCTCATCCCGGAGTTCTTCTACTTCCCGGAAATCCTGCAGAACATGAATGGTGAGATTCGGAGTCACATTTTTGGACATCAATTCCATATTTGTCATCTCGTTGCAGGCTTCGATCTCGGATCCTTGCAGATGTCTCAGGAGCCGGTGGAGGACGTTTTGTTGCCTCGCTGGGCCGCTTCGAGGGAAGACTTCATCAGAAAGCACCGGGAAGCTCTGGTGAGATGTTGTGGGATCTTGGTCCCTCTCAGCCATCTCATCCAAAACAATCTCGCAAATTGTAATCCATTTATTTGATTTCAGGAAAGCGAGCACGTATCGTGTCATCTGCATGAATGGATCGACCTGATCTTCGGCTACAAGCAGAGAGGTGAAGAGGCGGTGAAAGCCCTCAATGTTTACTACTACTGCACCTATGAAGGTATGACAACTGTGGATATTTTTGTCATTGCTGCCAACTATTAACGGGCTTTTTTTTTTTTCCTCAGGTGCTGTAGATTTGGATGCCATTGCCGATGAGACGGAACGCAAAGCACTAGAAGGCATCATTAGCGAATTTGGACAAACACCCTGCCAACTGCTCAAGGTGTGACTTTCAAATCAGATCATAAATTCAACATTCACATTTTTTTATTTTACAATGAATTGAGGTCCAGTCATATTGTGAGTGAAAAGTTACATTCATTTGCAAACAGGAACCTCACCCACCGCGAATGTCAGCCGCAAATGTTTCAAGGCGGCAGTCTCGCCTGGACACTCTGCCAGTTAACATCTTTGATCACCTCAATAAGCTCCGCTCATTTGTGGAGGTAAGATTGAGCTGTGGGCTACTGAATTGAATTGATTATTTTATTTTATTATTATTGTTTTTTTTTAAGGGTCTAAACATGAGCAAAAACTCCAACACAGGAAAAAAAATTGGCATGTAGAGGTTTTGTTGCTCTCTATTTTTTGTAACTAAAATCTACTTGTGGGACAAACAGTATTTCTTCTTTGGATAAATATTTTGAGACTACAGATACATAGAAAAATAAAAACTTGACAGATTTTATAATCATTCACAGGTGGTGAGCGATGGCATCCCCCTGGTCCAGGCGGTCGTACCAAAGAACCAGAATCGGTCCTCCATCATCCATGGCTCCAATATACTGGTACCATTTTGCTAAAATAGGATGAAAGATAATACTACTATTTTTTTTTTTTAATCCTGTTTTTGTGTCTCCAGGTGACAGTGAGTTCAAGTGGCTTGATAGGAACTCACAGCTGGCTGCCTTATGACAAGAACATCGCCAACTACTTCACCTTCGCCAAGGATCCGACGGTTACTAATCCCAAGTGAGTCCATGTTGTTTTTTATATATTGTAAATATAATAATTGGGAAAAAAATACCCAGAATGTCAAATTATGTTATATGATTATTCTATATCACATATAAACCTCATAAATAACTGTAAAGTAAATAATCAAAAACTTTTAAGACCGTCGACGAAGATAGAGAACATCTGCTTGTTGTTTTTCCCGTGAGGAAACATCTGGGATGTTTCAAAGTCAATTGACCTTGAACATGAATAACAAATCCACATTCCATAAAAACTCAAACAATGCGCTTCAGAGCCATTTGGACATGTCATTTTCCTGAAGTGACATATTTAATGCGCTCATAATAATCACTTTCAGGTTGCAGCTCTCATGCTCGCTCTGTCTGGTAATTTTCAGGACACAACGTTTTCTAGGCGGACCTTTCTCACCCGGAGTGGAGCTCAGCGCTCAGATTTTGGTGGTGTCCAATGATGGACGGTTGCTGTTTAGTGGAGGACACTGGGACTGCAGTTTGCGGGTCACCCAGCTGGGCAAAGGCAAGCTGGTGGGCAGGATCTGCCGGCACATCGGTAAGTCTGTGGACACTTCATTAGGCACACCTGCACACATAATAATTTTTTTATTTATTTATTTATATTATTTTATTTTTATTCTTCTTTTTTTTTTTTTTTTTTTAAATAATCTTGAGATATTTTTTTTTTTAATCCAAAGATGTTGTTACATGCCTGGCTCTGGATCTGTGTGGCATCTACCTCATCTCTGGCTCAAGGGACACGTCCTGTATGGTGTGGCAGGTTCTACAGCAGGTAAGAAAAAAAATGGTTAAACTTGTTGATGCATCCAGAGAAGATAAAGGATCCTCATGTGAAAATCACTTTTAGGGCGGCCTCTCCAGCACGCTGTCTCCTCGGCCCGTTCAGGTGCTGTGTGGACATGACCAGGAGGTCACGTGTGTGGCCATCAGCACAGAACTGGACATGGCTGTCTCGGGGTCAAAGGTCTCGAAATAGTTTCCACACAGCTCACACATTTCTTAAGTCGTGTGATTTCTCAAATGTTTGTTCCGATTGCTGACTGGCAGGACGGGACGGTGATCGTGCACACGATCAGACGAGGCCACTACCTGAGGACCTTGAGGCCTCCGGGTGAGCCCTCCTACATCTCCAAGCTCCAAGTAGGCATGGAGGGCCACGTGGTGGTGCAGACCTCCAGGGGTGAGCCAGCCAATACTACAAAGGTATGTAGACACAGCACACTTTGTTTAATGTCAAGTGTCAAATGATTTGTTCTCCACCGGCGCTGATTCAATCCAGGGCTCGGACTCCATGCATGTTTACTCCATCAATGGCTGCCTGTTGTCTTCCATCAAAATGGAGGAGCAAGTGTGCGCTCTCCATTTGGTGTCTGAATACATCATCTTGGGCACCATGCAGGGCGGACTCCACATCCTCCAGCTGTGCAGGTACAGTATAAATTTCTCAACTCGAAAGATTCAGACATCATTGCGGAAACTTGGAAGCTTAGTTGGGGGAAATTTATGATTAATCAGTCTGACATCTCGCGTGTTGTCTGGCTCTCTTGTATTGAATAATAAAGTTTTCCCTCCCTTGATTGTGGTTATAATTAGCAAAATATATTTTCAAAATTCAAATTGTTTGGAGCTGTAATCAACATGAATGATGAATAAAATAAACATACTTCTTTATGATTGAAAGCAAACTCCCTTAAGTCATTTTAGGTCTTAATAGATTCCACCTGGATTTTCCATGTCTGCATTTTGTAATTGATTTATTGGTTAAAAAAAAAAACAGCATTACGTTTACTGATTTGGATGAGTCTGTCTGTCCACATGATGATTTATTATTTTATTTTTTTTACACAGTCTGAAAGCCGCTGTGCCGCCCTTGGCCTTGAAAGTCCCAGTGAGGAGCGTGTTTGTTACCAAAGAGAGCAGCCACATCCTGGTGGGCCTCGAAGACGGGAAGTTGATAGTAGTGGGGGCGGGAAAGCCGGAGGAGGTGAGAACCAGGACATGAAGTACTTGTGAGATGTGAGAGCTGTGAAGAAAAGGGGGGGGTGCTCAGTTATGCAAAGTGAATGAGTGAATGAAAATAGATTTTTTTTTTTCTCGCATGATAATAGCCGCTGTCTGCTTCCGCATGTCAAAAAATGTTCCGGTCCAGCCTAACGTTGACTTTTGGTGTCGTCAGGTTCGTCCAGGACAATTCTCCCGCCGATTATGGGGATCCACTCGCCGCATCTCTCTGGTGTCGGCGGGCGAGACGGAATACAACCCGGCCACCGAGAGCGTCGGCAAATGAGAGCGATTCTCCACCCGCACGCTTATTATGGCTTTCTTTTCACAAGCCTGGGAACTTCTGAGACCAACGGAACACTCAGCACTTTTTTTTTTCCTTTGTTTTTGTTTTCTAATCCGGGAAGAATTTTGTATTTGATTGTGGACTAGAGTCTGTTTTTAATCAGCATCATTCCAAAGAGTGGCCTTGTTTTTGAAGAGACAGTAAAGCTTGGTGTTTAAGCTTGAAAACTGCTGTCAGACTGTACAAACATTTCAGGAATGAGATACACACAAACATGTACACACCACTTTTTTTTTTTTTTTTCCAGTTGCTGTGCCAATGCTTCTTAAAAACTCCTGCAAACTTGAAAACCTTTCGAGAGCTGCTTCATGCAATACCGGACGGGGAATGTCGCCTAGCAAATAACCCTTGCTGTGTCTAAAACTGTAATACTGTTACATTTGAAGCACAAAATTGCTTTTACGGTCAAGAAAGTTTGTCGTTGATTGATTGTCATGTTGATGAATGTGGCTCTTTTTTTTTTTTTAAACCCCAATATGTACTATTATTTCAGGATAACTTCATTTGACCTTTTTTAAACTTTATTTTAAGATATCGGGTACTCACGAAGGTTGCTGATACCAGCCAAAGATACTTCAGTCAAAAAATCTGACAGTTTGACACATCAGTGAATCTTTATTCAGAAAAACATGCCTTTGCTCATATTTAAATACAATTTTATAAATTAAAAATTACAATTATGGGTACTCAATATCATCGAGGACTTAAATCATTTTGATCTGGAAAAAAAAATGGGTACCAACCATGCCTATTCAAAACTTAAGAGAAGGTCAAATCAGGTCCACCTGTAAAGAAAATCCAAAATTCTCCATTTTTTTTGTCATATTGGACCTCCAACCCAAAATGTGCCTTTTTAAAGTCACTTTTAACGTGTAAACACTGATTGCAATCATCTGTCCCAGCTCACCATCTGCCTCTGTGATTAACACACAATGCATGACTCACATATCCACAAGATTCTTTTTAATGACGTGAAGTCAAGTGTTGGCTTCCATTGCGCTGTTTAGAAAACATCTGAAACCCGAGTGAGAGCTTCAGAGAAATTCCTTCGCTGCGGTTGGAACGCGCTCGTTGTTATGCGGCGTCATGACAAATCAGCCAACTGTTTGGGTCAATGTGAGGAGAAAAAAAAAAAAAAAAAAAAAGCATTTGGAAGAACTCTTTCAGCCCCCTGTCCTAAAAAGTGGATCGTTTGTATAAACGTGTAAAAAAAAAATGCAATTTCCGAATGTAACATTTCCCCTTGCTATGCATTCATGCTAAAAGTTTTCTCTGGGTTTATTGTAAATACACATTGTACATTTTAACTTAATGCTTCGGACCAGCACTGCCTTCAATTTGAACTAGATTTCTATTCTGCCTTTGTATAATTTTTTTTGTTTTTTGTGACTGTTGAAAAATACATTTGAATATAATTTTCTAAGATTCCAATTGGCTTTTTCTTGGTAATTCGACGAAATTATTCTTGCCTTTATTGACCTTTAATTTCATTTTAATAGGACCTGCAGCTCCAGTTTTGATCCCATCTCCCTCCCGTCTTCCCTTATCACCAAAGACGATGACTCTCGTGCGAAGGGAGGAAGCGGCCGCACCAACGCAGAGCCTCCTCTGGCCTTGCATGCGTTTGTGATGTGAAGCCCGTCGCAGTTGAAAAGGTCACCAGTCATCCCATTTTACTTGAGGAGGACACTTTGATCTCCTGGTGGGCCGAACATCCTGTCGGCCTCCCCGTAAACACCCCCGGGGTACAATTGAGTGTGTGTGGTGATAAAACCAAGACCCCCCCCCCTCCCCCTCCTTCCAGTCAAATAGAAACCACATAACAGTGAATAAGGGAAGTGGTGGATTACAGCCGCTCTGATGTGGCTTTTGACAATGGTGGGAGGGGTCGACACCTTACCGGCAACGTCTCCGAGTCCTGAGGCCACCAGACATGCGGGCATGCCGAGGGGCTGCAATTTTTAGTGCTGTTCAAGTCCAGCAAACAACCACAAAACGACCCCCTCGTCGCTGACCCCGAAGCCGCCATGGCTTGTCTTTTTCCACTTCCACTATCTGTCATTGTGCTGAGCAAATATTTGTTTTTTTATTCTAGCTTTTGGGGAAGTTAAAGTTTTTGATGATGTGATTTTTATTGGTTGCAACTTGCAATGGAAAATTTTTAAATTTTAGTGAATTATTTTTTTCTTAAATACAAAGAAACACTTGACAACGAAATATAAAATGGAACAGATTAAGAAAAAAAAAGTTTAACTTTAAAGTACAATACGTTTTAATGTCATGGTTTACAGTAACTTGTTTCCAAACAGTATTTTCATTTTACTATATTAAGTGCATACATTTTAACTGAATTGTTATTATTAAGTTCAGATATTATATTAATTTATTGAATCACAATATTAATCAAAGTGGCTTTCAATAAATTCAAATAAACCTTAAGGACTGAAAGGTCTCCCCAGGGGTCACCAACCTTTCTAAGGAACTAATCATGTTAATGATTTTTCATAATAATTGGGAAATGGATAAATATCAATATGCAACTTTTTTTTCTATAACTCTGCCTGTTACTTAACAAACAAAATATGGCTGGCGCCTTAGCAGAGCCGCAATGTCTTCTTCAGCTTTGAAGTGCAAGCGGTATTGTGTGTGAGGGGTCTCCCCATTTGTTTGTCTCTGAAGTCTGAGGCCCCCTGCCATGCATTGACTTCACTTTACAAGGTGTGCCACTGAGTGACCTGTGTTGGTTTGCTAATCTTTTCAATTGCAGAGATCAAACATGGACATGTTCCGTAAGGCTGATTCGTGTGCACCTCCTTTGTCTTTCAAGGTGGTGTGGATCAGTGGTAGAGATTCTGTCTCACAACTTGAAGGTTGTGGGTTTGATCCTCACACAGGTGACATAACTTAGTTGTGCAATAAAAGCTTTCTTCTTGTCGCTGATAACTAATCACAGGCAATGGCTAACCTGAAGTTTTAATGATACTTAATTCTTACTTCAAAACCCTACTTGAAACCCAAGTTTGAAACCTTAACCCTATTTTGAAACCCTAGTTTGAAACCCTAGTTTGAAACCCTAGTTTCTATAAATTGATTTTTATTTATTTTTTAATAAAAAGCTAGTTATTGTAAACTTTCACGATGCATTGATTAGTTTTCTTCACAGGATGAATGACGTATCTATCATATTTGGTGCTGCAAAAAAAAAAAAGAAAGACAAGCAGGAGCGCTGTAGCACAGACCACGCCCCCTTCAGGGATGCAGCCAATCAGCGACGGTGTGTGATATTTGAGGGCATGGGAGGAGAAAAATGTTTAAGCAGAGCTCGCAGCAGCTTTTCTCGCCTGTGCTGTGGAACAGCAGCAAGAGAGCGCTCATACACATGCACACACACGCACACACACACACGGCCGCCGCATCCTGCAAGCTGAGACAAAAGAAACTTTGTGCCAGTCCCCCGAAAACTGACGATCCAGAAATGACCGATGGACTTTGAACGCGTCGCTGTCTGTCTGGAAAGACAGGACGAGTGTTGTTGGACTATGAGCGAATTATTGGTCTTCCCTACTAAAATAGTTGTTTTCGAAAACTTCACGTCCTTTTAAACACATTTTTTTGGATGAGACTCTGCTGTTTGGGGCTTTTTTCCCCATCGTTCATCATACAAAAAGGATGGCACCGTTTCTCATCTGCGGGGTGATTCTACTCAAAGTAAGAAAATAATCATTACATTTGATGGTAATACTTGTGTTGTCTTTTTTCCCCACCTTTAATTCTAAAGGGCTTATTAAACATGTTTGTCTACATTTTTGGTAGTTAGTAATAATCTCATAGTTGATCTCCAAAAATGTATTTTTTTTTTCATGACGTGAGAAAAATCGTTACCGTTAACTGCATGGCAATTTTAGTTTTTCAGTCCTTTGTGGCACACTTCCTGCAAGCACACACACGCACACCACTAAAAGCCTGCTGGGGAGTTTTCATGCCGGAAAACTTTTTTTTTTTTCCCCCTAGGGATAATGTAGTTCATCTGTGAAAAAGAAGAACGCCACATGACACTTTATTTTCCAACCTCAGACATAATTGGCAGCATCTAAAATAAAGTAGTTTTATTCGATATACTCATTAAAGTCAGAAGAATGACGATTTACAAGGATAAATGAAGCTGTCACGTGCGATCACATGTTCTGATTGTTGTTATGAAATCAATTATAGTGTATAACGGAGGCTTATAGTAGCTAAAAGCGCCCGGGGCTTTTAATCTTGTCTGGACATGCTTCCTAATTTATCACATCAAAATGATATAATATAGTTTACAAACGATTATGTAAACAATTGCTTTAAGATTACTTTGATTTTATTTTTTTATTTTTTACAGGAATTAATTTCTTTCACTTAGTAAAGCAGAATGAGGTGCGCGTTCCAGACGGACGAATGTGTCTTTTTGAACGCGCTCCCCCTGGCGAAAATGTCGAAAAACACCCGAACACCGTGGAAAAATAGCATACATTATTTTTAAAAAAAAGATTAAAAATACTATATACAAAAGCAAAACTAAAAAAAATACTCAAGTCTTTTTAATTTCAAATTTTAGATGCTTTTTATCATCCCTCAAAGAGAATTTCAATTTACACGCCGCTGTAAATTATTTGTCTGAAAGGCTCTTTACATTTCATTATAAACGATGAAAATGTGTAATGATAGAAAACTGTTAATAAAAATATGTTTTTGCTAATTAACATAAAGATTACTCTTAATAACTAGAATGCTCATCAGAATGGGTCGTGCTATATTTATCCCTCAGACCATACTTTGCTCACCCCAATCCAAGAAGTAATTTTCAAATCTCTCCTTTTACCCTGCAGAACTGTTGTGGTTATTTCAACAAACTTCTAACCCGCTTTCAATTACAAACAAGGTGGTTGTAAACAACTCGGCTTTCTTATTGTTTCTTCGGGCATCTCACTGTGAAAAATGTGGCCTCACTTTCAGCATCTCGGCATCGCTGGGCTCTGGATATCCGGAGTAGAGTAATTATCCTTATTTTCTCCCACATTGTAGCCCGTATAAAATGTGTTGGGGGTTCTGGTAGTTGCTTTCTTACCACAGCATTTACATTAAGCAGAATTCCCCCACGTGGTGGAAGGGGGTGGATTGTAAATTGCAAGCACCCTTTCATGCCAGATGATGAATTTGATTTACTGTCAGTTTTGCACAACCAAGCATTTTTTAATTTGTGCTCCATGACAGTAATCAGCAACTCCATTCCCAATCCTAGGCAAGCATTATGTGTTGAAAGACGCCTGTCTCGTTGTCATGATAGCGTAGCTCACGGGTCAGTGTGCTGACGTGAAGGCCCGAGTGAGTGCATCCTTTTGTGTATTTATTTTCACGCAGATTAAATTAACTGCTGAGGCCGTCCGTCACGTGTGCTTAAAAGGAGAGCTTTGACTCACTTCAAAGCACACAGAAAATGTTTCAGTAAGCTTGGCTGAAGTCTGCATGTGAGCATGTGTGTGTGTGTGTTGACTGAGTGACTCGGGCAGCCGTGCAAGTAGAGAAGCCCCCACATTGTAAGCCCCTCGCTCCTCGGTGGTCCGTCTATTCCCAGTGGGGACTCCCTTCAAATTGCAACTTTTTTATATCCCAATAGGAAAAAAAAAGCAACTGCAACCCCCATTGGCTACTTTTTCAAGTGGGACTTTCTCGCCCTAAAGGCAGGCAGATAAGCATCAGTGTGCTTGAATGCGTGCCCAGCCACTTTAAGCCTCCTTGAAATGTGCACACAAAGTCACAGCGGGACGTTTAATAGCAGTTCAGAGCTTGATTTGGATCTTTTTTAAGAAGTGGATTGTCAACTTGGAGCGATGGAGAAAAAAAAACTCTCTTCAATGTTACATTTAAAAGTGCAACACAATCCGTTGAAAATGGATTTATGATGGTGACAGTTAACCTCTGGAACTGATTCATCATAAATATGAACAAATTGGTGGTTAGCTTTCCAGAATAGACATCATGTGATGTTGGAGGATTTATGAGACTTTTTATCTCTTCGGGCATATGATTCTACGATCCAAATGGAAAAATGATACAAAATAGTGTTGGCTCGTGATGGGTTCAAAAGAACAAATCTTTTCAGTGAACGAGAGTGACCAAATCACTTCCTAAAGTGACATGTTCTTTTTTCAGTTCATATGACTTCAACCAGTAGGTGTCAGTAATGTCCATTGAAGCTGGTGCCACCTCGCCGTGAAACAAAACGAAGAAGAAAATGACGTCACTTCCCCTTCACGTGAGAGAACGAATGCTGACTTTCCCGTACGCGAACGCGTCAATAAGTCAACTGCCTTCCGTCCCGTGCATCAACGGATCAGTCAGTGAACGTGTTGCGTCTCCCTCCTGGCGTGAACTATGGAAGCCAGAATGTCGATTGACGATTTTCCAAGGAAAGAAAGAACCACTCACTGAAACACCACTTCTTTCATGCGCGTTTTCTCTAAGCTAACGGCTAACTTGAGTGCATGAATGGATGCGCCGTTATGCAACAACGGGGAGATTAGGCTTCTCTTTGGTCATCTTGATTTTAGAACACTTATAGTAGTTTTTAAATAACGTGTATGCATATATACGCCGAAATATCGTTATCCAATATATCTACTGCAATTTCACATTAGATTGCTGGTTTGAAATATACTTTTATTAATATTTTAATAAACATTAAAACCTGTTCAAACTTGTCTGGTGTTTTATTCCTCATTTTTATTTTTTTGGGCATGAAAACAAAAACATGTGTGACGTCACAGATCAAACAGCCAATCAGAAAGTGGGGGCTTTCACTTAAGCTTTGGCCATGATTTTTCCCTAAGGAACTGGCCTGTTATTAGGTACACTTGAAAATGGCGGTGTACCTAATGTAGTGTCCAAGTGACGTCACAGATCAAACAGCCAATCAGAAAGTGGGGGTGAGGGCGGGTGTGGCACTTTTCGCTTTCACTTAAGCTTTGGCCATGATTTTTCCCTAATGAACTGGCCTGTTATTAGGTACACCTAAAAATGGCGGTGTACCTAATGGAGTGTCCAAGTGATGTCACAGAACAACCAGCCAATCAGAAAGTTACCCTCGTTAAACACACCTGCGGGAAAACTTTTAGCTTCTTTTTTGGTCAAAAGGAGCTAAAAGTTTTCACGCACCTGCGCTTAACGAGGGAATCACACGGACACTCCATTAGGTACACCGCCATTTTCAAGTGTACCTCATAACAGGCCACTTTATTAGGGAAATATCATGGTCAAAGGTCACAAGTGTCAAACTCTAGTCCTCGGGGCCGCGTTCCAACATGTTTTCCAAGTGACCCTCGTTAAGCGCAGGTGCGTGAAAACTTTTAGCCACTTTCACGTTCAAAAAGAGCTAAAAGTTTTCACGCACCTGCGCTTAACGAGGGCATTACACGGACACTCCATTAGGTACACCGCCATTTTCAAGTGTACCTAATAACAGGCCACTTTATTAGGGAAATAAGGTCAAAGGTCACAGGGCCGCATTCCAACATGTTTTCAAAGATCCCCTCGTTAAGTGCAGGTGCGTGAAAACTTTTAGCTCCTTTTGACCGTGAAAGTGGCTAAAAGTTTTCACGCAGGTGTGTTTAACGAGGGCAACTTTCTGATTGGCTGGTTGTTCTGTGACATCACTTGGACACTCCATTAGGTACACCGCCATTTTTAGGTGTACCTAATAACAGGCCAGTTCATTAGGGAATAATCATGGCCAAAGCTTAAGTGAAAGCGAAAAGTGCCACACCCGCCCTCACCCCCACTTTCTGATTGGCTGTTTGATCTGTGACGTCACTTGGACACTCCATTAGGTACACTGCCATTTTTAAGTGTACCTAATACAGGCCAGTTCATTAGGGAAAAATCATTGCCAAAGCTTAAGTGAAAGCCCCCACTTTCTGATTGGCTGTTTGATCTGTGACGTCACACGGACTATATATGCATTTTTTGTATGTGTCAAGAATGTGTATTTGACCACTTGCTCTATATTTTGGGTGACACCTACACATATTACACAACGTAAAAGACATATACATATAGTCATATAAAGCAGTTAACCAAATGTCAGATTTTTGTTTTCATGCCCAAAAAAATAAAAACAAAGAATAAAACACCAGACAAGTTTTAACAGGTTTTAATGTTTATTAAAATAATAAAAGCTCATTTCAAACCAGCAATCTAATGTGAAATTGCAGTAGATATATTGGATAACGATATTTAGGCGTATATATGCATACACGTTATTAAAAAACTACTAAAAGTGTTCTAAAATCAAGATGACCCAAAGAGAAGCATAATCTCCCCGTTGTTGCACAACGGCGCAGCCCTTCATGCACTCAAGTTAGCCGTTAGCTTGGAGAAAACGCGCATTAAAGAAGTGGTGTTTCAGTGAGTGGTTCTTTCTTTCCTTGGCAAATCGTAACTCGACATTCTGGCTTCCATAGTTCACGCCAGGAGGGAGACGCAACACGTTCACTGACTGATCCGTTGATGCACGGGAAGGAAGGTAGATCAACCATTGACTCGTTTCCTCACTTGAACGGGAAGTGACGTCATCTTCTTCGTTTTGTTTTACGGCGAGGTGGCACCAGCTTCAATGGACACTACTGACACCTACTGGTTAAAAAAAGGATCAGTGCGTGTGTATGGGGGACGATTCGTTGAACAATTCGTTTGAACGAATCTTTTGAGTGAACTAATTCTAAAGATTCAGTTCACTTAAAGGAACTGGAATGCACATCACTAATACAAACAAAAAATATACATAGCAACCTCTTTGAATTTGACACATGAGGAGAGTGTAGTTAAAGTTGCTTGACTGATGACAATTCATAATGTAAACATACATTTTTGCAAGCAAGTAGTAGATTCCTCAAACAAAAGACTTCAAGCTGTTTACTGTAACATTTTTTGTCATACTAAACATTAAAGTCCATTAGCTTAATACTAACACATAATGGGAAACACCATAGATGTGCTAACAAAATAGCATCCATGTGGCAGTGTTACAAAACTTCGAACAACATGAATACAAGCAATGCAGCAACACATGTGGACAGACAATATAAACAATACTTCTAGGCATACATTATTTTATTAGACTAAAAATAAGTTGTTGCGATTACTTTAAGTACTTGTCCTAATAACAAAACACCAAACATCTGTCTTGCATTTTAACTTGAAATTGCCCATTATGTCTCATCTGCACATTAACAAGTGTTCTGCTCATCCCATGCTTGGAAAATCCCGCTGGTAAACATTAGCCGCCATTCCATTCATAAAGTGGATAATGGTTTAGTCACCAGTCTGCTGCACAGATGACTGCTTCGACTGTGGATGGACGCCATCTTTCATTGTGTGCTCATCAGCTCTGGCCCGATTCTGGCCTCCAGGCGGACCCAAACTCACTCAGGCGACACGAAACGTGTCAGCTCTCCGAACAGAGCCGTCATTTCTAAATATTTATCAAAGTTGAGATTTAACAGGAGTTGGGTCTGTTTTCTGTGCTCCAAACGCGGTCCCGGTGCGGCAAATCCAAACATCTTACTGGATTGTTCCGGATGCCGTGGCCCCTACGTCCTAATACGTCTGATCTGGGTTTTCAGATATCATCAGGCTCCTCTGAAAGGCCTGCACTCAGCCCGGCTGTTGTTTTTGGATCCAGGCAAGCCCCACCGATTCGAAACGCTTTCTCCGGTCATATCAGCTGGGAGCTTTATATTTGGGGATCACTGCCTTTGGGTCGTTTGCAGGTTCACGCACGTTGTTTGGCGTTTCTTCAGACTTCACAAAGAGAACCATCAGCGCCTTGTTACTTTTCACCCTTTAGTTGTTAGACATCTGTTTGCTGTCGTCAGACTCCCTCCGGGGCAAGGCAGGCCAATCTGCTTTTAAATGTGTGCATGTTTAAGATGCCTGCAGATGGGGAGGAGGAGTGAAATAGTGAGCTTCATCCACACACCTGCAGGGCTCTCGGGGGTGGACTTCAAAGGTCTCGCTCTCCCCCAGCCAGACACTCACATGCTGGGCATCCGCGTGCAAGCGACACCCTCGCCTCAGGCTGGAAGATACCACCTCCCACGTCTTTCTCTGGAGAAATCACACAAAGTCCGGCCATTGTCATTGGTCGGTCGTGAGCCGGAGGTGTCAAAGCTCTTCTTCCTTCCTCCTTTTTTTTTGTGGCTCCCCCCTTCTTATTCTTCTCAGCGCTCCAAAGCCATCTGATTAAAGCCAGCCTCTGCTGTCAGGCGCCAAACCCCAGTGCACAATCTGTTTGGAATGTCTGATCTATCCCTCATGTCATAACTCACGCTGGGCTCACCATTACCCACTTGTAGATAAGGCCTCCGAGCACTTTAAGGGCCAAAATCATGGCAGATGGAAAGATTAAGCAGGGGAGAAAAAAAAAAAAGACCCTATTCTAGTCACCCACTGCCCTGATTTTTTTTTTATTGCTCATGAGTGTGTCATTTCCCCACATGTGGACCAGAGTAAAAAAAGAGCATTAAAAAAAAAAAATCAAACATGAGTAAACAAAAATGGGAAACTCAACTTGTGGAGGCTGCCGATACCAGACACCGATACTTTTTGTGTGTGTGTGGCGGACGATCCTCCTAGGCAGTAGGTGGCGCTATACTGCGACAGTTTTACACTGCAGCAAACATCACCTGAAAAAAATAGGTCTTCACAATTATTTTGTTATTGTGGAGGATTAAATTTCAGATTTAAATATCAGTACTCAGTAATGACGAGTCAAAGAATGAATCAATTTTTCAAATGATCACTTCTAAAACATTCTTTGTAAATCACAATCTCCTATGAATATATGACCACTCTTACATGAATTCTCTTGCAATGATTTTTTTTTTTCCAGGTTGTCTTTGGTGATGCTTGCACCAGTGGACAGTTGACTGAATCCGGCGAATGTTGCAGTGTTTGTCCTGCGGGCTTTGGAGTAGCAGTGGAGTGTGGAAAAGAAGATACCAAATGCATACCATGCCCACAGGGTAAGCAATTATCTTCTCGAGTTACCCCACGAATACACAAGACCTGTCTAATTATTACTTTTGTGTAAGAGGCACTAACCTCATGAGTGTCATTTTCCTCACAGGAACCTTCTCCTCCTCTGAAGACCTCAGCCGTTGCGTCCCGTGCTCGCGGTGCCCGTACGGCCTCCCGACGTCGGCTCAGTGTTCCCCCGACGAAGACACGCAATGCGAATGCGACGTCGGCTTCTTCTACTTCCGAGCCTACGGGTTATGTGCGCCTTGTTCCAAATGCAAGCGTGGCGAGGGGGCGGAGGAGCAGTGCGGCCCCAAGGGGGACACTAAGTGCCGACCGTGCGGCCCGGGAACCTTCTCCGAAGAGCACACTCATACCAAACCCTGCCAGCGATGCACCCAGTGCACAGACAGCGAGGTGGAGATCCGAGCCTGCATCCCTAACTCGGACACACTCTGCATGGGTGAGGAAACGATGAGCGTGTTTTCAATCGGAAACGGTAACGATGTTTTGGAAAACAGTTTTCACATGTACGTTCCAAAGCGCTGACGCCGTGTGAAGGAACGGCCAAAACGACAGTTTCCATCACTTGGAACGAGTGTCACGGAAATGGCCTTGGAGAGATAAAAAGAATCTGAAAGTAGTGGGAGGGCTTCAGAGGAAAAACACACACATGTGGTCAACATCTGAATCCACACCTCACCAGAACTGCACAATGTCCAAAGCAAGAAGCAACAGCAGTGAAGAAAAGAGCAACAGTTAAGCGCTTGGAGGTTAACTACTCCCAAAAAAAAAATGGGAGACGAGATGGTGGGCTTCCAAATGACTACGCTGGGAGTAAGGTCATACATACATATGTCGTGACTCTTTGACCTGCCGGGGGTCGCCACAGTAGCTGGTGGCCTTTGAGCCTAAAACAGCCAAACCACAGGAGGGAGACAGAAGCTGGGAAAAAGGTTTTTAACCCTCAGGGGAGCTCAACATCGACTGATATTGACTTGCCAGAATCTGGTTGGTTCAAGTAACAGACTCACTATTAACACCTTGATTCATCTTGATTGAAAGTGTATATGTACATCTGCCCCCTGGTGGCCAAGACGCACATAACAGAAACAGTGCAAAGAGAATTAAAATTCAGATTGTCTTAAGGCCTCTATTAACACAAGTCCCAAAACTCCACTTCTCTCGCCAGATAAAAAGCTGCACATTATCTCCCGAGAAACTACGAGCTTGTCAGGCGTGGAGAATGTGACACCAGGCGGAGAAGGTTTTGCCCAGGTGACGCCCAAGCACACCCCGCAGGGTGAGAACGGCAACAACAACATCCTGGCCTACGTGTCCGTGCTAGCCGCGGTGGTCCTGGGTCTGCTCGTTTACGTGGCTTACAAGTGGTAAGTTCTCATCGGAGACGGGCTGGTTTGCTTCTACGACAGATTTTCAATGCTTATTGCAGCTGGAGATCGTGTAAGCAGAAGAAGGCCTTGTCCAAGGCACGTGCGGCCGAGCTGGGAGCGTCTCCAGAGGGAGAGAAGCTTCAAAGTGACAGCGGAGTTTTTCTCGACTCGCAGAGCCTTCAAGACAATCAGCCCTCCAAAGGTGTGACTTGCTGTCTGACGCTAAAGGCAAGAGCCATTAGAGAAAAGGCTTCATGTGTTATTTTGCCCCGCCCCCTTCCAACCACAGGTACAAAGAGGGACAGCAAGCAGGACACCCGCCTGTACGTCAACCTGCCGCCCCAGAGACAGGAAGAGGTAGAGCGCCTCCTGCAGGAAGGAGCCGGACGCGGCTGGCAGCATCTGGGTCAGGCGCTGGGGTACGAAACGGAACAGCTGGACCTGTTTGGGCACGGCGAGGCCCCCGCGCACACGCTACTCTCCAACTGGGCCCAGAAAGAAGGCTCCACGTTGGGAGTGCTGTGCTCGGCGTTGGCTCGCATCGAGAGGCCCGACGTGGTCTCGGCTCTAAACTGCCCCGCGCAAGGCGTCTCGGTAGTGTGACCCAGTACCCGACTTTCCTGGACAGGAAAAAAAGTATTATTTCCACAAAAATACAATTTTATCTCCACAAGTGCCTTCATCAGCCAAATCCTAATAATCAATCAGTCCAGTGGTCTATGAACTTTTTTTTTTTTTTTTATCACTTATAATAACATCCACAGGCCACACAACATATCTACAATCAGGACAGATAATGTGGACAATTGATTAATTTGTAATATTCTAGAGACTTTTTTTATTTTTTATTCTAAGTTTACACAGGAGGCCATTTTAAGTCATACGTGGCCTTTAAAAGATTTGTAGTCAATGATTAGAATTTCTCACAAAGTCTGAAAACTAGTTTGCATGCATAAAGAAGATCACTGTTGACATAAAACACTTAAAATGTTCTTATCTGTGCGTGACATGTTTTGTTTTGGTTCATTGTTGGTATTTCTTCAAAATGAGAAAATATTAGGAATGAGGCAGTTTAACATTTCTTTGAGCTCTTCCTCGCTGTGATTGTAAATATCCGCAGCGCGGTTCACATTGTGAGAATTGAGGAAAAGGGATTACATTACAACTGAACATTTTTTTTCCCTTTTCACTTTCTGTATTTATTTTATTACCATTTCGAGTTTGAATCCTCCCACACTACTCTTGTCTGCGTATGCGACATCAGTCGGTCATTTTTCAAATTCATGTACGGTATTGTTTTGTGTATATAGTTCATCTTACTGTGCCTTTTTGTTTGGTGTCATTTAATGAATAAATAATTTGTAATAATATTTAATGCTTGTTTTTTTTTTAAACTGTAAATGTAATATAAGCAATACAAATTAGATTTAAAATGCTGCAATTAAGTCTTGAGAGATATTAATTCAGCAATATTTTTTTGTATTTGTAGAAATCATGTTGAACTAGTTTGAAAAATAATTTTCCCCCTCAATAATTCCAAACCTGAGAAAATGAAGCTTCAGATTTGCTTCCTGAACCAGTTGCATTTTTTTTACCCTTCTAGATAGCGCGGTTGGTTTCAAGTGCCATCTAGAGGAGTAAAACAAAAAAATGCAAAAACTGCTTCATGAAACAAATTTGAAGCTTCATTTTCCCACTACTTGAAGTCAGTCTTGCTACTGGTTCCCGGGACCGGCAAAGACTGTTGATGACCTTGTTTGGACATGACCTTTGACCTCAAGTTACCAAATATGTTTCTTTTCTATTGTTGCTCTTATAATAATATGCAGGTGTCCAATCTAATACTTGCAGGTGAATCAACAGGCCCAGTAAGGCTGAGTGACTTTGTTTCAATTGCAGGCTTTAGAGTTAGTCTCTTTTTGGCACTTGCTGAATATTTCAGTGTTTTGTTCTTGCCCTTCAGCCAGCAGCTTCTCCTTCATTTGCTTTGCTGACCTTCTTGGATATGAGAAAGTGATTGTTGAGTTGGCCTTCAGCCTGCAATCCTGGACTCTGTCAGTCACTCTGACTTGATGGATTACATAGTGAGGAGGGTTTGGACTAAATCCAGACCTTTTTGGGCTGTGCAAGGGGCTTAAGAGCATCAGAACATTTCCTATCCAAAGAGAACCCTGAGGGGGGAAGAGTGGGTTTTTAATAAAGCTGTAATAAAAAAAGTGGAGAAAAGTTAGGGTTAGGGTTACAATCTGTTAATGATTTTTTTTTTCCTTTCGCTTCCAAAAAACTAACCCTTTTTTACTCATATTATTTAGTCTAAGTCAATTAATGTATTCATAAAATAGGTTAATAATTCATAGCATATAATAATTTCTAATATATTATAAATCTCAGCAAAAGGTGTACAAAAGAAACAGTTTTATTTTCTTTTAAAATGTTTGTACACTCGGTATGACAATGTGCTTGCACAATACTTACAGTTGAGTAGGGTGAAAATTACTTTGTACAATTAAAAAAAAAAAAGAAAAAAAATTGTCGCCCTACGTTGACAAGAGCCAGCAAGGATAAGAAGTCATGATGTAAGTAAGGATCGAGCTGGTCACTTGTGGCTCCTGCATACACATTTGGTAATAATATAACATATTTACACTTGAGAACCATGAAATGATAGTCATTTTACAAAGTTTGTTGTTAATTTAAACATTCCCAAAACTACTATTTAATATATCAACAATTAATGCAACAGGCTGCGATGGTTTGTGAGACAATAAAGGGATGGGGGGGGTTTGAATAAAAAGGCCGAGTTCCTTCGTTAAAAACTCAAGTGGATCAGTTAAAACTGCAATGCTACACTCTTCTGTGTGAGTCCAGGTAGAAGAGGAAGTGGATGAGGAGGGGGGGCGGGGGGGGGGGGGGGGGGGGGTGGCACATCAAACTTAGCAATCAAACCGTGCTCCCGACGTCGTAAGCGACGACTAAAAAGACACAATGAACGAGATATGGATGACCAGCACACATCGCGGAACCCCGGAGTGGACCCAAGCGGCTCTCGAAAGTCCCGCTGGCGTTTTGACGAGTGAAAGCTTGGACCTCCGCGGATAAAAAGCAGCACCAGAAAATGAAGCGGACTGTTCATTGATCCATTTTCAACAGTGGAAAGTGTCAAAGGAACAAAAACGTTGGCTTGTTCTTGATTCACAGCCGTATAAAAAACCCCACAAAAATGAAATAAAAAGGCAGAATCGGTTCTTGGGGATTGTATGGGGAACCCCTGTTTTGTCTTCAATGGAGGATCATAAATAAAGCGTAGGTGGGTGGGGGGGTCGGGGGGGGAAGGCAAACGCGTGCGCTTAGTAGACGTCCGTGTCCTCCTTGGGTTTATAGACGGCACCGAACCTCTGCATGTACTTTTTAATGTACTCCTTGGTCTTGTGCTTGACGTTTTCGTTGCAGTCTAGGTCCTCGGGGTTGGTGCACGCCTTGAGTTCTTTGTTCATGACGCCGTGGGTTAGCTGTCGGGCAAAAGGAGAACACGGTAGTAGGCGGGAGCGGCTCGGGGTGATAGGGGAAAAAAAATTAATGGCCAGCGTGACCACCACTGCTCGGACTCCAGCTTGTTTTTTTTCCTTTGGACTTTGATTGACGTTGAATTGTTTAAGGGCAATTTACGTGCGTTATTGTTTACAACAGTAAACTGTTTTTTTAAATGTGCCTGTGTTGGGTGTCCGCCACAAGTGAGATCTTTTTTTTTTTTATCATTTGCAGGTACTCATGTTTTATCAATTGATTTTTCCCCCCCAAATAATAACCAAACCTGTTCAATCTTACCTTTCTTGCCAGATGTTTGAAGTCTTCCGTGTTGCTGATGCGGCCGTGTTTGCAATCCGGCTTCCGATAAGGATTCAAACATTGCACGATAAACTGGGACATCTGAGTAACAAAAACGTACACGTGTTTAAAAAGTGACACAACGGCAAAAGCAAGCAAATAGGAGCGGATGCCTACCTCTTTACGGAATGTCTCTTTACTTTTTTTCGCCAATTCGCTGGAAGTGTCTGCTTCAGCTGTTTTGGTTGAGAACTGCTTAAAAACAAAAACATTTAATACTATTCTTCATTTGTTCAGGTTTATATATTGCTCCATGCGACGGTCTTTAAAGGTGTAATTTGAACTTCCTTCAGGCCTTTTCTCAGCTGCACCAAGTGATGTTACGACCGCAGAAGAGGTTAAAAAGTAGTAGTGCTGTAGTGGCCATCTATAATTAAAATCTTAAATAAACATGGCAGCCGGCAGCTCCAAAAGCGGCCATGGTAGTTAGCCGGGGGTATCAAACAGCACCTGACGAAGCATGAGACGCCCCCTCAGAACTTCGAAATCACCGTGACCACCACTCAGACCATAACGACAGCTGAGGTGCCAAGTGTGATGATTTAAAAAAAAAAAAACAGTAGCGAAGTTGTTTATAATAGGACCAACATGTGTCACATCTTCAAATGCTCTGACATGAAATCTATGTGACCTTGCATCTCAGTTTATTTTCACCCCCAAGAGTAACCAGAGACAAAAACATTTATGAGAGCGCCACCAAAAAACAACTTCTGGCTCATCCAGATGCTTCTCATTATCCTCGGCGGTGATAGAAGTGAAGAAGAGAAAACAAATGAGGCGGTGGAGGACAAGAAAAGCAAATCTTCACTTTATGACCCCCGAGCCCCAGGGGACATGCAGCAAAGTGACGGGACAAGGTTTAGCGACCGTCTTTGTGAGACAAATATGCGAAAAGGAGGAGCTCATTAAAGCGTCTGGAGACGATGGCGTGATGACGTTTGTTCCCGTCCATAAAACACAGCTGAAAGTAATCACCAGTGCACCATCGTCAATGGCCCCAAACAACAAACGCTATAATCATGTTTCGCATCCAACCTCGAAACTTTCTGGGAAGCGAATGAAATAGCATCCCCAAAGAGGAAGATGTATTTTTTTTTTTGCACAGACATTCATGGAAAAACTCACCTTGGAAGGATTTTCATCATAAGTGGGTGTGCCCAGATCCATCTCGGAGTCATGGTCCAGATTGGTTTCGCTGCTTCCATCCCAGGTTGGAGGATCCCACTGAGTTTGCCTAAAAGAAAAAAAAAAACATGTAAATGAATAACAACACTTTAAAATATAAATACACTGTGAAAACAAGTCACCTTGTGGTAATGTGGTAATAGTAGATTTTTCCTTCGGGGTCCCGTGCCACTTTCCAGTTAGGGGGTAGGATGATGGTTTTGGGTTTCGGGGGAGAGGGAGGAGGCAGATCTATCACATTGTTGGGTACGATCATTTCCTAGAGGAAAGAAACAGCAGTCTAATTTACTTCCTGTAATTACTGCTTAGCCTGTCGTGGAAAAGGAGAGTCATCACAATAATCATCATACAAGAAATATTATACATGAGCATTGTGGTTTGAAGTCTTCCATGACTTCATACTGGTCTTGATAGGAATTTAGATGTACACTTCCCCCTTGTGACCAAAGCAGCTTACTACAAAGCACTGTTTTTTTTTTCTTTTTTTCTTTTTGCTTGAATTATTTTGGGCAATGTGACCCAGCTGCTCATTTGTTGTGTCGACGCCCTAGATAGAAAAATATAGAAGAGAACATGAGTTGTGAATTAAGGTGGTCTTATTACCTGCTGGACCGTTTGAGAGGTAACGATGGTGGTGACTGTGCCACCCTGCTGCACCACCACGCCCTGCTGATGGCCAGGATACACAGTCTGGCCATGCAAGTAGCTGGCCGAGGGGTCAGAGTACGCCTGCAAAAGAGCATAAAATAAAAACTGATTTAAAAATAGCTAATTTCTGAGAAGCTTTAAACATAATTATTCCCAATTGATCCTGGTTTAAATTTGGAATAAATGAAATTATTATTCAAATAAATTAAGCTTTTCAATTTAAATAGGCTTCAATGAATAGATGGATCAGAGACAGTGGAATCACTAATAAGCAGTATCTACCATCTAGTGGCGAATAGTGCTATTACAACTCAAAACTGATCATGTATGATAGAGTCTAATTGACAAAAATGATGGACTATTCCAAGAGTGGACACCTGGGGTCTAACCCGGTTGAGAAACTTTGTACTGTGACGACGAGCCCACCTGTATGACTGGTGTGTTGGTCTGAGGGTACGCGGTGGGGATGCTGTAGATGGTCTGGCACGGCTGGCCTTGGTAGTAGATGGCCGTTTGCGTGGCGGCGCCCTGCGCCGGGGCCGAGGCGTACTGCTGCGCCGGCTGCGTCTGCACCGTCACTGCCTGCTGGGTGGCGGGGTCCCACAGAGTGGCGTAGCCCTGCTGGCTCTGGACCTGGGGTGTCGTCTGGGCGGGCACGGAGAGGACAGGCACTCTCGAGTCCTGGGCGGCGTCAGCGGGCTGGGCAAACTGCTGGGTGTCTGCAGGCGTGTGGTTGGCGGTGGTGATGTGCTGAGAGATAGTGGAAACAGGAGTGGCTTGTGAAGTGGATGAAGGTGAGGGAAGCCCAAGCTCTGAGACAAGTCTTTGGGGAGGAGTCTGCTCATAGGTCATGTTGGGGTCAGCTGTAGGGGTGGGTAGTAGTACTTTGCCTGCGTTGGGGTTGGTGGGGTCCACAAATGTATGGAGAGGGTAACCAGGTGGGTAGGTGATGAAGCCAGAAGTGGAAGCATAGGCCAAGGCGGGGTCATAGGTCATAGGTTGGAGCTGCTGCTGCTGTTGTTGCTGCTGCTGAAGTTGCTGTTGCTGCTTCTGGGCTTCCCGCTGAGCGACCTCCTGCTCAAACAGCTTCCTGCGTTCCTCCGTGGACAACTTGTTGCGCTCTTTGCTGCCAACTCCTCTCGGTGTCTTGGACGGGTCAAACCTGAAACGATCCACACCACAAAACAACACTGCTCGACATCCGAGGAAAGTAGGTCGAACGTTCCCGATGCCGGGAATTCTTACCGGTCCTCGGTGCGCCGGCTGCTCCGCTCATAAGAAGAAGGCGGAGATGTGGACCGTCGCCTCCGTCTCTCAGTGCTGCGCGGTGTTTTGTCTCGATCACGCTCCCTGTCACGATCTCGGTCTCTGTCCCGGTCCCGATCCCTTTCTCTCTCCCAATCCCTGTCTCGCTCCCTGTCCCTTTCCCAATCCCGGTCATGGTCTCTGTCCCTGTCGCGATCCTTTTCACGTTCCCTTTCACGCTCTCGACTACCGGAGGTGTTGCGCGGGGTCAAAGTTGTGTCACGATCTCGACTGCGATCTGTTTCGGGACAACGCGCTTCATATTAATCACACCGCTTAAATAATGTGATGGAAGAGCTATAAAATTTACTTACCATTGGATTCCTTTTCAACCTGACTCTTCTTTGGTATTCTGTACACCTCCTGAAAGACAAGAAGATAAGTTGATGTCTGGCCATTTTTGATCTAAGCAAGAAATTCGAACATTGAACTTGAACCTTGGAACTCATTTGTGTGACTCTGAGCTCGCTCACCTTGAGATCCTTCCAGCTTTCCAGCAGCCTGGCCGCCATGCTGCTAATGTCCAAAGCACTGACTTGGGGTTCTTGACTCCGCTCGCTCTCCACATCAGAAACACCTTCCTCTTCATCCTGAGAAGGCGTTTCTATGGCTGATGGATCTGTCGGTACTGGTGTGTCTTCAGCGGGCAAACTGACCTCGGGGGTGTCAGAACTTGGCGGAGCGACAGGGACGGGTTCACCCAGTTGGGCCTCTGGGCCAGGAGGAGGATTGTCAGCTTCCGGTGGTTCTGTCTTGACCACCGTCTCTTCTACGAGCTGCTCAGTTGGAGCCTGAGAAATATCCATTTGAACTGACTCGATCTTTGGGTCTTGAATCTCAACTGTAGGCTGGTCACCTTCCACTTCGGTCATTTGTGTTGGTTCCTGGATGGTGAGATCTTCTCCACTAGGTTGGTCAGAAACCTCAAGTTCCTTCTTGGGTTCATTCACGTCCATTTTGACCTCAGACGGGTTCTCCTCCAACTCAATTTGGTCTTTGACCTCTTCAACAGGAATTTGTTCCAGACTTTCCGAAGCTATTTCTGTCTCTTCCTGTTCCTGCACTTTGACGTCTTTCACCTCCTCTTCTGGAGTTTCTTTCTCGACGACAGCAGCTTCGATGACCGCGTCTACTTTATGTTGTTTGTCATCAGCCAACGTACTTTGAGCAGATTCTTCCTCTTCATCATCATCTTCCTCCTCTTCCTCATCCTTGCCATCAGACGCTTTGCTGGCATCTGAGAGCGCACTATCCAGACTGTTTTCACTGATGATTTTAAGGCGGCGGTCCACAGCAGGTTTGGAAGGGTCCCGGTCAGATTCTGGTCCCAATTTGGCGGAAGAACCATCGGGGGTGTTGAGGGGGGTCTGAGCACGAGAAGTGTTCTCACTGGAGTAACCGTCGATCTCCGTGGGCTGAGGGAGTGTTTTTGTTTGGGCCCATCGCTGAATGAAGGTGAGAACTTTACTCTCTTCCAGCATGTTCTTAGTGGAGATGGGTAAGACAGCCAAGGTCTTCAGAATCTGGAGACAAATGGATTTTGGATTTGAAAAAATTTGAATTCATGAGAAGACTGTAATGATCTCTCACCTCTGATTGCAGTTTGATGTTATTAGCACTGTTGCCCTTTGCTTCTGAAATCTCCACCATGAAAATCCAAAGCAAAGACAAGCCGTGATGATCCAAGAACTGTTTCAAGCATGACGGATTCTGCGTATCCTGCGTGGCACAAACACCTGACGATGTAAAACGATTCGCATTTTGGATAGTCACATTGTTTTAATGTTGATTTACGTATATGAGCTTGAGACAGGTGAGTTTCTGCTCCATGTTTTCCACGCGGACCATAAGCCTGCACAGAGACACCACTTGTTTCCCATCATAGAGCCCTTCGCCGTTCTCGAGCAACGCCTCCAGCTCCTCATCAACCTAAACAACAACAGGGATGATTGACAGTAAGTGAAAATGATTTTCCATTTGTCCAAATGATATCAAAAACAATGTCCACAAAATCTGAACTGACTGTGGTGAGAGCATTCTTCCGAGGACGGTCTTTCTTCATCTTCCCTCCAGCCGCACGGACGCTGACTCTGGTCTCCCCTCCCAGGAAACCTCTGCAGCTGAGAGCTCCACAAAAGCACTTCTGGGCTTCTTTCCTAAAATAGAAGAAAATGAAAGTCAGACATAGAACTACTTACGAACGCCTACACTTATGAACATTTCGAGATACAAACTCTTGATTTTTTTTTTTTTTTTTGCATCCAAATAGATAGATAAATAAATAACTATATAAAAAATGAATAATAGAACAGTTGTTTTAGTTTTCTGTATGTTTTAGACAGAGTACAGTCCGGCACGCATTATTTGGTTTTACATTGATTCCTATGGAAAACGTTCCTTTGGCTTACAAACCTTTCTACTTACAAACCTGACAAATTAAGTTCATAAGTAGAGGTATTGCTGGACTGTATGATTTTCCACAGAAATAAAAAGAAGCAATACCCGTATCGTTGAAACTGGTAGTCAAACGTCAGCTCCGTTCCTGCGCTGACCGCCTTGGTGGTGAAGAACCCGACTCGAAGCTGACCATTGACTGTCCACTGAAATGAGATGAAAATCAATCATTAGCAAATAACCATGTTAACAGAACAGTATTAGTTAACTAGTTCGGGTGGTGGATGAACCTTTTGAGTCTCACAGTTGGGCTCGCAGCTATGATTCATAAAGCGAGAGCAATTGCCTTTCAGTGTTGCGTCGATGATCTGGAAAGACAATGACGGTCAAGAATTTCTCATTAACACGAAAACATGTAATAAACTTAATCTTACCTCGTTATTTTTGAGCGCCATAAAATAGTAGTGAATGTTCTTGTTGCGTGCGTATTCTTTGACTCGATTTTTGAACTCTTTATGGTCCAACACTTCCCCACAGTATTCTAGCACAAAGGTATTCCTGCGAGAGAATCAAAACGTATGTCAAGATCACCCGGGACCAGATGACACCTCGATATGAATTAAATCCTCACGATGGCAGGTCCTTAGCTGCACGAAGACCCCAACCCTTCTCTTCGGTGAGGATGACTTCAAAGTCAGCGTGCTGCTTCATTTGAAAGCGTCGATTCGAGCAATAGTGTCCATTCAGGCACCTCGACGAGCTACGGTCAAACAAATCGTCTTAGAATATTTCGAGTTCTCTGTCGAGCTTTCTCAAACAACGCCAGAGTTGAACTTACCATTCGATCATCAGGAGACGATTTAAACAGTCATCCCCGCACGCCAACATTCCCCTTAAGCGGTCCTGTTTGGGCAGTATGGGGCACTCGCACTGCATCCTCTTGATGTCGCGATGAGATTTGCTCTTCTTTCTACAAACATTCAAAAAATGCTTGAAACTGAAACCAAAAAGTTTTAATTTGTGAAATCTTACCGTTCGGTTAGGTACAGATTCTCTTCAATGAGGTCAAAATAAGGAGGCATCTTCTTTGCCTTGGCAAATTCTTTCCACCGGCTGGTATCTTGAAAGTGCTGCAGAGTGAGTGACGGCCGGACCACCTCATCTTTGACTTGAGTTTCTTTCGACTCGTCAGTATCCCCTTGACGTTCCTTCTTGGCGGCAGGTCCAGCCTCTGCTTCGTTGTCCGAATCGGACTCGATCTCCGGTCGTCTTTTCTTGGGAGGGCCCCTGCTCCTGAGAGTCCTTAAGCTGTCCTCCCGTGGAGGGTCAGGCACGACCGGGCCCTTGCTGTTGCTGCTTATTTCGTGAGCTTGTACAAAACCCGAAGACGCCCCCAGAGGTCCACTCTGGTCAACAGTCGCTTTGATTTGATCGGATGGTTTCGCCCGGCAGTAATCGTCATGGTCGCTGGTGAGTGAGTCCGGGTGGATTTCACCTGCGAGATCCTGATAAACATGGAGGTAGGGTGTTTTGCTTATCTGCCTGTCTGAGGTTTGGTGGTTCCAGGAGATATTGTGGTGTCCATGCTGCTGTGGACTAGGAAAGCTTTCTGAAAGTTTAGATTGCGGTAACAATGGTCCATGACTACTATCTGGTTGTTGATATGTACTACTGGGCTGTTCCGGCTGGGAAAAACTCCAGCTTGGGTTGAATCCACGTCCATCGTTGACACTGGCGGCAGAATGTTGGTAATGCGCGAGCATCAGTTCACCAGCGTTGGTAACGTACTGCTGGCCTCGCAATTGGTCGTAATGTCCGGAACCGACAAGGTTGAAATTACTCATACCTTGGTGGACATTGGTAGGACAAGTCACATATTGTTGCGAGACAGCACTCGCGTTGGATCCTTCTAAATGACTTGTGCTGTCAATCATATTACTTTGGGATTGACAAAGCGCACCAGGGTGGTAGGAACTACCCTCGAGTCTTTGTTGAGAGCGGACTTGATATTGGACTCCATGACTATTCACATTTGTCGCTTCGTTACTAATATGGGATTCGGAGATGAACAGACTGCAGGAGGACAATCCAGTGTCATGTGATTCGCTCGTTACGGTCGAATTCTTTGGCACGACGACCACAGAATGCAATCGTCGTATTGCCTCATCGCAATCGGAGTCGTAGTCGGAATTGTCACTATCGCTGGCGTCGCTTTGTCCTCCGCCGGATTCGTGACTGGCGAATGTATTTTTTGATTCATTCTTGAGGGTATTCTCTTCCGATTTCTCTTGAACGTTCCCATTCCAGCTCTCCATTTTTGTCGCCTGTGTTGCATCATTGTCGCACAGAGAATGATCGAAGTTTGTTCTCGGAGCACGGTCGGCGAGAACACCTCGTAAAGACTCGCCTCGATCGTAACTATCTGCCTGCTTTGGCTTTTCCATCTCCTGCCGAGGTATGGAAGATCTTTCAGATTCATGCGGGGCTTGTATCATTTCTATTTGACTTTGGGAGAATCCAAATTTTTTCACACAGACTGTCTGCTGAGACTCTTCACTCCCTGGCCCGTTCTGTCCAACGATATCCCAGCGGGACTTTTTCGTAGAACTGCTCTGTTTAGCGTTGTTCTCACTTGTACACAATTGCTCTGATTGCAGTTGTGCGTTCGTTTGAGCTAGCTCAGAGGCCACGGCAACGTGACACGGATCTTCCATCGTTTGACAGGTCTGAGTATCAGATGAAACAGCTATGTCCATTTTATTAGGTAGAGGCGTTGAACCGTGAGTAGAATCGACATGTTTCACATCTATACTGCACTCGATAACATCCCAACTATTGAACATACTTTCAGTTGGCGCGTTCAAAGCAGAAAGACAATCCTTCACATTGTTTACCGTTTCCAGAGCGACATTGACATGCGCCATTGAGCTATTAGCTAGCGCAATTTCTTTCTCCACCTCGAGACTTGATTTTGGTCCATCTAATCTGTTACATGGTGTCTCACTCAACTCGCTAATAACCTGGTGGTCATCTTGAGTTCTCTTTTGAAAACCATTTTTTTCCCTGTCACCTAGCAAACTTGGTTTTGCGGTCGGTTCAAATTTTGGTTCGTCATTGGGGCTCTGATATTGGTCTTCCGATTGTCTGTTCTGCACGCTGGTTTCCTCTGACGATCTGGAGCAAGGGTTCGGTTTAGAGTCCAATTGACTAATTTCCTCTTCTTTGCACGAGGTGGCCTGTGATTTTTTCCTTAGATCAGCCTCGTTGTCGCTAACGCCGCCTTTCAGGCGATTTTCACGTTCTTGTTTTTCGCTATCCGCATGTTGAGCGGAAGAATTGGATTTTCTGTTGGTATCTTGTGTATGATGGGTGTTGGTTTTATAATTTCTGGTTTCTACACCTGGGGAGCATTTGCGCTGGGGGTCAGAGTTTGCCTGTCGCTTTGACGTAGTCCTTTCTGACACTGAAGATGTTTGACTTCTTTTCGCTGACTCCGACGAATGCGGCAAATCTGTAGATTTCGACGCTTTGTCCGATTTAGAGTAGGACGAGGACTTTGAATAGGTAGATGATCGACTGGAGTCACTTGTCCTTGTCCTCGTCTTGCGGTGGTCATCTTCAGAGTCAGAACTGTCCCGGGTTCTGTCGTTGCGAGAACGAGATCGCCGTCGGTCCCTTCGTGGGGAACTTCGGTATGATCTGCGATCGGAGTCGTGGTAATAAGACCTTTCCGAGCGGGAGCCTCTATCACCCCTCAATCTTTCTGATCTTGGGTGGGATGAACTGGTTCGAGCGCCTCGAGATTTGGATCTTGATCTCGACCTTGATCTGGATCGCCTGCGATCTTTGTTTGATCGCAGCGACCGCGACGATGTGTATCGAGAATCCCGGTCCGATTTTGTATAGCTAGATGATCTTTCGTGATTCTCGGATCGTTTCGATGAACTTTTCTCCTTTTCTGCCCCTCGGGACCGAGACGGAGATCTTTTTGTTACTGTTTTGCTACCGCTTTCTGAATTTGTTTTACTTTTGGTGTCGACTGATTTGCGTCTGGAAGACATCGGGACAGGATCTTCAGGCTCAGTTCGCCTGTCAGTTTGCGACCTGGTTTTCCTTTTGTATACATTTTTATCCTGCTCATTACTGGAATTCTCTTCGTCTTTTCCTGAGGATGCAGCAGGTTTGTCGAGACTTGATACGGTCCGGCTGTCAGAGGAGTGATGGTTGGAATCCTCAGAAGGACAGACACTGACAGGATTCTGATGTTGCAAAGATGGCAAATTGGTTTCGCTGTTATTTGGTTTCTGCAAAACCAGCAAATTAGAGGTGGGCGTCTCCTCCCGAAAAAAAGATGTTAGTTTTTCTCTAGTTACGGACACGCTGAGTATTTGCTTCTTGAAATGCATCTTTGCCAAGTCTATTTTTAGTTTAGCAGCAAAGTTTGGGACTTGGGAAGAAGTCTGCTCCGTTGGAATGGGAACTGCTTGAGCCTGTTTTTGTTCATTTTTACCGTCAAAAGCTCTTCCTTTGTCGACGTTGGGCTGTGATGAGGCAGCGGGAGCTTCAGTGTCAGACTTTTCAGGGCTGGAAGGGATCACGAAAATGCTGTGCAGTGGCTTCTTGGTTTGCGCGAAGCTGAAGGACACTTTCTGACGACTCTGATCCTCGAGGTTGACCTTCATCTTGGTCCCTTTAGGCAAGAGATGGTTGGACAGCATAACTCTAGGAGATAGGCTTTTGATGAGAGCTGCCTTCGAGAGGCCCTCCACCTTTACCTAAAAACCAACAGAGAGACGCAAGCTGTTTGAATCCATTGACCATTTTAGATGATAAAAAGTTGCAGTGATAAGAATTTCTTAAAAGTGATTCTCAAATGGTGGGTCCTGGACCCATTTTGGGTGGATCACGGACATATTTTGATAAGAACTTTTATGAAATAGGTTCCAGGGTGAAATTGAAATGTACTTACCGAGGCTCCGCTTCCTTCGTCTCTGAGATACATGGCAAGAGCGTGGAGACATAAAACAGAGAAGAAGATTTCATTAGTACATTGTACACAGGAGCAGAGGCACTGTATTATTTTAAAAATAAAACTATTGAACAACAGACATTGTTGGCCAATCTACATTGGAGGCCAAATTTCGGCATACGCTAAAAGACTATTACTAAAAGCGAACCAACCGCGAGCGCAGCAATTGATATTATTTTTGCACGTTTTATAGAAGCATAATCCCAATAATAACTCAGCTAAGCACAAAAAGTGGTGTAACCCGTCTGAGAAACATCAAGACGTATCTGCTACTGTCACCTAGAACGACGACCTCGCTTCAACAACGCTTTCACTGCCTTCAAAGATATGATATTCTTTTATTTGTACCACACAGGGAAATTCCAGTATGCAAAAGACCAACGTCCACCATCAACACGGAGTAAGAATATTCACATATCTAAGCAACCACAGTTTAGAAGCTATGTGAACCAACACAAGCTCACTTGTTTGCAGCAACCTACTCAATCCTTAATGTGCATACTATTAGGATAGTGGCAAGCCCATGGGTGCATGGAATGTGTATATTTGTATACAGTTTCTACAAATATAGCTAAGGAATGCCAATGGTTGTATCTGTCGGGATCAGACATTTTTGAAGACCAACCTTGAACATCACTGCTAACAACTTAACATGAAGATACAACATCCAAGAAGGACTCCAATTCATTAGCTTACGTTGCTTTTGTTCTCATTTGACTGATAATTGTGCATGAGTGCTTTCCTTGGGCCAAGCTCAATAAGAGTGCTTGGTATCTGGGTCATTTGATCCTTCAGGATTTTTTTCCCACCAATTGCCAATGCAGCATTCAAGACGATACACTCATTAAAAAAAAATGGGGCACTGAATGACTACAATTGTGAGACAATTTAAATTGAAATAACCAATAGATCACACCAGAGCTGGACACCTTTAAGACATTGGACTATTCACTAGCCCTCTTCACTATCCAAAAATAAAAAAGAAGTTATCAAATGATGGAAGTCACTCCCCTGGACGAGTTGCTTTATGTAACCACACGAGGTGCTTTGAGATTGCGCAATTAACGGCCACCATACAAGATAACACCTTCGGGTGACCTTCAGCTAAATTTGCCTATTTTTTTACCTCTTGATGAATCATAATCCAATCAAGTCCCAAACCTAAAGAATCCAAATTGAATCAGGAGGTTCTCAACAATGCCCTGCCCTAGTGACGTCCACGTTTTTGTTTTTCAAACTAAACACCTCACTCACAGTGACGTCTGTGTTGTCTGCCATCTAATACCTGATTTCTGACTTGAGCAGAGAGTCCATTGAGAAACTCGTCTAGGATTAGTGGGCCTGTGGACGTTGCTTGGCCAAGAATAATCCAAATCAGAGAAACGAACCCTCCAAAGTGACGCCACACCTGGCAAAAAGAAAGATAGGTTTGCAATCAACTGTGGTGTGTCCAGAAGAGCTAACAATAAGTCCAACAAGCTTTTTGCCTTATCAAACAGAGTTAGCATGTAGGCAGAGCACATGCTGTTGACCGTTGGTTTGTCTGACTTCCACTGAAGCCTTCTCTCGAGATGGTTATCAATTTCTGCAGAGAGCAAAGCAGTTGCACACTTTCATGCAGACCTTCTTCTCATTCTATTATGCTTGCTTTTATTCAGCGTGGTTGTGGCTTTGCACCACAACAAAAATAAATGAACAAGATTTGTCCATAGACTGAATCAGAAAGATGAAAAATAAGGACAACGCTGTCGATGGCAAAGCGAAGCAGCTGCCGCTAGAATGTCAAAAATAATGCTACATAACTCATTATCATGTGAAAATAATAGATTGTATCACTATAGTGGCTATGAGGAAGCATTTGCAATGAGCAAGGAGGCTCAATGGCCTGGTACGGGAAGCTTAGGTGCAGCCCAACATGCATGGCCTTTTAAAAGCCAGTTCCTGTTCATTTTCATAGCTAGTCTATAAAGTACAAGACAATTCATTCATTTCCACTTGATCTTGCTCAGAGAGATGAACTTTACCATACATTAAGTGCGATTACTTAACGGGCAATCATAACCATATTACCGTAATAACGTTCTCACGATTACTTACACAAAAATGCCCAAACCAATGACGTTAGCTTGGGTAAGCTAACACTAGCTGCGATATGATAAATTTGCTTACTTTCGTTGAAATATGCCCATTAAATTCGAACATGTTATGTTTGGAAAAGCGATTTGTGTATTTGTGTTTGACATAGCCGAGGAATGGCACAATCGATTGTCTTTCTGTGCCGGAAAGGCTAATCTTGGGCGAGCATTAGCGGCTAACTAGGTTACATGTAACCAGCAGCATGGATGCTAACATCACCGTTTGCGACCCTTGTTCTTCATATCGTTTGATTTTTAAAGCATTACGTGGCGAATAATTTGCATAATATGGTCAATATTGTGTTATAAACAGACGTACACCCTCATTTCATGAAAGCGTCCATCCGGCATCAGGAGCATGCTAGCAGGGGGGAGGGTTTGTCTTAGCTTACTTGCGTGTATGGTTCGCTTAAATCTACACAACGTAAGGAAACTAATGCTATCTTCCGTGTGGTACTCACTTTAAAAAGTGTTTCAAGTCAAGAGACTCTTCCATCTTCAAAATTCCCAAGACGGTGTCCTTCGCCGAACATCAATCCCCAATGCGTGCCCGGCGTCAAATCGGTCCGGGGTTGACGGAGGTGATGGTCGGCTGACGATCTGCTGCTCAGTGGCTCCGCTGCGCCTCAATGTTGTGCTATCCAACTAGCATTAGCTCACACTTGTGAGTACACTTACTTACCAGTAGTGTCTATCCACAGTAATTGTGTCCACAACGATTTCAAGGCCCTCACGTTATACCTCGACCTATCCGACGCTCCGATCCACTTGAAACAGACAAAATAAGACGAGAAACATGCCTGCTATTTACATTTTCCTCTGCGGCATTTGGCGTGTCTTGTTGCGGCGACGTCACATGATGCACGGACACAGCTGGCCTGGTTTGGCCTGGCGTCAACACGGAACAGTAAATCGTGTAACAGTGGCCCCGGTTCAACAATGTGGGTCGGGCATATCAAATACGTGCGTTAAACAGAAGGAAGTAAATTTGTGCATTATGTGTTTTGTCCACTTTTAAACTCACAGTGGAGTTAACAGAGGTTGTAAAAAGGATAAACTAAATTGCAAAATTGCTGTAGAAGGAGTTCCAGATTCTATACAAAACAATTTTGTGTGGGAATTTATATATATACGACAACGACCCAAAAGTATCAAAGCAAGTCAATAATTTAGTAGCGTCAAAAAAAAAAAAACATCACCGTTTGGATTGGCCAAGTCAGAGCCTAGGACTCAACTCAACAGAGATTTCACATTCATAGAATACATAATATGCAGAAGTACCCCAACATTGTGTCAAAATGTCTTAAACATATTTTTTTAAAGAAAATATGATAAAGTTAAACAATTTGGGCTTGTGATTTTATGTAAAAGCGCCTCTTAAATGAACAAAATATATCATTTGACACGGACCCCTGAAAATACAAGTATGCGTGTTGTGCCTTACGACCAGCAGGCGGTGCTATACGTTGTTATGAGTCGTTGATCACTTATTTCCCGAGCGAAGAAGACGGGCAAAGGCGGCTGTGAAGAAACGATCGAATCGAGGCTGTGCTAAATATTGTTAGCATTTTTCCAAATACTTGCACAAGAGTCACCTTGTCGCTTGTGTAAGTTGAGTTGCTGGTTAATGTGGGTATTTTATTGTAATAATGAACGCATTATTTGAATTCGGAATGAATTATTTAGAAATGCCTCGGTGGGCCTGTGGCTAACGTTTTAGCATTGTGCTACGTCTTTTTGTCTTGACGACCAAGCAGCATTTAAGCATTGGGATTGCTCAAGTTATGTCTTCGACATATAAGATGGATGGGTATTGGGAAAACAACATTTCTTTCTGGATGTGTTTGATCGTTGACGGGTGGTCACAAATGGGCAACGTGTGTATTGGCGGAGGAAAACTACGACAACTTGGCCTGCAGTATTGAGCGAGAATGCTTCAAAGCATGGTTGTGGGGTTTCATTGAATGACGCTGGAAAAGCTTGCAGTTTCCCATAGATTGGTGTTCAAATGTTAGAATTTACACAGTTTCGTGTCCCTTTTCTCCTCGAGTTCAACCACGTGGTATTTCTCAACCCTTAATGGTTTGTGTCACACTTCCCCTTTCCTGAAAAACGTATTTGAGCAAATTCTACGACACAATTTATCTTTCAGCACATGGTATAATAATTACTTATTGGTCTATATTGCTTGGTGTTGTATTGCAGTACTTGAAATGGAATGGGTTTTACTTTTTGTCCTAAGTGGTGGATGGCCACATTCTACTGATCCCTTTTATCCCCCTTTTGTGCGGTGACTGACTACGTTGGGGAACAAAAGGGAGGGTTACCGCAGTTTGTGAGTGGCCACGACTGGAATTTTATTTTGTGGTGTGGGACACAGGATACAATATCGTTTATTTGTAAAGTAGGCAAGCAATTTAAAATGGACTAAGATTGGTGTAGATTAGTTGTGTGAATTAGCTTTGATACATTTAAAACACTGAATAAGGGATTAAGGTGTTGGATTTTTGTTTAGATGGTTTTCCTGTTGAATGCAAGATAGAAAGAATGATCTCTCAATGATCTCTCAAAGCAGTTGCAAGCAGGATTTTTTTTTTTAGTGATGGCCAGCTTCTGGGTGGTTCATTAATCAATATTGGGTATATGTATGAGTTTGTACCGGTGATGGTTATGACCGACTTCTCTGTGGACGGGAGCGTTGGGGGCAAGAGGTTCTTATAAATCACATTCTCTTTCCAAGCTCCATAGTTGGCACGAACAGCAGTGTGATTGGTAGAAATTTTGATTAGTTTCTCAGCCTATAATTTAATTTGCGCCATAGATAGTGGTCAGAATGTTATGGTTATATTGGGTAATTTATGTTGTGATGTACAGTGGTGCTTTGAGGGCCACAGCAGTACTTGCTGTTGTGTGTGGCGCCGCCATTTTGGGCTTTTGATACCTTTTCTGAATTTTTGTCTTAAATGAAATATCTTCTCAGGTTTTTTTATGGTGACATGTTGGAATGGCAGGCAGTGTCGAGCTGAGAAGCTCTGAGGGGAATAATGTTGTTCTATACCCTTCTGTCTGCAGGTGCCTCAGCATGGCAGTCGTCATCCGTTTACAGGGATTGAGGATCACTGCCGGTTCGCAGGATATTCGCAAATTCTTCACTGGACTCAAAATTCCAGATGGTGGTGTACACATAATCGGAGGCGAGAAGGAGGAAGCTTTCATTATTTTTGCTTCCGACGAAGACGCGAGAAGAGCCATGACGCGCTCAGGGGGGCAAATCCGCGGGGGATCTGTGACTTTGCTGCTCAGTAGCAAAGCAGAGATGCAGAGTGTATTTGAGAAAAGTGCAATCAATGCAGAGCTGGAGAAAAAGAGAAATCTTGAAGATAACGCAAGGCATGCCCGAAGATCCGCCGAGTCCGATTCCAACAAGAGGCCGGCGAGTAAAGTGGACATGACTCCCCCACCGCGCCAAAAGAGACCAAACTCAAATGAAGACGCTCCGAACATCGTCTCCCCGTGTGTTTTCCTCAAAGGGCTCCCTTTCAATGTGTCCCAAAGAGAAATTGCGGATTTTTTCAAGGGTTTACACATCGTTGACCTCGTCCTGTTGAAAAACGCAACCGGACGAAACAACGGAATGGGTCTCGTGAAATTTTCATGCATGGCGGAAGTATCGGAAGCCTTGAAGAGGGACAGGGACTACATCGGTTCTCGCTATGTGGAGATTTGTCCCACGACGGAGGAGGACTGGCGACGGTCAACCGGAAGGCCACCCGTGCGGGGCAACCCGGGAGGCGACAGGTTTGAAAGACGTGGATCGCCTTTGCGTGGTCCAATGAGGTCACAGTCACCAATAGGCCAGAGGGGGTCATCGCCCAATGATGAGTTCTGCATTATGGTGGAGAATCTCTCCTTTGCAGTGGAAACGGAGGACATCAAAAGACTTTTTCACCACGCAAGGCTCGATGATGACCAGATCTTGTTCATGAATTTTGACGACCGGAAAAGTAGGTCCGCCTTTGTGCTCTTCAAGACCATGCGTGAGTTTCGCGAAGCAACAGAAGAGGAGACGAAGCCCTTTTTCAATCGATTGATTCATATCCGGCCGATCTCCAGAGAAAAAATGGTGGCCATCATGGAGTCTCAGAAAATGGATGTCAGCCCTTGTGGGAACTCTAGAAGAAGTAGAAGTAATGAGAGGACTTCATCCAACCCCAGGGATCATTCTAACACAGAAAAGTGCTTGCTGGTGCAAAATCTACCCTTCGACGTACGCAAAATGGAGGTCATGGACTTGTTCGTCGGGATGAATCTCTCGGACGATGACGTGCACTTGCTGCGTGACAACACAGGTTCGGGGACCGGAGAGGCTTTGGTTCTCTTCCACTCCGACTCAGCGGCCATGAAGGCCCTCTCTCTCGACGGGCAGAGGTTTCTCGGTGCAAAGCTTGCTCTCAAATACGTCACTCGTGCTCACATGCGGGAATTGATCGCCGGGCCACAGCAAAGATTCAATGAGTTCCAAGGCGCCGACGAGGAGTGCTCCGACTTCAGGGGCTCTCGTGCCGCTAACATGCCAATGAATGCGGGGCCTCAAAACTACGGCGGCTATAATTCTGCCGGCCACCCATTCGACAGAGGCAACGGTGCTCGTAGCAGCGGAGGTCCACCGAGGCACGATTTTACCGAGCCCACATGTGTGAAGCTAGTTAATTTACCATTCCAAATCAAAGTAGAAGAAATCTACGATTTTTGCCACGGATATCGTATTCTTCCGGGATCCATCTCATTGCAGTACGATAGGGGCGGAGCTTTTAAAGGGAGCGCAACTGTAGTATTTGAGACTCGGGAGGAGGCCGTTATAGCAGTGGAGGAACTCAATGGAAGGCCAATTGGTTCGAGAAAGATTCAACTACTCTTTGTTTAAAAATGACTTTGGAATTTTGATAGCCAGCGAGCTCAAGTGGTCTAGTTTGAACACTCAAAATGCGAAATATATTTTGGAATAGCAGTTACTCATGTAGTTGGTTTCCCCCTGTGTCTTATGTTTTGCCAAAGTCTGTTTATTCATTGTCCATTTGAATGGCGCGTTTGTCGCTGCATTTGAAATTATATTTTCATTTTGCATAAGTTTTGATTGCATCCAGGGGAAGTATTGTTTAATGTTTGTTTTATACAGTTCATTTTACGCTGTGTGATTAAAATGGTGTTTATTAAAATGGATAATCTTCGTTCACTTGTTCTTGACTTTTTATCTGATAAGTTATGTGAGAAAAGCAGCAGTGTTTGTTCTTTGGGTCACCAAACTAATAGATTTTTTATGGGGGGGGGTGAAATTTGAATGAAGAGTGGTTTCAATTAATAAAAGAAAATGAACATGGATATTAGCTAATTACTAATGTCTAGAGCAAATTACGAGTATTAGTAAGTGAACATAACTTTGAAATTCTTAGCTTTTATTTTGAAAGTACCGGATTGCACCGGATTTAATTTACTAGCTTTATACCACCGTGGATGAAGAGCGACCGACATCGAACTTGTAGGTGAATTTGGAAATTAATTTATATTATGACTATAGAAACTAGTTAATGTGGATCTGCGACTAGTAAAAAACCCTCCGCTTAACGTTTTACAACATTTTTAAATCGCTCAAAACCGAAGGACGAAGCATTGCCATCAATTAAACCCGTCAAACTTTGTTGTTCCAAGTTAATTGTTAAAATAAATGGCATGCAGTGTAAACGTTTGTTTGTAATGGCTATTTTATGAAGGGTTAAACTAGTCTTCCCTCGTGGACACCAACATCACTCAGAACTGTCGCGTTGTAGTGACAGCTCACAGGAGAAAAGTACATAAATATTTTCCTGTAATAATAGTAAATAAGGTAGTAAACTATCGTCGAAAGCGCTCTACAGATAGTTAAATATTTGTTTTTAACGCGGCGATCGTGTTGTCATTAGCTCCATCCTTTAGCTAACATGGCTACCACATGAGCAATTTTATCGTGCCTAAACAAGTCTTCAACTTTTAGAAAAGAACAATTTATAGTGTTAAAATCATTTAACATCTTAATGCTGGTACTCCATAGTAGTACATTTTAATTGTCGGTTTATCCATCGTCTAACATCAATATTGGTATTTAACTCAAGTACCTAGCTCAAATTGTGAAATCGACTATAAACTGAGAAAATGTACATTTTTGCCAATTCATCTGAAAGTCCTGCTTGGCCTCGAGTATATAAGGGCTTCATTTTTTCCTTTCAGAATCAATATTTCGTATCTAAATGTACTGCAGACTACTTCTAGAAAGGTCTACCATCATGACTGCATTTGCCAATCTGCACCCACAAAAAAATTCGAGCCCAAATTCATGCACAAACCTAAATCCCCACTTTAGAGAACACTGCATACACACAATGTCAGCTTCTAGAAATGCCAGCTAAAATGTCATGATGAAATCCCAAAGCAGATTTGTACCTTATTGACATGAGAATGGAGGTGTCGAGGCGACGAACTATCCAAAAGCACTTGGAGCCTGCAAGACCATTGCGTCGTCTCCTTCCTGTTGACATCCGTGGCTCAACTGGTAAAACATCAGAAAAGGGCTTGGGGTGATTGTTTGTTTTCCAACCCACTCTAATGTATAATTTCTCCATCTAGAACCTCAAATAAATCCTACTTCGTGTGTTCAGACATTGATTAACATCGCCGATAAACAGGTAAGAAATGAGAAGTTTCATATCTAGAGACATTTTAAGCAAGATAGACAATTGTGTATTTTGCAGACAAACATTACAGTGGAGCAGTTCCTCGAGATTGTCAATCTCCAGGATGAGAAAAAAGGTACCATCTATAATGTTTGTTTTGCCTCGGCTCTTTTTGTGATGAATTCCCAAAATGTCATTACAGAGAGATTGTCATACTCTCGAGATTTTCTGATCGGTCTTGCGAGTTGTCCTGCTGCCAAGATGAGGCCGGAGTTTTTACCAGACCACCCCATAGTCTTACCCAATGCAGTAAGTTCAAATTTATAGTCAATTATAACCTTGCTGTCTGGATGGAATATTTATGCGAGTGTTTTTTGAGTGACGGTGCCCCTCTCGGCCTTCTTCCAGCGAAAGGTCGACTACACCTTGGACTGATCGCCAGTCGCTGCCTACAATAGATAGGCAACACTACCACACCACTACATCATTGTTTTTGGTTTTTCTTATAGTTAACTTATTTTCTTTACGAGAAAACATGTATCATTGTATTATTGTATATTTGGTTGATGTTTGCACTGTTTTTTTGTGACAACGCTCATTAAAATATTTGTGGAAAAATACCCAAGATGGATGCCTGCATACATTTGAATTTTATTTAACCTCATTACGGTTTTTCCCATGTATATTTTTTTTTGTGATACTTTTTGTTGACTTGACATGTCTAGTAAAGTACTTTGGGCCTTTGCATGTGAAAGCGAGACACGATAGAAGACATTAAGTCTAAATATTAGGGGACTCATAATTTTGAAGCTTGAAGTGGGGATACATTCATTTTGAGTTAGTTAGTTAGTTAGTTAGTTAGAAGTTAGTGAGCATTCAATAAATCAGATATATTGAGGCCCTCCTTGATGTTAAGAAAGGTTAAAGTGGGCATAAGTATATATGTCCTATTAAGAGGACAGCCAGTGACATCTAGCGGTGAATTAATAGAATGCAACAACATAAATTCAGAGCGTGTGCATTTTGAAACGCGCACCACGGCACCAGCCAAAAAAAAGACAGATTAATGCGAGAAAACCGCAATCACGTGTCGCCAAAAATGTTTTAACACTTTATATTAAGGGGTTTCGACTGCCATAAATCAGTCACTTAAAATAATGCATCTTTATACGTCTATGCGTTTAGTAACAGACAGAAAATTAATGCTCTTTATTTGGCAAGTTGTTATTCATGCTACACCAAGTATATTTGTGTATAATTTAAGAAGTAATTGTACTAATTGTACTTCCTTTTTTTAATCACTTCACTGGTTTATCAGCTGATCGATGAAGGCTTGGCTCACCTGTCAGGTTTGACAGGTGAGTAACGCCCTCTGCTGTGCATTCACCTGTCCAGAATGCTGTTCCAGGTTATAGCCTCCCTGATCCCACGCTGATGTTTATTTTCTTCAGTGCGGATGACTCTGGCCTTTTCCCAGTCCATGATGTGGTTTTCTCTTTTACAGTGATCGGTTATGGCTGACTTTGGATCAGGGAGGCCATTGAGATCCGCAAGCGGGGCCCGAGGACCATCAACAGGGATGAGGGAGCCTATATGCTCTCTACAACCTGGAACAGCATTCTGGAGAGGTGAATGGACAGCAGAGGATGTGACTCACCTGTCTAACCTGACAGGTGAGCCAAGCCTGCATCCATCAGCTGATAAAGACGCGTCACTATTACATCTGTGACACTCTGATGAAGGAGGAAGAAACCGCCGAAACATATCAGGTAAAGAACCTAAAACAATTTGTTTGATATAAAAGAAACCAGTTAAATAATTTAAGAAGTAGTAAAAATATAAATTCACATTTTTATAATGTTACAATCGCAGTTGGCTTGCTAATTGTTGGTAAAAACACTGATCACGTCTTGGGCTGATGAAACTCATTAAAGAAGCAGGCAATTGTCATTCAAAATTGACTGCTCAGAAAAGATGAAAACAGACTTTAATCAAAGCTTATGGATCATAAAGGTTTCTTTAAAGAGTCACACGAAAGGAAGCAAACAAAACTAACGTGATCAACGCTACACGTTCAAAACGACTCACCGGCAAACTTCAGGTAGGATCCACGTTGTTTTAATACCCATTGAATGTAAATGATCACTTTAAAGGAGTCAATAAATAAATAAAACGCAGTTTGTTTAGTTGAAACCGGGCTACACCCCAATTGATTGTTGATATGAGGGCAGCCACCTTGAAAGTCGAGGTCAGGTCAAAGGTTGCGAACTTTCTCCATCTTTCCGAGCTGACCATCCGGGTTCACGATGCATTCAGGTGACCCCGTTTTGAATAGGGAAAAGCAAAGATCACTTTCAACAATAACCTGAAAATGCGCTTTTACCTTATCATTTTCGCTTGGTCGTCACAGATCGCTGTACCTTAAACAGCCTGACACTCTACAAAGTATTGTTTTAAATATCTTTTTGTTTTGATATTTGGTTTATTCGGTCATTTTTCCCGAGACAGGATGGACTCGAAGTACACAGAAACGGGCAGGTAAGGTGGTCCCCCCCAGCAAATCTTCATATTTTTTTTTTTATCAAATAGTAGTGTTAGCCTTGAAGGGCAGCTTGTTAACTTCAATGTTTTTGCATCATATCACCTTTGACGTTATGAATGAAAATGAAAGCCCAGAGCATGAGAATGACTTTTTGTTGAATACAGCTTAACAAAACTGCTGTAATTCTGCAGAGAGTATAAGACTTAAAATTCTAATCATGTCATAAACCGGTTTGGCTGATTATGTATTTAAATAATGAGTAAATAGTGTACATTTTTTTCCGTCAGTTACTTATTTCCCCCCTAATTTCCCACCTTCAAGTCCCGTTCTAGTCCACAACCCTTACCTCTGTGGGCTAAAAGATGACATCTTGTACCACTTCAATCTGGGAACAGGGACCCACAATCTTCCAGCTCTGTTTGGAGACGTCAAAGTAAGAATCATTCATTGTTAAAAACAATTTCTGTCCACATTTGAATCACTTTTTTTGTGTGCATTTGTTTTCCTCCAGTTTGTGTGTGTTGGGGGCAGCGCTTGGCGAATGAAGGAGTTCATTGAGTATATTGCTGCAGAGCTTGGGATGCAAGACCCCAAATCAGACTACCCTAATATTTGTGCTGGAACAGACCGATATGCCATGTACAAAGTTGGACCTGTACTCTCTGTTAGTGTAAGTCAAAGAAAACTACATTATATTCCAAATTGTGACAAATATTGTAATATGATTTGCTTCATTTTTGCAGCATGGAATGGGAATCCCATCCATGTCGATAATGTTGCATGAGCTCATAAAGCTCCTCCATCATGCACGATGCACAGATGTTACAATAATACGCATTGGAACATCAGGTGGGATAGGTAAGTTTGTAAATTATTTGTCAGTATTCATCTTGTTGATATTACAGCATAGGAGATTTTTCTTGACGACTTTCCCAGGACTTCAACTAGTTGCCACAAGAGGGCGCACTTATAGAACCCGCCCTAAAAACAATGTGCATAAAACCTGTTAAGTTCAATTTTATAAGGAATTTGTGGCCCTTGTGTAATGTAATTTTTCAGATTAAAAAAAAAAATCATTCTAAAGTCTTTAGTCTCATCTGTTATTAGTTTAAACATACCTGATATTGATACATTTTTTTTCTTTTTTTTTTTTACTGTATTCCACTGCATTAATTTGAATGCCTCATTTGGTATTAAGGGCTTGAACCTGGGACTGTCGTCATTACCAAACAGTCTGTGGATGCCACATTCGTGGCCAAATTTGAGCAGCTGATCTTGGGCAAGTTAGTGGTCCGTGACACTGACCTGGACTACACCCTTGCTGAGGAACTGCTTCAGTGCAGCAAGGAGCTGGGCCAGTTCAAAACTGTGATGGGAAACACCATGTGCACGCTGGATTTCTATGAAGGTCTGCTTCACCCTTGTTGACTGGCCTTTTTAAAGGAGGACAAGTAGTCACTGTCCAATTTGTGTTGTCGAATAGGTCAAGGCCGCCTAGACGGTGCATTCTGCCTGTACACGGAGAAGGACAAGCACAAATACTTGACAAAAGCTAAAGAAGCAGGCGTGTGCAATATTGAGATGGAGTCGACAGTTTTTGCCGCGATGTGTAAACTAAGCGGCCTGCGAGGTGAGGAATGACATCAGTAAGATTTCACAAAAGACATTTCTTTTTAAAAAATGTAACCTTCCGACTTTTTTGTTTTGTAACATTAAAGCGGCCGTGGTTTGCACAACATTACTGGACCGCCTTAAGGGAGACCAGCTGAGCAGCTCCAAGGAGGTTCTCCACAGCTACCAGCAGAGACCTCAGATCCTCGTGGGGTACTACATTAAGAAGCAGGTTGAGGCTCTGAAAATCCTTCACAGATGACCACTTTTAGCCACGATAACTGTGAATTCCTGATGTCTCAACTTGAAATATGAATGCACATTTTACTTAACTATTTTTGTGCTGGTTCTTTTCCTATTCAAGAGAAACATCACTTTTTCTCAGTATTGTAATGCAGTGCTTTGCTTTTATTTGGCTGTAATTTGTCATTTTAATAAAGCATGTAGATATGATCTCTGTTGTTCAGCAAATTAATTCACCTTTAATTATTGCATTCTGTATCATAGCCATTATGAATTAAACTCAACAGCCGCACTAAGTAAACCAACACAAACCAATAAGAACTGCCCTCTTTAAGAGATTTTACTAAGTAGCATACAGACATTTCTACAGTTTTTTTTTTTTTTGCACGCAATGTTTTGTTTGCTGGGCAGCAATAACATTAAACATCCCAAGGTCCTTCGCTAGAGGGCATCCGGGACCTTCTTCAAATGACATCATCATTACGTAAACAGGAAGTAACCCGAAGACTACGGAAACACTCGGTATAAGCACTCAAAACAGAAGCTAATCCATTTGATTGAATCAGAAAAACACAACTTATGTGGTGAATTGATAACATTAGTGACACTAAAACTGCAACGACGAAATAGGTAAGTTACGACTGCGGACCTAAGTTATCATATCAGCACTGTTATTTGTAGTACTGCTTGGTTGCAGTGTAGAAGTGCGAGCCGCTTTCATTAGCATGGTAGCTACCACAGTGCTACCAAGAGTAATACTGTAACGTGGAAATTACATTAATATGGAATAACTTTTATTCAATTACCTCAACAATTAGCTCGCTCGCCGGTGCCCAAAGGACACCTTTGTGAGACAAACATCGTTGAACAAGTGTTGTGATTGCAGTGTGAAAATGTTTGCAAGGACCACAGCAGAGTACGTGGAGGAAGAGGACCATAGTCGTCGTCGACTGGAAGATCTTTGGCTGCAGCCATATGTTGTGTTACGCAGAGTTGGTTAGTACTTGCTTAGAAAATAATTATTTTCTATTATGAATCCTCTTGGAGCGTTCATCAAAATCTTGTGTGATAGGGGGATTGAAGAAGTCCTTGTATAGGATTTGCCAGTTTCTCTTCTACTGTAACTTTCATTGTTAATATACATTAATATGTCTTTGCCTTGTTTTGCAGACATCAGTGAAGCTCTTTGTCCTAAGCAGCAGGAGCCAGAGCAAAAATGCATTAAAGAGGAAGATGTGCGCAAAGAGGTCCACCACATGAATGAACAAATGGTGCAGAAGTTTCTTTGCACCATAAAAGAGGAGGAAGAGCCAGAGCGGACTTGTATTAAAGAGGAAGATGTGGGCAAAGAGGTCTACCACTTGAATGAACAAATGGTGCCCACGTTACTTTGCACCATAAAAGAGGAAGAGCTGGAGCGGCCTTGTATTAAAGAGGAGGGAGAAGACTCCTGCGACATTAAAGAGGAGGAGGATACCTTCAAGATGCCTTTGACTGGTGTTGCTGTGAAGAGTTTAGATGAGGGTCAACAGGATGTAAGCAAAAGGGCGGAGCTGCCAAGCTGCAGCTCAACTCAACAAATGACCAGAGAAGGTGATGGAGACCACTGTAGAGGATCACAAGCAGCTCCACCATCAGATAGTGATGACGTGACGAAAAGCTATTCCTGCTCAGATTGTGGCCAAAAATTTACTCAAAGGGGAAGTTTAAAAAGGCACACAAGAACCCACACTGGTGAGAAACCCTTTTCATGCTCAGTTTGTGGGCAAAAATTCTCTGAGGGGGGACATTTAAAAAGGCACACAAGAATCCACACTGGACAGGAACATTTTTCATGCTCAGTTTGTGGCCAAAGTTTCAATTGGAAGGAAACCTTAAAAAGGCACACGAGAAGCCACACTGGCGAGAAACCTTTTTCATGCTCAGATTGTGGCCAAAGATTCTCTCGAAGTGATAGTTTAAAATTTCACACAAGCGTCCACACTGGTGAGAAACCTTTTTCATGCTCAGTTTGTGGCCAAAAATTCAGTCATAAGGGAGATTTAAACAAGCACAAAAGAATCCACACTGGTGAGAAACCCTTTTCATGCTCAGTTTGTGGGCTAAAATTCTCTGACGGGGGACATTTAAAATCACACGCAAGAATCCACACTGGAGAGAAACCTTTTTCATGCTCAGTTTGTGGCCAAAGATTCAGTCGGAAGGAAACCTTAAAAAGGCACACGAGAACCCACACTGGCGAGAAACCTTTTTCATGCTCAGATTGTGGCCAAAAATTCACTCGAAGGGATAGTTTAAAATTTCACGCAAGTAGCCACATTGTTGGGAACCTTTTTCCATGCTCAGTTTGTGGCCAAAGATTCAGTCGTAAGTTAGATTTAAACAGGCACACAAGCGTCCACACTGGTGAGAAACCTTTTTCATGCTCAGATTGTGGCCAAAAATTCACTCGAAGGGATAGTTTAAAAGTTCACACAAGTAGCCACATTGTTGGGAAACCTTTTTCATGCTCAGTTTGTGGCCAAAAATTCTCTCAGGAAGGACATTTAATAACACACACAAGAATCCACACTGGAGAGACCTTTTTCATGCTCTGTGGCCAAATATGTCAAAGTGTGAAAATTTAAAAAGGCACACAATAATCCACACTGGTGAGAAACATTTTCCATGCTCAGTTTGTGGCCAAAAATTGTCTTGGAGGGGAACTCTTAACGCTTCATACAAGATTTGAAGCGAAGCAAAGCTTAAAAAGTCCACACTGGCGAGAACCCTGTTGCCTGCTCAGCAAAAGAGAATTCCGAGTGTGTTGGGGAGATGAGCAATAATTTGCGAAGTTTTCACCTTCTATTTGAGACTTCATGAGTTTTTGCATCAATGGCAACTCTATTTACCTTTTGATTGGGATGCTGAACCCTTTTCCTTCACCACAGTGAGAAGTTCATATTTTCGTCGGAATGAATTTGAGAATATACTAGTTAACCGGCGTCGGGATGATAATAGTTTTGTAATGTTCATTATACTTGATGTTTATTTTGTTTTTAGTTGTGGATTTTAACTTTTAAATCATATTCAGGGCCAGTTGCTTAGTTTCTTTTCGTGTTTAGGGTTTTGTTAATCTTTTCATGTTCAGGTTTTTGCCCCCATATTTGTTTTGCAGTGAAAATAGATGAAGCAATTTGTGTAGAAATGCTGAATGACAAAATATGAAAGCATGTGGAATGCTTTGAATCGTGAAATAAAATGTGAATTATTCGGAAGGTATGTGTGGGGTACTACATTAAGAAGCAGGTTGAGGCACTGACAATCCTTCACAGATGACCACTTTTTGCCATCATAACTGAATTCCTGATGTCTCGACTTGAAATATTAATATTTTTGTGCTGGTTCTTTTCAAGAGTAGCATCACTTTTTCTCAGTATTGTAATACAAATTGATTCACCTTTAATTATTGCATTCTGTATCATGGCCATTAGGAATTTAACTCAACAGCCGCACTATGTAAACCAACACAAACCAATAAGAACTGCCCTCTTTAAGAGATTTTACTAATAAGTAGCATACAGACATTTCTACAGTTTTTTGGGAAAACATGCACATTTTTTTTTTGTTGCACGCAATGTTTTGTTTGCTGAGCAACAAGAACATGAAACAACCCACGGTCCTTCGCTAGAGGGCATCCGGGACCTCTCAAATGACATCATTACGTAACAAGGAAGTAAACCAAAGACTACGGAAACGCACTTGGTATAAGCACTCAAACAGAAGCTAAATCGCCTATTTGGCTGCATCAGATAAACACGCAACTTATGTTGTGAATCGGTAACATTAGTTACACTAAAACTGCAACGACCAAAGAGGTAAGTAACGACTGCGGACCTAAGTTATCATATTAGCACCGTTATTTGTAGTACTGCTTGGTTGCAGTGTAGAAGTGCGGGCCGCTTTCATTAGCATGGTAGCTACCACAGTGCTTACTTTATGATAATTTGCTTGATTATTGGTATTATCGTTGATTTACTACTGTCTTTTTTCAAGTAGACACAAAAGTTCCTCTGAGCAGCGTCCTCGATGAATGTTGGATCTCAAATGAGCCATCATATGATTGCAGTGTAAAAATGTTTGCAAGGACCGCAGCAAAGTACGTGGAGGAAGAGGACCATAGTCGTCGACGACTGGAAGCTCTTTGGCTGCAGCCATATGTTGTGTTACGCAGAGTTGGTTAGTAGTTGCTTAGAAAAGAACTATTTTCTATTACGAATTCTCTTCCAGTGTCCATTTTGTAGTAGAATTCTATCGAAATCATGTGTGATAGGTAGATTGAAGAAGTCCTTGGATATGATTTGTCAGTTTCTCCTCAACTGTAACTTTTATTGTAATATACATTGATGTGTGTTTGCCTTGTTTTGCAGACATCAGTGAAGCTATTCGTCCTAAGCATCAGGAGCCAGAGCACACATGCATTAAAGAGGAAGATGGCAAAGAGCTTGTCCACCACATAAAAGAACAAATGGTGCAGACGTTTCTTTGCACCATAAAAGAGGAGGAAGAGCCGGAGCGGCCTTGTATTAAAGAGGAGGAGGATACCTTCAAGATGCCATTGACTGGTGTTGTTGTGAAGAGTTTAGATGAGGGTCAACATGAGGTGATCAAAGGGGTGGAGCCTCCAAGCTGCAGCTCAAGTCAACAAATGACCAGAGAAGGTGATGGAGACCACTGTGGAGGATCACAAGCAGCTCCATCATCAGATAGTGATGACGTGACGAAAAACTCTCCCTGCTCAGATTGTGGCCAAAAATTTGCTCGAAGGGGAAGTTTAAAAAAGCACACAAGAACCCACGCTGGTGAGAAACCTTTTTCATGCTCAGTTTGTGGCCAAAAATTCTCTCGGAGGGAACATCTAGAAAGGCACACAAGAACCCACACTGGTGAGAAACCTTTTTCATGCTCAGTTTGTGGCCAAAAATTCTCTCGGAGGGAACATCTAGAAAGGCACACAAGAACCCACACTGGTAAGAAACCTTTTTCATGCTCAGTTTGTGGCCAGAAATTCTGTCATAAGAGAGATTTAAACAAGCACAAAAGAATCCACACTGGTGAGAAACCTTTTTCATGCTCAGATTGCGGCCAAAAATGTTCAGGGAAGGGAGCTCTAACAATTCACACAAGAATCCACACTGGTGAGAAACCTTATTCATGCTCAATTTGTGGTAAAAAATTCTCTGTGGGGGGAAGTTTAAAAAGGCACACGAGAATTCACACTAGTGAGAAATCTTTTTCATGCTCAGTTTGTGGCCAGAAATTCAGTCATAAGAGAGATTTAAACAAGCACAAAAGAATCCACACTGGTGAGAAACCTTTTTCATGCTCAGATTGTGGTAAAAAATTCTCTGTGGGGGGAAGTTTAAAAAAGCACACGAGAATTCACACTAGTGAGAAACCTTTTTCATGCTCAGATTGCGGCCAAAGATTTTTATGGAAGGGAGCTCTAACAATTCACACAAGAATCCACACTGGTGAGAAACCTTATTCATGCTTAGTTTGTGGCCAATTATTCGCTCGGAATAAATACTTGATAAAGCACACAATAATCCACACAGGTGTAAACCCTTTTTCATGCTCAGTTTGTGGCAAAGGATTCTCTGAGGAAGGCTGTTTAAAAAGGCACACAAGAACCCACACTGGGGAGAAACCTTTTTCATGCTCAGTTTGTGGCAAAGGATTCTTTGAGGAAAGCTGTTTAAAAACGCACACAAGAACCCACACTGGGGAGAAACCTTTTTCATGCACAGTTTGTGGCCAATTATTCAGTCACAAGCACTCCTTAAAAAGGCACACAACAGTCCACACTGGTGAGAAAGCTTTTTCATGCTCAGTTTGTGGCAGGAAATTCACTCAGATGGGAACTCTAATACTTCATACAAGAATCCACACTGGTGAGAAACCCTTTTCATGCTCAGTTTGTGGGCAAAAATTCTCTCAGCTAGGCAATTTAAAAAATCACACAAGAACCCACACTGGTGAGAAATCATTTTCATGCTCAGTTTGTGGCCAAAAATTCTCTCGGAGGGAATATCTAAAAAGGCACACAAGAACCCACACTGGTGAGAAACCTTATTCATGCTCAGTTTGTGGCCAAAAGTTCAGTCAGAAGACAGAATTAACCAGCCACACAAGAGTCCACACTGGTGAGAAACGTTTTTCATGCTCAGTTTGTGGCAAAAGATTTGCAGCGAAGCAAAGCTTAAATAGTCATATAAGTCTCCACACTGGCGAGAACCCTGTTGCCTGCTCAGCCAAAGAGAATTCCGAGCATGTTGGGGAGATGAGCAATGATTCCTGAAGTTTTCACCTTCTATTTGAGCAGACTTCATGAGTTTTTGCATCAATGATAATTCGATCTACCTTTTCAATAGGATGCTGAACTCCTTTCCTTCACCACAGTGAGGAGTTCATATTTTCGTCGAAATGAATTTGAGAATATAATAGTTAACCAGTGTCGGGATGATAATAGTTTTGTAATTTTCATTATACTTGATGTTTATTTTGTTTTTTTAGTTGTGGATTTCAACTGTAATTACTTTTAATTCATATTCAGGGCGAGTTGCTTAGTTTCTATTAGTGTTTAGGGGTTTGTTAACATTTTCATGTTCAGGTTTTTGCCCCCATATTTGTTTTGCAGTGAAAATAGATGAAGCAATTTGTGTAGAAATGCTGAATGACAAAATATGAAAACGTGGAATGGTTTGAGTCATGAAATAAAATGTGAATTATTCGGAATGTATGTGTGGGGTACTACATTGAGGGGCAGGCCGAGGCACTAACAATCCTTCACAGATGACCACTTTTTGCCATCATAACTGAATTCCTGATGTCTCGACTTGAAATATGAACTCAAATAAAAACTGCCCTCTTAAGAGATTTTACTAATAAGTAGTGGAGTGAATTGTCTTTGCCTGACAGCTGCAGGGCCCCCCCAGCAGTTGTTCGTTCTGCAGCCCTTATATGGTCATCTACTCGTTCTTTTCTGGCCGTTCTATATTCTGTGTCGTATCTAATATACATTACTGAAACTAAACTTACGAGGTAAACGTAAAGAAATAGGGGCAGAGTACAAATATACTTCGGTAGCCTACAGACATTTCCACACAACTGCGAGTGATTTCAATTTAAAATCTATTCGAGTTGGTTTTTAATTTTGGAAAACGTGCACAATTTTTCTTTGTTTTCCACGCAATGTTGGTTTGTTTGCTGGGCAACAACAACATTAAACGTCCCACGATCCGTCGCTAGAGGGCATCCGGGACCTCTCTCAAATGACATCATCATTACGTAAGCAGGAAGTAAACCAAAGACTACGGAAACGCGCTTGGTATAAGCACTCAAACAGAAGCTAATCGCCTATTTGGCTGCATCAGATAAACACGCGACTTATGTTGTGAATCGGTAACATTAGTTACACTAAAACTGCAACGACTAAAGAGGTAAGTTACGACTGCGGACCCAAGTTATCATATTAGCACCGTTATTTGTAGTACTGCTTGGTTGCACCGTAGAAGTGCGGGCCGCTTTCATTAGCATGGTAGCTAATGAGATAGTTAGTGTCAGGTTAATTCTCTGACTGAATATCGGTATAAAAGAAAAGGCTCAGCAGACAAAACAAGTGAGGCAGATTATTGAGTTTTTTCTCGCGAGGAGTGCATTCAGATTTACAGCAATCTGACTACACTAAAAATCTGTTTGCACTCTTCGCTCTTATTATTTGGAATGCCCTACCCACAATGTGAGACTAGCCCCTAAGCCTTAGGGCCTAAGGGGAGGGGAGAAGAAGAAGAATGCAAGGACAAGATGTTATGTGGACCAAGAAGTCACAGACAAGATGTTATGAGAAACAAAAAGAATGCAAGGACAAAATGTTATGTGACACAAGAAGTCACAGACAAGATGTTATGAGAAAAGAATGCAAGGACAAAATGTTATGTGCAGACATCAACAAAATAGTTTGAGCTATCAACAACTTTCTTGGATTCCCAGAGGTATAGAAGGTCAGGAAATTCCAGACAGCATCGTTTGACGTGTTGTTTTTCGCAAAGCATTCTGTGCAATCATATTATCAATAAACTACTCATTAGAGAACGCATGATAACATATATATACAATTTATCTAACATTTAGCTTGATTATTGGTATTATCGTTGATTTACTACTGTCTTTTTTCAAGTAGACACAAAAGTTCCTCTGAGCAACGTCCTCGATGAATGTTGGATCTCAAATGAGCCATCATAGGATTGCAGTGTGAAAATGTTTGCAAGGACCGCAGCAGAGTACGTGGAGGAAGAGGACCATAGTCGTGGACGACTGGAAGATCTTTGGCTGCAGCCATATGTTGTGTTACACAGAGTTGGTTAGTACTTGCTTAGAAAAGAACTCTTTTCTATTACAAATTCTCTTCCAGTGTCCATTTTTTAGTAGAATTCTATCGAAATCATGTGTGATAGGTAGATTGAAGAAGTCCTTGGATATGATTTGTCAGTTTCTCCTCAACTGTAACTTTTATTGTTAATATACATTGATATATCTTTGCCTTGTTTTGTAGACATTAGTGAAGCTATTCGCCCTAAGCATCAGGAGCCGGAGCGCACATTCATTAAAGAGGAAGATGTGGGCAAAGAGGTCCACCACTTGAATGAACAAATGGTGCCCACGTTACTTTGCACCATAAAAGAGGAAGAGCCGGAGCGGCCTTGTATTAAAGAGGAGCGAGAAGACTCCTGCGACATTAAAGAGGAGGAGGATACTTTCAATATGCCATCGACCGGAGTTCCTGTGAAGAGTTTAGACGAGGGTCAACATGAGGTGAGCAAAGGCGTGGAGTCTCCAAGCTGCAGCTCAAGTCAACAAATGACTCGAAAAGATGATGGAGACCACTGTGGAGGATCACAAGCACCTCAACCATTAGATAGTGATGGTGTGACGAAAAACTTTTCCTGCTCAGATTGTGGCAAAACATTTGCTAAAAGGGGAAGTTTAAACAGGCACACAAGAACCCACACTGGTGAGAAACCCTTTTCATGCTCAGTTTGTGGGCAAAAATTCTCTGAGAAGGGACATTTAAAAAGGCACACAAGAACCCACATCGGTGAGAAACCCTTTTCATGCTCAGTTTGTAGGCAAAAATTCTCTCGGGGCGGACAATTAAAAAAGCACACAAGAATCCACACTGGTGAGAAACCCTTTTCATGCTCAGTTTGTGGCCAAACGTTCTCAGAGAAGAGGACTTTAACAATTCACACAAGAATCCACACTGGGGAGAAACCTTTTTCATGCTCAGATTGTGGCAAAACATTTGCTCAAATCGGAAGTTTAAAAAGGCACACAAGAACCCACAGTGGTGAGAAACCCTTTTCATGCTCAGTTTGTGGCCAAAAATTCTCTCGGAAGGCATATTTGATAACGCATACAAAAATTCACTCTGGAGAGAAATCGTTTTCATGCTCAGTTTGTGGCCAAAAATTCTCTCGGGGGGGAAATCTAAAAAGGCACAAAAGAACCCACAATGGTGAGAAACCTTTTTCATGCTCAGTTTGTGGCCAAATATTTTCAGGGAAGGGAGCGCTAACAATTCACACAAGAATCTACACTGGTGAGAAACCTTATTCATGCTTAGTTTGTGGCCAATTATTCGCTCGGAATAAATACTTGATAAAGCACACAAGAATCCACACAGGTGAAAACCCTTTTTCATGCTCAGTTTGTGGCAAAGGATTTGTAGCGAAGCAAAGCTTAAAAAGTCATATAAGTCTCCACACTGGCGAGAACCCTGTTGCCTGCTCAGCCAAAGAGAATTCCGAGCATGTTGGGGAGATGAGCAATGATTCGTGAAGTTTTCACCTTCTATTTGAGCAGACGTCATGAGTTTTTGCATCAATGATAATTCTACCTTTTGATTGGGATGCTGAACTCCTTTCCTTCACCACGTTCATATTTCAAGATTCAAGAGTTGTCATGAATTTGAGAATATACTCGTTAACCGGCCTCACGATGATAATAGTTTTGTAATTTTCATTATTCTTGATGTTTATTTTGTTTTTAGTTGTGGATTTTAACTGTAATTCCTTTTGATTCATATTCAGGGCAAGTTGCTTAGTTTCTATTCGTGTTTAGGGTTTTGTTAACCTTTTCATGTTCAGGTTTTTGCCCCCATAATTTGTAGTAAAAACAGATGAAGTCATTTGTGTAGAAATGCTGAATGCCAAAATATGAAAGCATGTGGAATGCTTTGAGTCATGAAATAAAATGGGAATTATTCGGAAGGTATGTGTGGGGTACTACATTAAGAAGCAGGTCGAGGCACTGAAAATCCTTGATAGATGGCCACTTTTTGCCGTCATAACTGCATTCCCGATGTCTCGACTTGAAATATGAATGCACATTTTACTTGAATTAACTATTTTTGTGCTGGTTCTTTTCAAGAGAAGCATCACTTTGTTTTCAGTATTGTAATACAATGCCTTGTTTTTATTTGTCATTAAACTAAAACAAACTAATAAGAACTGCCGTCTTAAGAGATTTTGCTGATAAATAGCATACAGACACTTCTACAGTTTTTGGGGAAAACGTGCACATTGTTTTTGCACGCAATGTTGGTTTGTTTGCTGGGCAACAACGACATTAAACGTTCCACGGTACTTCGGTAGAGGGCATCCGGGACCTCTCTCAAATGACATCATCATTACGTAAGCAGGAAAAAATCCGATGACTACGGAAGCGCTCTTGGTATACGCACTTAAAAAAGAAGCCAATCGCCTATTTGGCTGCATCAGATAAACACGCAACTTACGTAGTGACTCGGTAACAGCTACACTACAACGACGAAAGACGTAAGTGGTGAATCGGTAACATTAGTTACACGACAACGACGAAAGAGGTAAGTTACGACTGCGGACCCAAGTTTTCATGTTAGGACCGTTATTTGTAGTACTGCTTGGTTGCAGTACTGAAGTGCGGGCCGCTTTCATTAGCATGGTAGCTATTACAGTGCTTACTTTATGATATTTAGCTTGATTATTGGTATTATCGTTGATTTACAACTGTCTTTTTTCAAGTAGACACGTTTGTTAAGTAGACACAAAAGTTTCTCTGAGCAGCGTCCTCGATGAAAGTTGGATCTCAAATGAGCCGTCATGATATGATTGCAGTGTGAAAATGTTTGCAAGGACCGCAGCAGAGTACGTGGAGGAAGAGGACCATAGTCGTGGACGACTGGAAGATCTTTGGCTGCAGCCATATGTTGTGTTACGCAGAGTTGGTTAGTAGTTGCTTAGAAAAGAACTATTTTCTATTACGAATTCTCTTCCAGTGTCAATTTTTTAGTAGAATTCTATCGAAATCATGTGTGATAGGTAGATTGAAGAAGTCCATGGATATGAGTTGTCAGTTTCTCCTCAACTGTAACTTTTATTGTAATATACATTGATGTGTGTTTGCCTTGTTTTGCAGACACCAGTGAAGATATTCGTCCTAAGCATCCGGAGCCGGAGCGCACATGCATTAAAGAGGAAGATGTGGGCGAAGAAGTCCACCACTTGAATGAACAAATGGTGCAGACGTTCCTTTGCACCATAAAAGAGGAGGACGAGCCGGAGTGGCCTTGTATTAAAGAGGAGGAGGATACCTTCAAGATACCATTGACTGGTGTTGCTGTGAAGAGTTTAGATGAGGGTCAAGGCGAGGTGATCAAAGGGGTGGAGCCGCCAAGCTGCAGCTCAAGTCAACAAATGACCATAGAAGGTAATGGAGACCACTGTGGAGGATCACAAGCAGCTCCACCATCAGATAGTGATGACGTGACAAAAAACTCTCCCTGCTCAGATTGTGGCCAAGAATTTGCTCACAGGGGAAGTTTAAAAAAGCACACAAGAGCCCACGCTGGTGAGAAACCTTTTTCATGCTCAGTTTGTGGCCAAAGATGTTCAGGCAAGGTAACTCTAACAATTCACACAAGAATCCACACAGGTGAGAAACCGTTTTCATGCTCAGTTTGTGGCCAAAAATTCTCACGGAGGGGAAATTTAAAAAGGCACACAAGAATCCACACTGGTGAGAAACCCTTTTCATGCTCACTTTGTGGGCAATTATTTTCTGAGGAGGGCAATTTAAAAAAGCACACAAGAATCCACACTGGAGAGAAACATTTTTCATGCTCATTTTGTGGCCAAAATTTCTCTCACGGGGGACATTTAAAAAGGCACACGAGAATTCACACTGCCGAGCAACCTTTTTCATGCTCAGATTGCGGCCAAAAATTCTCTGAGGAAAGATATTTAAAAGAGCACACAAGAACCCACGCTGGTGAGAAACCTTTTTCATGCTCAGTTTGTGGCCAAAGATGTTCAGGGAAGGGAACTCTAACAATTCACACAAGAATCCACACAGGTGAGAAACCGTTTTCATGCTCAGTTTGTGGCCAAATATTCTCACGGAGGGGAAATTTAAAAAGGCACACAAGAATCCACACTGGTGAGAAACATTTTACATGCTCAGTTTGTGGCCAAAAATTCTTTGACGGGGGACGTTTAAAAAGGCACACGAGAATTCACACTGGCGAGAAACCTTTTTCATGCTCAGATTGCGGCCAAAAATTCGCTTGGGGGCACCTTTTAAAAAGGCACACAATAATCCACACTGGTGAGAAACTTTTTCCATGCTCAGTTTGTGGCCAAAAATTCTCTCGGAAGGGATATTTGAAATCGCATACAAAAATCCACACTGGAGAGAAACCTTTTTTATGCTCAGTTTGTGGCCAACAATTCTCTGAGAAGAGAACTCTTACACTTCATACAAGAATCCACACTGGTGAGAAACCTTTTCCATGCTCAATTTGTGGTCGAAGATTCTCTGAGAAGGCATATTTAAAATGGCACACAAGAACCCACACTGGTGAGAAACCTTTTTCATGCTCAGTTTGTGGCAAAAGATTCGCTCGGAAGCGAACTCTAACACTTCATACAAGAACCCACACTGGTGAGAAACCTTTTTTGTGATCAGTTTGTGGCCAAAAATTCTCTTGGGGGCGAACGCTAAGATTTCAAACAAGAATCCACACTGGTGAGAAAGCTTTTTCACGCTCAGTTTGTGGCCAAATATTCAGTCATAAGGGAGATTTAAACAAGCATACAAGAATTTACACTGATGAGAAACCTTTTTCATGCTCCGTTTGTGGCCAAAGATTTGTAGCAAAGCTTAGCTGGCGAGAACCTTGTTGCCTGCTCAGCCAAAGAGAATTCAGAGTGTGTTGGGGAGATGATTCGCAATGATTTGTGAAGTTTTCGCCTTGTATTTGAGCAGACTTCATAAGTTTTTGCACCAATGGCAATTCTATGTACCTTTTGATTGGGATGCTGAACTCTTTTCCTTCACCACAGTGAGAAGGTCATATTTTCGTCGTAATGAATTTGAGAATATACTAGTTAACCAGCCTCGCGATGATAATAGTTTTATTATTTTCATTACACTTGATGTTAATTTTGTTTTTAGTTGTGGATTTTAACTGTAATTACTTTTAATTCATATTCAGGGCGAGTTGCTTAGTTTCTATTCGTGTTTAGGGCTTTGTTAACCTTTTCTTGTTCAGGTTTTCGCCCCCATATTTGTTTTGCAGTAAAAATAGATGAAGTAATTTGTGTAGAAATGCTGAATGACAAAATATGTAAACGTGGAATGGTTTGAGTCATTAAATAACATGTGTATTATTCGGAATTTATGTGTGGGGTACTACATTAAGAAGCAGGCCGAGGCACTGACAATCCTTCACAGATGACCACTTTTTGCCATCATAACTGAATTCCTGATGTCTCTAATTATTTTTGTGCTGGTTCTTTTCAACTGAAGCATCACTTTTTCATGCAGCTATGCATATTATTATTTTTTTGCACGCAATGTTATTTTGTTTGCTGGGCAACAAGAACATTAAACGTCCCTCGGTCCTTCGCTAGAGGGCGTCCGGGACCTCTCTCAAATGACATCATCATTACGTAAACAGGAAGTAAACAAGACTACAGAAGCGCTTGGTACGAGCACTCAAACAGAAGCTAATCGCCTATTTGGCTGCATCAGATAAACACGCAACTTAAGTGGTGAATTGGTAACATTCGTTACACTAAAACTGCAACGACGAAAGAGGTAAGTTACGACTGCGGACCTAAGTTATCAAATAGCACCGTTATTTGTAGTACTGCTTGGTTGCACCGTAGAAGTGCGGGCCGCTTTCATTAGCATGGTAGCTACTACAGTGTTTACTTTATAATTTTTAGCTTGATTATTGGTATTATCGTTGATTTACTACTGTCTTTTTTCAAGTAGACACAAAAGTTCCTCTGAGCAGCGTCCTCGATGAAAGTTGGATTTAAAGTGAGCCATCATCACATGCCGTACCGAGAGTAATACTGCAACGTGGAAATTATATTACTATGGAATAACCTTTACTCAATTACCTCAACAAATAGCTCGCTCGCCGCTGCCCAAAAGAAATCTTTGTTAGTCAAACATCGTTGAACAAGTGTTGTGATTGCAGTGTGAAAATGTTTGCAAGGACCACAGCAGAGTACGTGGAGGAAGAGGACCATAGTCATCAACAACTGGAAGATCTTTGGCTGCAGCCATATGTTGTGTTACACAGAGTTGGTCAGTACTTGCTTAGAAAAGAACTCTTTTCTATTACTAATTCTCTTCCAGTGTCCATTTTTAGTAGAATTCTATCAAAATCATGTGTGATAGGTAGATTGAAGAAGTCCTTGGATATGATTTGTTAGTTTCTCTTCAACTGTAACTTTTATTGTTAATATACATTGAGATGTGTTTGCCTTGTTTTGCAGACATTAGTGAAGCTATTCGTCCAAAGCAGCAGGACCCAGAGCACACATGCATCAAAGAGGAAGATGTGGGCAAAGAAGTCCATCACTTGAATGAACAAATGGTGCAGACGTATTTTTGCACCGTAAAAGAGGAGGAAGAGCCGGAGTGGCCTTGTATTAAAGAGGAGGGAGAAGACTCCTGCGACATTAAAGAGGAGGAGGATACCTTCAAGATGCCTTTGACTGGTGTTGCTGTGAAGAGTTTAGATGAGGGTCAACAGGATGTAAGCAAAAGGGCGGAGCTGCCAAGCTGCAGCTCAACTCAACAAATGACCAGAGAAGGTGATGGAGACCACTGTAGAGGATCACAAGCAGCTCCACCATCAGATAGTGATGACGTGACGAAAAGCTATTCCTGCTCAGATTGTGGCCAAAAATTTGCTCAAAGGGGAAGTTTAAAAAGGCACACAAGAACCCACACTGGTGAGAAACCTTTTTCATGCTTAGTTTGTGGCCAAAAATTCTCTCACGGGGGACATTTAAAAAGGCACACGAGAATTCACACTAGGGAGAAACCTTTTTCATGCACAGTTTGTGGCCAAAAATTCTCTGAGGAAAGATATTTAAAAAAGCACACAAGAACCCACACTGGGGAGAAACCTTTTTCATGCACAGTTTGTGGCCAAAAATTCTCTAAGGAAAAATATTTAAAAAGGCACACAAGAATCCACACTGGTGAGAAACTTTTTCCGTGCTCAGTTTGTGGCCAAAAATTCTCTGACAGGGGACATTTAAAAAGGCACGCGAGAATTCACACTGGCGAGAAACCTTTTTCATGCTCAGATTGCGGCCAAAAATTCGCTTGGGAGGGCTATTTAAAAAGTCACACAAGAATCCACACTGGTGAGAAACTTTTTCCATGCTCAGTTTGTGGCAAAAAATTCTCTCGGAAGGAACATTTGAAAATGCATACAAGAATCCACACTGGAGAGAAACCTTTTTTATGCTCAGTTTGTGGCCAAAGATTTTCAGTGAAGGGAACTCTTAAACTTCATACAAGAATCCACACTGGCGAGAAACCTTTTCCATGCTCATTTTGTGGTCAAAGATACTCTGAGGAAAGATATTTAAAAAGGCACACAATAATCCACACAGGTGAGAAACCTTTTTCATGCTCAGTTTGTGGCAAAAGATTCGCTCGGAAGCGAACTCTAACACTTCATACAAGAACCCACACTGGTGAGAAACCTTTTTTGTGATCAGTTTGTGGCCAAAAATTCTCTTGGGGGGGACCTCTAAGACTTCAAACAAGAATCCACACTGGTGAGAAAGCTTTTTCATGCTCACTTTGTGGCCAAATATTCAGTTATATGGGAGATTTAAACAAGCATACAAGAATTTACACTGATGAGAAACCTTTTTCATGCTCCGTTTGTGGCCAAAGATTTGTAGCAAACCAAAGCTTAGCTGGTGAGAACCTTGTTGCCTGCTCAGCCAAAGAGAATTCCGAGCATGTTGGGGAGATGAGCAATGATTCGTGAAGTTTTCACCTTCTATTTGAGCAGACTTCATGAGTTTTTGCATCAATGATAATTCTATCTACCTTTTGATTGGGATGCTAAAGTCCTTTCCTTCACCACAGTGAGAAGTTCATATTGTAGTCGTAATGAATTTGAGAATATACTAGTTAACCAGCCTCGCGATGATAATAGTAGATAACAGTAGTTTTGGAATTTTCATTACACGATGTTTATTTTGTTTTTAGTTGTGGATTTTAACTGTAATTACTTTTAATTCATATTCAGGGCAAGTTGCTTAGTTTCTATTCGTGTTTAGGGTTTTGTTAACCTTTTCATGTTCAGGTTTTTGCCCCCATAATTTGCAGTAAAAACCGATGAAGTAATTTGTGTAGAAATGCTGAATGACAAAATATGAAAGCATGTGGAATGGTTTGAGTCATGAAATAAAATGTGAATTATTCGGAAGGTATATGTGGGGTACTACATTAAGAAGCAGGTCGAGGCACTAACAATCCTTCACAGATGACCACTTTTTGCCATCACAACTGAATTCCTGATGTCCCGACTTGAAATATGAACTCGAATAAAAACTGCCCTCTTAAGAGATTTAACTAATAATTAGTGAAGTGAATTGTCTTTGCCTGACAGCTGCAGGGGCCCCCCAGCAGCTCAAATGACATCCTCATTGCGTAAGCAGGAAGTAAACAAAAGACTACGGAAGCGCGCTTGATATAAGCACTCAAACACAAGCTAATCGCCCATTTGATAAACACGCAACTTAAGTGGCGAATTGGTAACATTCGTTACACTAAAACTGCAACGACGAAAAAGGTAAGTTACGACTAAAAAGTTTTCATGTTAGGACCGTTATTTGTAGTCCTGCTTGGTTGCAGTACGGAAGTGCGGGCCGCTTTCATTAGCATGGTAGCTACTACAGTGCTTACTTTATAATTTTTAGCTTGATTATTGGTATTATCGTTGATTTACAACTGTCTTTTGTTAAGTAGCCACAAAAGTTCCTCTGAGCAGCGTCCTCGATGAAAGTTGGATTTAAAGTGAACCATCATCACATGCTGTACCGAGAGTAATACTGCAACGTGGAAATTATATTAATATGGAATAACCTATATTCAATTACCTCAATAAATAGCTCGCTCGCCGCTGCCCAAAGGACACCTTTGTGAGACAAACATCGCTGAACAAGTGTTGTGATTGCAGTGTGAAAATGTTTGCACGGACCACAGCAGAGTACGTGAAGGAAGAGGACCATAGTCATCAACGACTGGAAGATCTTTGGCTGCAGCCATATGTTGTGTTACGCAGAGTTGGTTAGTACTTGCTTAGGAAAGAACTATTTTCTCTTACTAATTCTCTTCCAGTGTCCATTTTTAGTAGAATTCTATCAAAATCATGTGTGATAGGTAGATTGAAGAAGTCCTTGGATATGATTTGTTAGTTTCTCTTCAACTGTAACTTTTATTGTTAATATACATTGAGATGTTTTTGCCTTGTTTTGCAGACATTAGTGAAGCTATTAGTCCAAAGCAGCAGGAGCCAGAGCACACATGCATCAAAGAGGAAGATGTGGGCAAAGAGGTCTTCCACCACATGCATGAACAAATGGTGCAGATGTGTTTTTGCACCATAAAAGAGGAGGAAGAGCTGGAGCAGCCTTGTATTAAAGAAGAAGGAGAAGACTCCTGCGACATTAAAGAGGAGGAGGATACCTTCAAGATGCCATCGACCGGTGTTACTGTGAAGAGTTTAGATGAGGGTCAACAGGAAGTGAGCAAAGGGGCGGAGCCGCCAAGCTGCAGCTCAACTCAACAAATGACCAGAGAAGGTGATGGCGACCACTGTGGAGGGTCACAAGCAGCTCCACCATCAGATAGTGATGACATGAAGAAAAAATATTCCTGCTCAGATTGTGGCCATAAATTCTCTCGGAGGGAAACTCTAAAAACGCACACGAGAATCCACACTGGTGAGAAACCTTTTTCATGCTCGGTTTGTGGCCAAAGATTTAGTCGAAGTGGAAGTTTAAAATCGCACACAAGAATCCACACTGGTGAGAAACCTTTTTCATGCTCAGTTTGTGGACAAAAATTCTCTCAGAAGGGACATTTAATGATGCACACAAGAATCCACACTGGCGAGAAACCTTATTCATGCTCAGTTTGTGGCCAAAAATTCTCTGATAGGGGACATTTAAAAAGGCACACAATAATCCACACTGGCGAGAAACCTTTTTCATGCTCAGATTGTGGCCAAAAATTCTCTCTGCGCGGGCATTTAAAAAGGCACACAAGTATCCACACTGGTGAGAAACCTTTCCCATGCTCAGTTTGTGGCCATAAATTTGCTCATAAGGAAGATTTAAACAAGCACACAAGAATGCACACCGGCGAGAAACCTTTTTCATGCTCAGTTTGTGGCCAAAGATTCAGTCATAAGGGAGATTTAAACAGGCACACAAGAGTCCACACTGGCGAGAAACCTTTTTCATGCTCAGTTTGTGGCCAAAAATTCAGTCATAAGACAGATTTAAACAGCCACACAAGAGTCCACACTGGTGTGAAACCTTTATCATGCTCAGTTTGTGGCAAACGTTTTGTAATGAAGCAAAGCTTAAAAAGACATATAAGAATCCACACTGGCGAGAACTCTGCCGCCTGCTCAGCCAAAGAGAATTCCCAGTATGTTGGGGAGATGAGCAATGATTCGTGAAGTTTTCACCATCTATTGGAGCACACTTCATGAGTTTTTGCATCAATGATAATTCGATCTACCTTTTGATTGGGATGCTAAAGTCCTTTCCTTCACCACAGCGAGAAGTTTATATTGTAGTCGTAATGAATTTGAGATTATACTAGTTAACCGGCCTCGGGATGATAATAGTTTTGTAATTTTCAATATACTTGATGTTTATTTTGTTTATAATTGTGAATTTTAACTGTAATTACTTCTAATTCATATTCAGGGCAAGTGTCTTAGTTTCTATTCGTGTTTAGGGCTTTGTTTTGTTCAGATTTTATGTTTGTCAAGGTTTTTGCCCCCATATTTGTTTTGCAGAGAAAAAAAGAGATAAGCAATTTATGTAAAAATGCTGAATGACAAAATATGCAAGCATGTGGCGTGCTTTGAATTATGAAATAAAAGTGAATTATATGTGATGACATTGAACAATGGGGAATCATATGGAGACGTATAGAATCACATGGAATTATGTAGAATGATAAACGATGACACGCGTCATGTGACACGCCTCAATAAATGGAGTGCCATGAGATTTGAGTCATTCCCAACATTTTACGACACAAGTCAGGTAATTATCATAAACAGCATATCATTACTTCCTTTTATACCACGGCACTAACGTCAAAATTATCATTATAATAATTATAACATTTATAACATCAATTTAATTTCATCTGAAACAAGACGCACTTTAACTGCAGACGGGTAAATCTATAAATTAAAAAAAATATCCTAAAAAAAAAATTCAATAAATCTAATTACGTGAAAATCAAGATGGTGTAGGAATCACAACAGCCTGTATGCGACTATTTGACAATTCCCAGCCACATTGCAGGGGTACCTAATAATATGACCGGTGCCTATAACGCGACAAATGTTTGCCTTTTTCTAGCTTTTAATCGATTTGACATAAAATCTATCTCCACCTTGACCACGGTGCGATTGTTAAACGGACTATAGCAAGCGGTTCAACGGGTGCATCCCGTACATTGTGCGCATGCGTCAAAGGACATAGGCCCCGCCTCCTCGCCACCACCCGATCCGCCCCTTGGCCACTGCCGCTGACTCAGTGCCTTGCTTTGAGCATTTTCATCGTTCACCTGAACGCAGCACAGCAGCACAGAAGCAGCAGACCCTCACATCTTCGCCGTACAACCCTCCCTGCAGCCATGGCCAAAACAGCAACCGGTAAGCATTTTTTTCTCCTTTCCAATCACGATTACACAAAAAGACAGAAAAAAAAAAAAAAAAAGAATTGATGCTTCTTTCTTTGCATATTTCTACGGGGGTCTAATCGGCCCGGCCTGTGTTGTCTGTGAGGTGCGTCATGTGACAAATGACCACTTTAGAATCCTATACGAAAAATGCGTGAATATAAACTATGATATTTCAATAAATGATGGATTTCTATGTTTGATTCATGCGGTGATATTGCATGATTTCGTCTCCTTGGCGGTGCGACGCAAGCATGAACCAATTAGCCATTTTCTATCCTCCCGTCCACATAAAATATGTAATTCTGCATTTGTCTCCTTTAAAAGTCATTTAAGATGTTTACAATAGTGCATTTAGAATTTGACTGTGCTACCTGCGTCTCCATCACTCCATCGGCCCCAATACGCAGCATAATGCAGACGGACCCCACCCAAGATGCTGATGCTGCCCACCATTGAGGCCTCAGAGGGCGTCATCACTTTTTCCACTGCTAGGCTACCAACTTGAACACCTCAAACCTTTTTTCCCCCCCATTCCTTTACTTTAAAATAACCATCATTATTCATCGCCATTAATGAATTAAATACTGTAATGATTCATCATCCTTTGTTAGGGGGGGGTGCGACGGTAACATGTAGCAGCCATGCTCAACGAAGCTACATGATGAGTGCATTGTTTGATCATTTTGAATTACTTTGATAAATCAGGTTTAGCTTTTGTTTTCATGCACTGAAATCAAATATGAGCTGAGTTTTGAGAGCTATGCATCTGACAGTTTTTAGTGTGCAACTCAAATTTTTACATTATGCCATTCAACTTGATGAATTGAATACCTGGCTGTCAATTAAAACAAAATCCAAAACTTATTTTCAATTCTAGCCATCCATTTTCTAAACCGCTTTGTCATCCTACAGTCATGTGGGTCAGGTGCCTTGCTCAAGGAGCCTTAGGTCACAAGATGATGCAAGGGGTGGTTGCTCCAATGTCCTTTCCTAATTATTTGGCTGACTCCATTGAAATGCATTATCGGGAATTTTTTAGGAGGGGCCGTTTAATTTTTTTTCCCCCCCAACTCTGCAGCAATCAAATGAACCTTTACTCGAATTATGAGCATATGTGGGCGAACTGGATCAAATCCTCTCCTGGGCCATTTTTTGTTCCCCACTTGAGCTTTGTCTAACAGCGGTAAACAACAAATTTTAATCAAAAACAGATTTATATGTCCTTTTTTTGACAGATTTTAAAAAACACATCTGTACTTTCTCCTAGCACATCAGGCTTTGGAGATTTTTATTTTTTTAAGTTTGACCTCTAAAAGCTTGCGCAATACTAATTTTGGGTGTAGCTATGACGTTTCAGAAAAGAAATTCCACTTGTTGCCTTACCATTAATTACAAATACTTATATTTCAAAATATTTTACAGATCTATTATTGATTACTTATTATAAAAAATATTTTCTAGTGTCATTTTATATGCATTCTAGCTGCAAGTCAAGTTTTTTAATTTAGCATTCAGAACAAGGGCCACCTATCTGGATTAAGGAAACCAAATAACACAGAAGGCATAGGTTGGGCGCTGGAAGCTAGCCAGAGCCGGCCAGCCGGCCCCGCAGTGAGAACTGCACTTGTATTTGGCAACCTCATCACATACTGTAGAAGCTCACGAAAGCAGCAGGTGAAGACAGACCAGCCCATCAAATTCAACTGCACACCAGGCAGGAAATGAAATTATTTAACATGCTTAGCTTCCTTATCACTCTAATGGACATCCAACGCAATAGATGTGTGGAAATGAGAAAATGTCAGCGAGGGATTGATCGATACATTTCAGGTTACTCTGAGAAGTTGTCAGTAGAAGAACGTCTAGCTTTGACCTTTCTGTTGATACTTTATAAAGACTTTTCAACTTTGGTGTCACGCCAGCTTCTGGGTCCATATCCGGCTCCCCTCGTGATAAGCCACATTAAAGCCAAACGCTTGCTTAAGCCTCGACGTAAACGAATACAATGAATTATTAACGGGCTCTTAACGAACTTTTACTAAATGCTTTTGCGGGATGGTGACATGACTGGAATGATGACTCACCTGGATGATGTCTTGATGTTCCAACTTGCAGCTTACAAGGAGAAAATGAAGGAGCTTTCCGTCCTCTCGCTCATCTGCTCCTGCTTTTACCCGGAACCACGCAACAAGATCCTGAATGAGTTGGAAGGTAAGAATCAATAATCCAGTTTTATCGTTTTGAAGTCTGACAAAATATATGTGACTAGCAGCAGATATTGAGGTGAAGCCAATCAACAAGCGGGCCTCCGGACAGGCGTTTGAGGTGATTCTCAAGCCCCTGTCTCCAGTATCAGATGTCAGCCACAACCTGGCTTCTCCCCCTAAGAGGGACATCTCCTTGGATGACATTGAGAAGAAACTGGAGGCAGCTGAAGAGCGGAGAAAGGTGACTAGCGGAAGACGCCGCCATTTTAACTCGCCTGCTACGAATGATTCAATGTGGGTTTTTTTTAGCTCCAGGAAACACAGGTGCTGAGGGCTTTGGCCGAAAAGCGAGAGCATGAGAGGGACGTGCTGTTCAAGGCTTTGGAGGAGAACAACAACTTCAGCAAGATGGCTGAGGAGAAGCTCCAAATGAAGATGGAGCAGATTAAGGAGAACCGCGACGCCCATCTGGCAGCCATGATGGAGCGTCTACAGGAGAAGGTGACACGAAATGTTCGAGTAGATATAAAAAGCCGGGGCTTTGTGATATCACACAACTAATTCTTGACATGACTTGGGTGTCATGATGTTCTTTCTTAGGAGAGACACGCAGCGTTGGTGCGCAGAAACAAAGAGATGAGGGAAGTGATGACAGCGTGAGCACCGCACTAAAGTCCCAACTTCCATTCACCCATCCATCCATCCATCACTTCATCACTCCCCTAAAATAAACATGCAAACCTGGAGCACCCGACAGGTGAAGGACCTCACCACATCAAAACACTCAGCAATCAATCAACCAATCAAATTCAGTATTACCGATGACGACAAAAGAAAAAAAATCCGTGTCATTCATCTTTGAGAGCTGCAATCATTTCTTGATTTGAGGGATCTGTCTTATTTTGTAAATATTAGTTTTGGGTATCTATCTATCTATCTATCTATCTATCTATCTATCTATCTATCTATCTATCTATCTATCTATCTATCTATCTATCTATCTATCTATCTATCCTTAGCTAGCTAGCTAACTAGCTAGCTAGCTATTTAACTATCTATCCATTGAATCTTAGCTAGCTAGCTAGCTAACTAGCAAGCTATTGATTTCTCCATACTGCACTGTACAATGTTTTTTTGTTGGATGCCGCCACTATTTTCTTGTGAATTGTGAGTTGGATGTAGACAGACGTTTGCTATGTATTCCTGATGACGATAATGACAATGATGTCACAATGACGATGATGTTTTTGTGTCTTTGTGAAGAATGTTGGGTGTACGGTGTACCTGAGGTAATAAAGTAGACTAAACAAATACAAGCCACCTGCTTCCTCACGCACGCTTGGAATGTATAAAACAAAATGTCCATTTGCAATGAGCCCAATTGTTAATTGGTGCTTCATTATGGTTCGGAATGTCTTGAAGAAAAAAAAAAAAAAAGGCCAACTGTTTCTATACATGCAGATTCCCGAGGCCATTTTCCTTATCGAGTCCTTCACCAGAATGTACTGACGCATCGGTACCATGCATCTCTACTCCGAGACGTTTCTCTGATTGTAATATTGATTACGTGAACAAAAACGATGTGCGTGCTCGCTTGGCTGCAAGAGAAAAGGATCGTAACACGCGGCGTGGTTGGCCTTGAATTTAGGATGCGGGATTGCTTTAGTATACATTCAGCACACTGAACTAGTAGTCTCTTTTTAATATACAGCACTGCTGATATCTGCCTGCAACCTCTGCTGCTTGTCTTTTTCTTCCCTGTCCTTCATGATGAATTTCTCTGTGAAAGCTTTGCTTAATAAAGATTTGGGGTTCTGTGAACATGGCATGCACCATCTCATGAGTTTCTACGAAGAGACAAGAGAGTGTGTCAACTGCCTAATAAAAGATCAAATGTTATGAATGGTTTTCTGTTGGAGAGTGATTACATCCAAATATATAAAAAATAATAATTAAACGGATGGTTTTTGAGCATCCAACCCATTCATAATCAACACCGGATCAATATACTGTCTGTACTAATTATGTGGTAAACGGCTCCCTCTAGTGGTATGCAAACGTTTGTTTTTTAGTTTTGAAGGTCAATGCAGTGGCTTTGAATCTTTAAGAACGGCTTATTTTCAAACATATGTACAATGCGTCTTAATTGAATCATTAAGTACACTTCTTTAGTTGCCTATATTTAATCGCCGTGTTAATAAACTTACAGCTTTTTAATAGCCCATATCTAAAGTAACTGCTAAAGTATGTTTAATTTGTGCGCAAGTCCCCATATATATAGGTATGTACCTTTAAAAATAATGTATCATTTTTTGGATTTTATTTTAAGCCCCGCTAGTGAACCTCTGAGCCAGGTCGTCCACAGACTTGCTATTGCAAGCAGCCACCAGCAGGTGGCAGTAAAAGCTTTATCTTGACTATGAACTATGACGACGCCTCCATTTCCCAAATGAGGGCAAAAGTTCAGTGTGGCTAATGTTGAGACATCGTCACATAAAAAAAAAAAAAAAAAAAGGGGTACGGATAATTTTTCTGGCAGATATTTTCTTTCTTAAAGTGCAACACAACAAGAAGCATATTTGGTATACAATACAAGGTGGTGCCAATAGTTAGCACAAACAAACTTTACTGCCAACAGAGCAAAAACCGCATTTATCTGTAAAGCTGACGTTTAAAAATAACATACAAAAGTGCTGCAGAAAGTGGAGCAAAAGTCAGAACCAAAAAATAGCTCTCATTGTACAAGAGCCTCGAACAATTGTCTAAGATTTTCTTCAGTTCAATGAGTTGTCTTCTGAGATTAACATTCAAATAGAAAAAAAAAAATCTCCCCTTGGAGTTGAACAGTGATTTAGAGGCGCAGCTGCCGTGTGTGTGTGTTGCCGTTACTTGTGACCGCTTCCCTCCAATGTCCGCATCCTGTTCACACTATTGTCTCCGTTTTGGACCAACCCAAGACGGTGAGGTCAGGGCAACATTGTAAAGGATTTCCCGTGGCTCTTAATGATTTCCTGTCTATTCAGAAGGGTAACAATACTCTTGGATTTGGTTACTTACCTGGCACGAAGCGAAGAAATGGCCGCTGTAGTCCATAAAAGGAACCTCATTACTTTCCTATGAGCTTTTATGAGTTTTTGGGTGACCACTTCGTTAGGTACACCTGAACACTTGAGCTGTGTCAGCACTTCCTCTTCGCATAGGTAATGAGGCTCGTTTGGGATGGTGTCAGGCAGGTGTGGGCAAAGTACGGTTCCAACAAATTCCTTGGCCAATAAAAGTGAATTCTGATTGGGATTTATTGATACAAAAATATTACAGATATAAAAATGCAAGTGTCCCAATGTGAGAAAGTTAGTTTCCCCAAATAGTTCTGATATAAACAAGCAGATTGAATTATGTCATTCTATATTAAATACGTACATTATGTTGTTCCATGACAACTTGAAAAGGTGGAGCACTGAGTTCACTTTTGCGTCTCGGTCCTCAAACCGCTAGCGTTAGCTAAATTAGTTGTCGGTTTGAATTTATAAAATACAATCATACCGAGCTCGGTTTTTCTTCTAAACAAATAGGAAAAATGGCCAACAGCAAAGACATTCTTAACAATCAAATAAGGCCAATTTGTTGCATACACCTGTCTATTAGGGCGAGAAAAACAGATGTTAAAGTGGTCGTGGCCCAGTTCAGCTGTTGCCCCCCTCAGTCCAGTTGCCGTCTTCAAAAAGCTCCAATCTCCGTGCCCCACGGCCTGTAAGGCTTGGACAGGGTGGAGGGGGGGCCGACTGCGCCGAGGGCCGCCGGGGATACGAGTGGGAAAGCACCAAAAGAGAGGGGGAAGGCCGACAGCGAGGAGAGGGACGACAAGAGGGGCGGCGAGAGCTTGGAGGTCCCCACGCTGAGGGGCAGCGAGCCGTTGGGGGGCGCTCTGAGAGACTCCGTCGGGGGCAGGAGTCTGGGTGTCACAGAGGTCTCCGAGGACGACGTGGAAGGCGGGCGGCTGTTCCCTCTGGATGCCGGTGTCCTGCCCTGGGGGGGTTGCAGGAGTAGGGGATGGGGCATGGGAGCAGGGGCGCCACCGAAGGCCGAGCCCCAGGCTAAGTGTTCCAGTCCGGCCTGCACCTCCCTCTGAGACGCGTAGTTGCTCAGGTGGGACACCAGACGTATGCGAAGGGGGTCTGCGCTGTCCCGGCCCTCCATGATGCTCAGGAAGCGAGCTGTCTCGGCCAAACACTCCCTGAAGCCAAGACTGCGGTAATCCTTCGCCAGTGCGTGTGCCTCGAAGTAACCTGAAAGAGACGCTCACAAAATTAGATACATACAGGGAGACCCTGATCTAATAATGAATGAGAAGATACACATTTGAATATTGTGTTGCTGCTCCATGTGTGTTGAAATGACAGCAGTTTATGCTGGTACAGTGAGAGTCCATTGATTCTCAATATTTGACAAAAGTATCACAAATGGTCCACAGTCGCCCTCTAGTGGTACATGAAGAAATGCCTGATTGCAGTTAAGTTGTATTTACATTTTTGGGAAATTTGGATTTAATATATAAAAAGTGTTTCTTTAGGTGCCATATGTATTTAAATGTAATCAATATCTATGAAAATTTACACTCCCCCTATATTTAATTGCCTGTGTATGATGTTGCTGACAACCATCCATCCATTTTTTTAAATTACTTATCCTCAGTAGAATAATATTAAAATAGTTTTTTAATTGAACGCTTCAGCCTATTATGCTTCTGTATTTTAATAGTGGTTATTAGATGGTAGTGGCCATTTGAAAAAAAGTGTGCTGTACTGCACTTAAATGTGTTTAAAGCTCTGTATTGCAAATATTGACCAACAAAAGGGAGTCCACTATATCATGCAATAACATATGATCATATTTGACAGTTCCTACCTTTGCCTCCAGATGCATGGAGCATCTTCAGATGGTCCACAGTCATTTGCAGTATTTCGGCTTTTTCCAATTTAGCTGACCCCTGCAAAGCCAAACAAGAAAAAAAAAAACTTAACCTTAGAGTCCTAAATGAGTACTGGCTCAATTTTTATTGGAGACTATAAAATACCCATTTTGAGTTAGCAAAAAATGAATAGCCCCCTAACAGGTGAAGTGAAAAACCCATAGATACACAAAAAGCTAAATTTAAAACCCAATAGTAATAAAATAAAAAAGGCAATAACATTGTATGTAAATGATGCCTTCAAAGTATGTGGGACATATTAGCTCTTATTGATCATATTTTTTTTAATCTGTACGTATAGCAAAGACAATACGACGCACGTTCTGACTTGCGTGTAAACCACGTCGTAAAACGAGGACAATTTTATGCATAGCTATTTAGCTTGACAAAACAAATGTAGTATCATTTTACCTGTTTCTCAAAAGCACTCGGCACCAGTCTCCTCAGCTCAGATAGACTATTATTAATGCGGTCCCGTCTTCTTTTCTCAATGATCTAAAAAAAATAAACAATATTTTTTTTAAAAAACAATATAATTTGGAGCACTGCGGTAAGTGAAGTAAAAAAATAAAATAAAATAGTCCTACTCACTCCTCTACGTCGTTTTCTGGCTTGAACTTGAGTGGTGGTCGTGGACGGTGACATTGAGCCGTGAGAATCCGCCGGTCTGTAACATGACATCACATTTGAGCAAAAAAAAACAATCGGTTGGAAAATGCAAAATAACAAACGTGAATGGAAGAACGGACCCATTTTCGTCTCCGCTGTCTTTCTCCACTTCGATGTTGTCGTCCAAGTCGCTGTCGGACGAGCTGTAATTGCTGCTTCGCTTCATGATGTCTTCACTGGAGTTGACGTTGGAGAAGTGACAACAACTCAACTCCGCGTCACTTTAACTTGGCTCACGTGCTTCTCGAGGGGGCGGGGCACACAAGGTCACGTGAGAGCTGTTTGAACAAATTTAAGCCTATTACATTTGAGCAGTTACTAGATGACGTCAGCCTATCTAATCTAATCAAGGTGTATATTTTTATGTCCTATATGCATTATTATGATTATTATCATTATTGTGGGCCTGTCTTCTTTTTGACATATCTTTTAAATCTAGCGAGTTTGTATATATTATAATCTGTCAAAAATAATGATTAAAAAATAAAACCCTCAAAGCCTTTTATAAAGGCTGATTCTTTTCCACCATCCATCCATCCATCCATCCATCCATCCATCCATCCATCCATCCATCCATCCATCCATCCATCCATCCATCCATCCATCCATCCATCCATCCATCCATCCATCCATCCATCCATCCATCCATCCATCCATCCATCCATCCACTAGATAAACGACTAGACTTCTGTTAAATAATTTAATCATGCTAATAAAACTGTGCAAAGATTGAGGTTCCCGCTAACAGTTCCTCCTGGCTTGAAGCCCTCTTTCTCCTGCTGATTGTTGGGGGGGGGGCACATCAGTGGTCGCCCTCTTTACTGTTGTGCAGGACACACGGCCTATTAGCAGAGTGTGTTGTTCATTGTTTGCCGTCAGCTGTGTGATTCCACCACGGCTCTGAATCGGTCGGGAGGCCCAACATGAGTGAGGCGGCGTTGCCGGGCTCTCCTAGGAAACTGCAAACAGGTCAACTGACTGAGCTTCCCAGGGAATCATTCATCCACAAATCAGAGCGCGTTGGCCCACTGCAGGCTGGGAACAAGTCGGAGAAATGTTTTTAGAAGCTCAAGCTTCACCAAAGTGTGAGCGGAGGTTTTGCTTATGAGCGACATGAACAAACATACACGCCGACTTATGTACACCGTCGACCTATGAAAGCGTGTCAGTCATCTCGTGCCGGTCGGGGACACGGGTGGTCCACGGAAGGTGAGAACATTTTGACCCTGCTAATCTGCCGGGGTCAAAGGGCGCACTATATAAAACACAGTAGCTTTCCACGTCTGTGTTCTAAAGTGTAATCGATACACACTGAGTTAATGTTTATACATAAACATGCATATGTATGCAATGCTGGGGTGTTGACCTGCATTGCGCCATCTAGCCTCTTAGTTTGGACACGTGGGCCACAGTGACATTTGGAGGACATGACTTCTTTTTGCATTAACACACAATTAATATTCTTTAATTTTCAAATGTTGTCCCTCAAAGGAAAATTTTGAGCAAGTGGAAGGGTACACCCTGAAATGGTCACCAGTCCGCCCGTCCACCTGATCAATTTGAATAAAATGTATAAATTAAATCACCAAAACTATTAAAACAAAGGTCAAATCTGGTCAATATCAAGGTGTTTTGGTAGCGCTAATCTGGCATCCGCATATGTAGATGATATGCTAATTAGAAGCTCGAGTGTTTGTGTTAATTAGTTAGCAGGATTATGCAAAAAAATATACAGGCAATTGCCATGAAACTGGGGTGGCACATACAAATTACATTTCAATAAAAATTATTTTCACTCTTTGCCCCTTGAGTCTATGGCCGTTTACCTGCTCATTTATTTAGTTTTGAACTACCTGGTCCTTAAACGTCATTAAATCCACCTAACCTATCATAGAAAGGGGGGGAATATCTGGAGAAAAAAAAACCCCTCAAAACTGTAAGGCAGACGTGCCACCCACTTGTCCACCATGCTATCCTCTTTACTCAAATTTACAATCGCCTGTTCCTGCCAATGTTCCTTTGCTGTACAAGAAGACCACATCATATTGCAGACAGGTCAATAAAATACGAACGCTATATTGAAAAGTTAAATGCCATTTCCCCTTCTGTTGCGATGAAAGACGTAGACAATGTCAGCTCTTAATCCTGCACTGACAAGTCTGGTAAGGCCATCAGTGGGGGAGGGGCGAGTGTGTGTGTGTTGACCCTCCTGCTGTCTTCCATTGCAGTAGCTTGTAGAGGAGCAGCTGTTTCCTTGCTCCGTCCACCGGGTCAGTTGTTTTCCAGACAAGTGCAGACGAGAGGGAGCAACTGCAGGCCGGCCGCTCGTCCGGCTGGCCTGCACGCTGTTCCCAGAATGTCAGCCAGGTTGCGGCGGTGACAGATACAACTTCCAAGCTTCGTTCGACCTGTTGATGTCGTGAGGAGAGCGGAGCAGGGGGGTTAGGGTTCACACCATCTCTGTCCTGTCAGCAACAAACTTTCCCCTAAATACATGAACAGCCGCAGCTTTGATTTATTTTTTCCCTCCATTCATGGATATTTATATATTAATATTTGGTCTATTTAACAAAAGTCTATTTAATATATTTGGCAGAGAAGCCATGGCTATTTGGGATAAAATAGGTTCAGACACACATTTGGAAAAAAAAAAAAAAGCTATGCCACGGCAGCATGTGAATCCGATTTTCTTCAATGCCCACTTCCTGTCTAGCCAGGTGTCCCAATACTTTCGTGCGCATATATATAAAGGCTAAAACTGCATTTTTCACCCTGAAAAGTCAGCTAGTAATGGGACAAGTTCAGCTCCATTAGTGTCTGCCCTCTTCTTGCCCTTCACCCAGTCAAAACCATCAAATGACTTTACCAGAAGATGAGGGGTGGGGGGTATGTTGAGTGTATTTGGGAAGACATCAGTATTGTTTTTGATGCTATTATAGTACCAAAACGATATCAGCTCCAATGCAGAGTCATGTGGTATCCATTATATGCAGACACAAACCCACTCTGGTCACACCTGACTGTCAAGGTCCTTCACATTAGTGCTGACATTCCTTTGGCCCATTAAACATAATTAGGATTTTCCCTGCAGAATCCTTGACATTTCACCTCGCCGCATCTAAACATGTTCCCAATCTCCACTTGACTCATGTGATCATTTTTTTTTTTCCGAAAGAAGCCAAGCGGCGCCCGCTGACCGCGGCTGAACCGGCGTCTCGTCAAACCGAGGAAGCTAAACGGCATAAGCGAGCATTTGTTTGAAACTGGCGTGTGCCCAGCTGCCTTCCTCCATCTCCCCTCAGGTTTCCCTTGGTGACCCTTTATAGTGTGCGAGGCCGAGTGTGTGCCGGCGGGTCTGCGTGTGTTTATGTGTGTGCGGTCGCGAGTGTGTTTAGGAGGTGCTGTTTCCCACAGCCCTGATCTAATTCCGTGGTAACTCAATCTCCGTGTGAGCGCTTCCCGGCGAGCGTTCTCCCACCCGTCGACAGTCCCCCTCTCTCTGGCCGGCCGAGTGGCTGAGCGTGTCTGACAGAGGCCCGGCTGAGTCCCAGCGCACCCCCCCCCCGCCCCCCTCCTTGTCCTCCGTGCTACCCGCCCTCCCATCAGGATTGATTTACTATGTCAACCGTCGAGGCTGTCGGCAGCAGCGGCGCTCGCAGCCGTGCCTGCATCCTGCCTGCGTGTAATGCTGATATCTTATACCTGTCAGTCAACAACCGTGTGTGTGTGTGTGTTGGCCGACACGCTCAATGGAGCCGCGTGCACAAAAAGGTGCGCTTTTGAGCTATGGCGCATTATGCAAGAAAAAGCAAATGCCACCCATGCCGGTTGTAAATAGCTGCTCCCGCAAAGGGAAACGTCTCCCAGACAGCTTCCATACAACAATGTTATCCTATGAAGCACAGTTTCCTGGCTGCCCCCTCTGGTTCCAGCCAGCACCCAAGCTCTATATTGGGCAGGGAAAGGACCAAGGCTTGAGACCCATTCCAATCGTTCCCTCCCCCCCTCCCCTCCCCTACTTCTCATTCTTTACTTTCCTGCCTTTGTTGGCATCGATTCTCATTGTGCTTTTTGGATAGGTAAGATGTGTTGACTTCCTTGTTTCTTTGTCTTATTCTCCAAATCTTATTTTTCCCCCCTCCTCCTCCTTAAAATGACACCGGCATTTCGACGTCCAGGCGCCCATAACAAAAGTTTTGGGTTACTCGCGCTCAATGTAAACAATCAAAGCATCCTATGGTGATTTTGAATGACCGCTTGGACGTCTGGTAGAATGTTGAAACAAAACAACGTTGATTGCTATAAGGAGGTGTTTGCACGCCACGGTTTTTAACCGCGACGAAGACGGGAAATGCAAACATTTGAAATCCGAGAGGATGTTTTTTTGAAACAGACGACATTGTTGTTTCCATGTAAACAGTGTTGGTGAAAATGGAGGATATGTGTGTTCCGCGCTATGCACGACAGTGGTTGGGCACTGCTTCAAAGTGTTATTAAAAAGGCAAAATCAATCCCCCCCAAAGGGACCGTTGACTCCGCAGTTCTGGAAAAAAACAACTTTGCTTTACGACAGCTTTTGAGTCTGAAAGTGCAAACATGAAAAGGGACTTCAAAGTGGATGTTTTTGAAAGCACAGACAGAGAAAAATACAAAATATGCAAGTAGGGTGCAAATCAAAACAACAAAGCCCTGTTTTTAGTCTTTGTGTTCCTCAAGACAATAGTTGTGCACGAAAACATTTTTTGATTACCTAATCCATACACATTTCAGTTACCGAGTAAAAATGGAGTCCACTCCATTCCCACAATATAATAATCTGGATCTGAAACTTTTTATACAAAGAAGCAAAGCCCAAAAAATTCAAGAAAATATAAATACATAAATAAATAATAAAATAAAATAAATCAATAAATTTGACTGGGTCATTGCACCCATTCCAAGGTCTTTTCCACAATGGTGCACGCTCCTTCAGCAAGCGCCCCCACAATGACCGTGCCCATGGCGTTTACAAGTATGCTCCCCCATTAACACTTAACTTAGCAAGTCCACAAAGGCGAGATGGCAGATCACAAGGCTGCTTTCCAAATAAGCGCAACAGGAGACAGCACGTGATTTCCCCCCCCTGCTTGCAGAAAGCGGCACGGTGGAGCCGGCTACTTTTAAGGCCACACATTATGTCGCCGCAGGAAAAACACTGTTTGCATATCAATGGGGTTGTGTGTGTGTGGCGTGCTGGAGCCTTAATTGAAATGTATCTTCCTCACACAGTAAACTATAAACCCTGAAATTTAAAATAAATCTACTACATGAAGGCGATAACTGAGTCGCTCGTAGGCCGAGTTTGAACGCAGCGTTTAGCATGTCGCAACTCGGGTGAGTTACGAGTTGATATGAAAACATTTCTTTGGATGCTCAGTGCCAGCTGTCTGCATTGCAGTAAAGCGCTGCTTTCCCAAGCTCCGATCCTGTGGGAAAATGTGTTGTGGCCAGTAATTGATTCCGCCCTGCCAGCCCCATTACTCTCTGCTGCAGTCAAAGCTGCCAGTGAGCTGCAGCAAAAGTCCCGTTAGTTAGCAGCACAGCTCCTTTTACCCCAAAATGGCCACTCCTCACTCTGTTGCCATCCCTGTTGTTCTATTGATTCTTATTTCTGTGCATAATTTCACATGCTCTATTTCAAGCTGATGTACATGATAGTCATGTGTTCATTATCCATGCTCATTAATCATCTCTATTATTATCCGAAAGGAGATTTGCTTTGCTAGTGGGCCTTTAGAATATGATAAAAATAGAGTTTGGATCACACAGTTAGGAATAAGCCTCTAAATTCACCCGAAACTTTTAAGTCATGTATGTCATCACACAAAACCAAGCGGTCTGTATTTATCTTTCTGTTTTTGTTTTAAAACTTAAAAGCTGGCACGGCAAATCCAAAAAACGCAATCGTCCCCCACGTTTGTCATGTCTGGTAAAAAATTAAACACGTTTGAACGATACACTTGTTCCATTGATCCCCGCTCGCAGCTGATTGGATTTGACAGCAAAGGTTAGACAGCACTTGCCACTACACAGAGGAGGGCGTTGCAGACATGCACGATCGCTGTCATCAACTTGAGCACGCACTGATTGCTCCGCAAGGGAGCAATACCCCCCCCCCCCACCCAAATCCCCCACCCCTCCCCTGAAAGTGAGTCATGAAATATTAAATGCAGTCATCTGCTGAGACGGCCGAGTCGCTTGTCACGGCCTAACACTTACCACATGTCTAAACAAAGGTAAGTGCCCCCGCTATCCAATTAATCTTCAATTAGGGGTTCTGCTCTGTGCCTTCGCATCTGTGTTTTCCAGTCTGAGCTCAGCAGGTGGGGGTGCGGGGCGGGGAGGTGGGGGGGGCATACGTCTGAGGATTATCATACTCGGGGAGGATAATAAGGATGCTTTCTGACATAAATATTCACATGATAACTCAGACGATGGACACAGACTATATAAAGCTTTGTCAATTAAAAAAAAAAACATCACGCCCCAGAAAATAATGTTTCCATGTGATATGCTAAGAGATATTAGAAGCCGGAGCGATTCATCAGGGATTGTCATGACTCTGGCAGGCTTTATATAACTAGCAGCTGAACGCTGGACTTTCCCATGTTAGAGGTCATGAGGGCAGCCTCTAAGCGCTGTGGTGGTTGTTTTTCACATAAGAATTCCAGCCCACTGGTGGGTGGGGTGGGGGGGATCTAAGAGCATAAAAGAGAATCAGAGAACTGTACAGTACGTGCATCCCCCCCTTAGAACGTCCCCCCGCCGCCCACTGCAATCTGCGCCCGGTGGCATTACGCCTTGGGCAGGGGTCCCCGTGCCTCGCGCTTTAATGACCGAACAACTAGCTTCTCTGTGAAAGCCCTCCCTCGCCCCGCCACCTTGCACCGCCGTCGGTGTGCCACACGAACCAGGAGCCGGAGGCGTGGAAGGATGAAGGGATGAGGAAGATCAAAGCTGGAAAAGCTCAAAGCACACAAGCGAGAGGCACCGCTCTGCCCTCTGTCTGTTGCACACACGCACATGCGGCGCCCACGCTGGCCTCTAGTTCCCCCCCCCTCCTGAATGGAGTGGTCTCATAAAGTCGAAAACAGGGAGGGCACACCACTCAGGTTGTGTGAGCCTTTCAGCAGATGGCTTGGACCTGCTTGGGAGCAAGATTTAAAAGGGATGCCCCCTGTTGGTGGAACTCGGGGTGGCTGCCATTCACAATACGATGATTGAAGCAATCGTTTTTTTTCTCAGCGTGCAAGGCACAAGACCAAGCAGCAGCAGCGACACAATCAGTGGCATGAGCACACTTCAATCTACTGGCATGTAAAAGAAAACAGTTCATGTCGACAAGAAGCCAAGCCCAACTTTTCATTTCCCTTTTGGCCTGGAGGATCTTCGCTCCATTATTCATGAGTCCCCAGGTTGGACCCTGGGAACAAGCTGAGCGAGGCCCTGTGTCAATACGCAACACTGGCCGCCACAATGGGCCCGGCCTGCAACTACACTGTTGACAGACACCAACACAAAGGAGCTAAAAGGGGTCCCCCTCCGTTCTCACACAGACTAAAGAATGAGTCAGTGTGCTGCCGCTCAGAGCACTGTTTGTACAGTATATACAGCTTTTGTCCGTAGCCTCTGTTCTACCATCAATGGGGCTTGAAGTGTTGATGAAAACCAGAAGGAAAGGACTTCTTGGGATGGCATCTGGATGTATGCAGATGCAGGCCGGCGTGCACATGCCATCATACATCCAGCCCAGCCCAGCCTCAATTTATGACATAATAAGTGGATGTCAGTTGATGCTAATGAATATGTCATGCGTTAGCATTTAGCAGAAGACAACATCTTGGAAACAGTAATACATCCACACCCGATTGAGGGTAAGTGCAACAGAGAAATGAAGATTGGATCTGTGGAGACTTTTTGGGGGGTGCTATTCCAGACTGCAATGCGTCATAGAGAAACTGGCGGTACAAAAAAATGGCTGCAAGAGAACTCCGGAAGAAACTAATAATAAACATTAGTATGTTATCAGGATAGGAATTCTTATCCAGGTTTTGCCTTGAAACTCATGGCACGCCATCAGGTTCAGGCACACGCTTTTCTTACGCCATCTAGTGGTTAGATATCGCACCTACAGAAAGGTATATATAAAAAAAATGTTTTGATGCAGCATAACCTAATTTTAAGGTCACTGCTGAATTAAACAAAATATAAATCAAAAACATAGAGATATGTTTTTTAATCCCAAATGTAATTGTAATCTTATTAGTATGCAGAGATTTTTTTCATTTTGATTTTATCAGGTCATTTATCAGCTCAAATGTGTTTTTCTTCCAGCATAAAAATAAATTATTGTTTCTAAATGGCATTTATAATTATTTTAGTTATACTGAACCAATTACTGTATTTCTATGCAAAATGTATATGTAAATTATTTATGTTTTATTTTATTATTTGCAATAATGGATGTAAAATATATAGTTTATCTTTAGTAACATTGACTGAATAATTCTTAAATAATTTGTTGAATATTAGTGGGGCCAGTTTAAAGAACAGAGTGGGTTGTATGTGGCCCCTGGGCCATATTTTGCCCACCACACAGATATTAAATGATCATAAAAAATGCTTCTTTTTGTTCAAAACTGCCAACATTAATCAAATATTCGTTAGTTTTTCAAATAACTCAAACGAGGGCACCGCCACAATTTCCTGTTCCGACTCACACACCAGAATTTGATTTGAAGACACACCTCTTAATCCCATTGCTGCCATGGCAATGGCAGCAACTGCTTCTTATTGGGCGGTTCCGTATCAAGCGTGCGCTCCACTGGGCTTCAAATGTATCGTTTCCTCATCGTGTCAGTTTGTCCTCTCGTCTGCGTCCTGCAACCAAAGGGAGACTTGCATTTTTGTGTCTCGGAACCACAAAGTTAACTCCACCATGGTTGAGCAATTTGTCGGAACCTGGAAGCTGACTGCCAGTGAGAATTTTGATGAATACATGAAAGCTATTGGTAAGGATAAACTTCATTTTAGCATTTGAGCTTGCTTGGTGTTAATTGAAGCAAATGTTGTTTGGTACGGAGGTGTGGGATTTGCCACCCGACAGATGGGCAACATGGTCAAGCCCAACCTTGTGATCAGCGTGGATGATTCAGGCCTCATCACCATGAGGTCCGAGAGCACTTTCAAGACCAAAGAAGTCAAATTCAAGCTCAACGAGGAATTCGATGAGAACACGGCAGATGACCGAAACACCAAGGTGGGTGTTTTAAATAAACACATTTGAATGAGTTGCATTTTGCCAGCCTCAAAATTAAAATCTGTCTGCAGACCATCTTCACTTTTGAGAATGGCAAACTTGTGCAGAAGCAGACGTGGGATGGCAAGTCTACAACAATGGAACGAGAGATCCAGGAAGGCAAACTGGAAGCTGTAAGTTGTTGAAAGCTTTCACAAAGTTGGTTTTTTTCTTTTCTGACCTGTAACCTTTTAACTATGTGAATTTTGTCTCCATAGAAATGTATCATGGGTGATGTTGTTGCATTGAGGACCTATGAGAAGGAAGCTTAAGTCCAGCCTTGCAATAATGAAATGCATGTTGAACGACAAAGAACATTTGGGGGAAAAAAAATGTATACAATAAAATCTGAAGAACTGAGTTTGTGTGACAGATGGTTTTTTTTTTCATGGAGTGACTCAGATTTGTTTTCCATAAATTCTGTTCTTGCAAAAAGTTTTGTTCAAGTCTATTGAGGGCCACAGTTAATTTTTTTTTACCTTCAAATTGAAGTCTGTTGCAACAAGAACAGTCATGTCTGCAGACATTCTTCGACCATGTGAACAGTCTTTTCAAGAATTAGTTTTAAGGCGTCTTTTGTGCTTAGGAGGAATTTAGTATTGTCAGAGGGGTGTGGTTTTGGCTGCAACTTCACACTTTGTATTAAGGAGGCTTTTGTCATTCACTAATAAGTCACCTTGAGTCACTCTGATGTATGACTAAACGGGCAGGATTTTTTTTGTGTGTTTTTGACAATGGGGTTTTGTTCTGAACAAAGACATTTTCCTAATACTGTATCGGCAGTCTCCTGAAACAGGGTGGTGGTGTGGCCAAATCCCCTCTTGAGGTCAAAGCTGTGACCCCCCCCCCCCCTCACTTGCGAGGCCTCTTGTCTTGGATGCACAGACTGGATTTGTCCTAATTAAGCCTCTTTGGGGCAGTGGGCTCCTGGTGTGCCAGACTTGATGACTGTGGAGCATAATGGCCACTAAATGTGCCCTTTTTTTTTTTCTATAAAGACAAAAATCCCCTGGTTAACGTCTCAAAATCAAGCAGTTTTCCCCTATAACTGGTTAGTTAAAAGTATTTAGTTACAAATGTTCAATTTACATTTTATTTAATTTAATAGTTACTGGTTGTCTTGAAAAAATAAAAAGCAATAATCTGGTTGAAATTTTAAATTGTGAATACAAAATTATTTACATTTACTTATCCTTTTGCTTCATCTATGAATAACTCTAAGTTGGAAATGTCCAAAATCTATTTTAAGAATTAGTTAGCGAATTTGGCCAGTACCATTTTGTTTTGAAGGGGGAGCAGCGTGTGGGATTTATTTTTAACCAATAGTTGTGGGATTTTTCCCCCCCCATTAATCAACAGTGAATTTATCTCAACTACATCGTGCACAAACATACACCGTTTAAAAGGAAATACACTAAATTTACTACACTGTAAATTCCAACAGTTACGCAACACTCCCCTCTGGACTCAGAAAATACTATTGGAGTGACGTCAACGTTGCGTCACCTTCGTCCAATATGGCGGACACTGAAAACACAAACATGATGGACTCCGATAAAAGTAAAGCTTCTAATGCGCTTAAACACCGCGGAGGAGAAGATCCACAGAGAGAAGACAAACCCAAAGACGAGAAAGATGTACCTGAAAAGTGCACCACCGCGGAGTATTGTGAGAAGTTACAGGCGTGGATGTGCCAATACTCCACCGGCTATGTGACTTGGCAGAGCTGGCTGGCGGCGTCAGCAGCCATGTCCTACCCGTGTGTTTTACAGTCAGCAAACGTACCGTCGACATCGCGTCTCGATCCCAGCGGTCAATACTTCGGTGTCCCGTCATCGCTCAATGCAGCCACTTCTGGATCCCCGAGTAGCCGAAGAGGTGAAGCCGCGGGCGGGGCTGCAGTGCCCACTCAGCCGCAGCAGCTGCCACAGGAGAATGGCAACGCACGTAGGCCAGGTAAATAGCAGAACATAAATGCATTAAAAATTGCTGCAACAAAAACTTTATTTTTGCTATTCATAAAAGCTCTATGTGTTTACTCCTCCATGAACTGTTTAACCCAGCCTACGAATCCATTCTCCAGGTCGAGAGTACACCATCCCCTCACCTCTCCAAAGACTCCTGGCTGAAGTTGTGGACTTTTTCATTTTATTTTTTATCAAAGCAACCATTATCATAAGTATTATGCACCTGAGTGGAATAAAGTAAGTTCATGCAATGGCAAAGTTGACACGTTGGCAAGTTTGTTTTGTGATATGAAATAACCTACCTTGCTTCTCTTTTTGACTCAGGGATGTATCCAAGTTTGCGATGCATTTTATCATCGATGAAATAGATGAGGAAACGTCCATGGAGGAGTTGCAGAAAATGATGCTGGTTGCTCTCGTGTACCCAATATTAGTTTGTTTTTATGAGGTGAGGAGTCATGACTGTTGAGGAGTACAGGGAATGTTTTGGGTAATATTGCCGTACAAGTCAACACTTAAGACATGAAATCAATCAACTACAATTTTTATAATTATAATAATATGCAACAATTCAAGTTTTTTTCTCCTTCGAACAAGCAGTGTACATTTTTATAATATTTTTACTTGTAAGTAGATCACCTTATTTGTCCTTGCAGATTGTGTGTATTTGGGGAGCTGGAGGAGCCACCCCAGGAAAATTCCTTATTGGACTCCGTGTTGTGACATGCGACTCTTCGGTTCTGGTTCAGCCCAACCGGGTCCTCGTGGTGCCGGCAACTGATGTGTCTCTGTCTGCGTGAGTATATTATTAATCCCGGGAGGGAAAGGAAGGTTGGGATTTTTTTGTCCACCGCTCTAACTACACTATTTTTCTCGACAGATCAACTGTGCGAGCCCTGAGCAAGAACTTTTCAATCGCCTTCTTCTTCCCAGCTTTTGTCACGCTTCTGTTCTTCCAGCACAACAGGACTGTGTACGACATGGTCGCTGGCACCATTGTTGTCAAGCGATCCAGGGTCAGATGACCCGGATGAGAATTTCCGCCATCTGCAGAGCGCAACTGCGTCAAGTGTTTGAAATGAAATGCGTGAAGGACTTATTTCTGGTCATTGTGCACCAGAACTCGAGAATGAGGGTCTTATGGATGGGTGCTTCAGAACCTTGGTTTGTGTTTGCCCAAACAGCTGCATGAGTCTCTGTGCCAAGTTCATGTCTCTTCCTCAAATATGAGGAGGAATGACAGCTCGTGATTTGCCTTTAAAAAAAAAACAAAAAACATTTGAAATCAAGGGTGATTGAGAAATGAAACATTTGATTTTTGGACTTGGCTCATTGTTTCAGGTGCTTTGGTGTTCTGAAGCCTGAACTCTTCCTCAACTTGGTACGTTCTGGTAATCCACAGGATTTTTGGAGACTTAACTATTAGAAGAAAAGTCATATTGTTATGGTTGAAGTACGGACAATGTTTCAGAATGCAAGTGAACATACGTTGTGGTCGAGGAATGACTAGAAACCCTTTGTACCAAGTCCAAACTATCGCATTATAAAATCTTCACAAACTGTACAGACAATGTTCTAGGCTATGTTTTAACATTCCTAATGTTCATTCAAGTGTTAAATGAAGTGAAGCACACTTAAGTTATAATACTGAAATGCAAAAACAGAAAGTCACAAATGTAAAGTGAAGATAGTTCACATACATTTTGTTAATGTTCTTAAAAAAGCTGAAAAAAGAAGTTAATTATTGTTAAAAAATAAAAACGCTCCATTAGTTTTGAGTGATAATTTGGCACTGAAGTCTTACTGTTTTGAAAATGAGTCTGCTTACTTTCTTAATTTATTTTTTCCTTTTAGAGTTTTCAAGCTAAAGCCTGGCGGCCTGGTTTATTTACTTTGCTTTTTGTACAATAAATAAATATGTATATATATACACCACAAACTTCAAGATGAGCGCAAATACAGGGAATGTTCTGTTGTCCAAAAGACCACTAAGTGCATGATTAACATCGCCATTTTGTCAAACGGTTGTTTCTCTGATCATTCTTTGGCTCAACAGATGCAAAATAGTTTGCCACAAACGTTATTTAACTAAAATAAACTTATTTGTTTTCGATCATACTTGTGTCTTGTCTATGTGAAATATTTGCTATCAAGTAAGATTGTTTTTGGTCTGCTACTCTGCAAAAAATTTGTCATAACGTCAATGATTAATTAAGAGTAAATAAAGATTAACAAATGTTAGCACGACTCACCACACAACCAGACATCTTAGTCGGGAAGTAAAAAAAAGTTGGAAAATATTGTGTTATATTTTGTGTAAATAAAACATCTTAGAATCTCGTTTTATAAAACTTGTACATTTAATTATCCGCCTGCTTTTTCAGCCCTTAACAATTCAGACTTGCTCACACATTAATCTTAAGAGTATTAAATATGTAGTCACCGGAGCCTTTTCTATCAAATACAGACTTTTTCAAAATATTATTTTGACGTTTTTGTATTTGGCTCCCCCTAGTGTACACATCAGTCATCATTGAATCACGCAGCCATACTTGCACGTGAATTGATACCTTGCAAATATTGCTATTTTTAATAAGCATCATTTTGACACAACTCTTGAATGTAAAAATAACTAAAGAGGACAAGTCGTGGGGCTGTCGAGTTCCCACACGTGCTTCTGGATTTAGTAATCTATTTGTCCGTTGCCATGTCGTGTGGCTCCCATCCAGAGAGAGAAAGAGAGAGGGGGGGGGAGTTCTGAGAAAAGACCAACTCATTGCTTCAATTTATGACAGACCTTTGTGTTAAAGTACCTCATTGTGCAATGAATCTGTCCGTGGGTTACGCAATTGCCATCGTTCTCCATTCGCGATAGCAATAATTCATATAAACCGTGGTGAGAATCGACCTTGTGTTTGGAAATGAGAGTTATAACGGTTAAACAAACATTCGCTGGGATAATTCCAGTTAGATGGCTCGAGTAATCATATTTGTTCAAAATCTATCACCGAAGGTGTCATTAAAGTTAGGACCATATATTACATAACGTTATGGACAAAGTCTGATGAATAAATAAAGCGCTGTGTAATTGTCTTTGCTTCCAAACCAGAATCAATATCAGTACTTTTCAATATACCGCATAAATGAACTCATTTCTAGGCTAGCGAATAAATAAATGTTATCAAGCGCATTTTCCGAGGCACGCTGCGGTCCCTGCTGCTGTTATAAAAATAGATATGCGGAAAGTACAAAACTCACCATGAGTGATGTCCAATCATGAAGTTCCCATGCGAGTGTGGGTATTAAATAACCTTTTGGACTTAACCTGCTTTTAGTTCTCTTTGTTTAGTGTTATGTTGATTTGGAGCAAAACAGTTGTCTTGACAACCACGGAGGAGTATTTCCTCTCTCGCTTTGATGACTTGGGGGTGACGTATATTTGCTGCAAATAAATTATGTGTAAACATGGAAAATATGTTTGACATTTTGGTATCCGTTACATTATTTTTTGTAGATTTAATCATTTACAACTTAATTATATTTGTGACAATGTTTATTTCAATCTTTAAATTATATATTATCGATTTGAAGGTATACAGTAATATAGATAAATCTATCTCCAGCTAAATCTACACGAGATAAACGATATTAAATGAAGAAAATATTGCGTACGATTCCGTATTTCAATTGTATTTAGCGCTGCCCTCTGCTGTTACGATGCAATTACTGCAGTGGGGAGGGGGGGGGTCACCGAGGTCATTTATGTGATGGTTGGGTTCATCATATGAAAACAGGCTGTCGGATCACATGAGACAGCGTGTAAATCGATATGTTACAAACATGCTTTGAATGCAGCGTGGCTTTTACTCAAATTGGGAGTTGCCTGCGGACCAAACCAATGATTTACACCCTTTGGCATTTTCCAGATACTTTTGGTTCTCTGCGATTCTGTTACTCCACCCCCACAAATCACTCCCACCCCGGCACTGCCCAAACTATGTTGTAGAGACGTGCGTAAGCAGTGACTTTCTATTTTGAGCTGAATGAAAAGGAGACTTGGCACTCCGACTCAGCCAAAGCTGATTTATTCCGATGCTTTTTGCTTTCAGTATCTACACGAGAAACTAATTGTGTTTCAACGTCATCCATGTTGGAAAAGACGTCTTGACTAGAAAATATTCCCCAAAAAACAAACCTTCAGTTACTAAGCTACTCTTTAAAATTCCTTATTCGGTCATTTCAGCCATTTTCCGCAGGATCTCTAGCCGCAGTTACGTCGTTTTAATGTCATCCAGACACGTCTCCAACTGAGACTTGCAACTGCGCTCTGGGCAATTTGGATTGAAAAACATTCAGATCCTAAAATAACAAAAACGTTTCCAAACTTGTTTCCGGATATAAAACGATAAACATCCTCCAGTACAATGACCAGCCAGTGTTATGGGCATTTGTCCATAACCATTTCCTGGAATGTAGAAATAAAGTGCCCCCAAAGCCTTTAAAGTATTTCAAATTAATTCAAATGCCTTTCTTACAACTTCTTTTCAGCATTAAGAACAGCAGCGTTATTCGCAAGTGAGGAATATTTCATCTCCGCTTGTGAATTATAATTGACTTTTTTAGCCACTGTGATAAAAAACAAACAACAGAATAACTAATGAGTACATATAATTAGTGCCACAATGCACCCTAAGTTTGTGATTGTAACATTTTAGGGTACTTTAAAATCCACATGCTCATATATTGCATAATCATGCTCCATTTAATCTGAATCCACCTCGTAGCCAATATCTTTTATTTAACTAACGTTGAATATAGCATTTAGCCTAACTGGATCAAAGAAGCCAAGCTAATAAATGTACATGCTAAGAACTACGTCCTAAAATATCATTTTACTATGTGTTAAAGTTCATACACACCTCAAAATAACAATGCTAAGAGCAGCGCTAATGCTAACAAGGTGTCCTGGCTGGTCCACATGACAGACCAAAACAGGTGATCTAAGGACACCACCTGCAATTATTTACATGGTTATTTTTTAATCCTATAAACAGCACAAATGATTAACTTTTTTTTTTTTTAATTTCTATTTAATACACATTGTCCCTTTAATTTGTGGCGCTAATATCAGTGACCATCTTCTTACCCCGAGGCACAGTAGAGAAAGCCATGTAATATTTTGAGACAGCAAAAAAATGAGGTCATCCTCCATTGCCGATTTTGTACCGTGGCCATTAACTAATTGACAAGCTCTCAATAGTCTCTTTCAGCGTGTCATGCTCCCCCGCCATTGAGCCACGGCCACGTTGCTAGCCGTCTTTCTTAACGCAGGACTGGAGACTGTGGAGCGGCCTTGTTGCCATGGCAGCAAGCACTTTCACATTCTCCCCGCATAGCATTGGAGCGTTCGTGCTGCTACTTCCGAACGGGTGCCCAGCCACAGCCGGAGGACGGTCTGCTCTCAGACAGGACCTCGCCGGAGTGGTTTTACCTCCCACTCTGCTAACACATGCTACCATAATGCTGCCACCCACTCACTATTCTCCATCTTGTATTTTATTCATGCAAAGGATCCCCCCAGGGTGCCCTCCCCATTCTGGTAGGACAGAACGGAACAGCTTCAGTTTGGTTTTTACAGTTCTTAATTTCCAGGAAAGACACGGTTAAAATTCAAAATACCATGTTACATATCTGATTTATTCCGAGCCGTATTATTTCTTTTTCTCCCTGAAAAGAGCATCAAATAGCCGCAACTCAAAGAATTAATTCTTAGAAAAAACCCTCAATGTCCATTTATTGAAAACCAATGTAGCTTTCTGCTGTTGCCTTCCAGAAATATTCATATTCACAACAAATTCAGCTCTTTTTCTTCATTTCTTTACCTACCATCCTTGAAAAAAGGTTGTCGGCAAAGAAACTCAACACATGAATATCACGAATAATATCAATTAACCCCGTCTATTCAATTTGAATCACAATCGAGCTGGACCAAGGATTCAAACCCAGAACTGTCAAGCAAATATGCTACCCACTAAGACAAGACATTCTTTTTCCACTTTAATAGTAACGTCATTTATTCCAAGTAAACAAACTCAATTGAAGCGAGCGCTGACGTCATATTGTGCAACAAATCTCAACACACCCCAGTTAATAGTTGTGGGAATGAGCTAGCCTCGGCGCTATTCCGTAACGCAACAAGTGAACTCCGAAGCTTCATTTACGCCCACCTAGAGTTTGCTGACCTCATGAGAACATATCCTCCATTAAATCAGCTTGGGATCTAGTTGACGCTTATGTCTGGTTGCATGGTGTTTTTTGTTTTTTTTTCTCCTGCTCATGTGTGGATCAGTAAAACATGTCTGGACATGTCTGCCACACTTATAGGAGGATCTCACAGCATCGCTGCTGTGAAGGAACATAGAAGCCAGAGGCGAGAGAAGATACTTGGCTTCCATTCATTGTGGACGCCTACACCTTTTTTCAAGGTAAATTTTGGTTTGGGTATTATTTGTGTCGGGTATGGAGATAATGTATGTGGGTGTTGAATAATGGAGGATTGTAAACATTCAGTAGGAAAGTGATTTTTTAAACAGGTGTTATATTTATTTTAAAGAACAGCTCAAGTTTGGGGTTATCGTAGCATAGACTGCAGTTGCGTAGCAATGGTGGAAGTAGGCCACGGAGTTGTGTTGAGGAAATTCCGAAAAGGTTCGGCACTTGTATCTTCTTCGTTCGGTGCAGGACAACTTTTATGCATCGTGGCATTCATTGCTAGAATTCCCACTTGAAAGCTTGTTTTAGCTCGCTTGACTGGTTCGACTGTTTAATGAGGAATACGCCAAATCTCTGCGCATGTGTTGAGATGCTAAGCTATCTGAAACCGCATTTTGCATTTATAAAACTATAAAAACTATAAGTTACTCGAGAAAAAGGTCCTTAATTTTAGTCTTTGTTAGTTAAAATCATGCACGAGCTTTTGGATTCATTTTAAATTGCAATTGAAAATAAAAATGTAAATATTTCATTTTGGTATTACTATATATTATTACATAATATTACCTTTTATGTGGCATTTGCAAAAAAAATTTAAAAAATAAAGCTAATACTAAAACCAATGAAAACTAATCTAAAGCAAAGCATTTAAAAAATAGTAAAATAAATAAAATTAACAAAATTAAATAAAAAATAACAAATCTGCTCTAAAAACTAATTAAAACGAACTGAATTTTAAAAAAAAAATCTACAATAAATAAATAAAACTATCCCAAACTATTATGCACTGTATCTTTACCACCTTCTGTCCAGCTCATTATTCAAAGACACCATTGGAACTATTTGCATTCCGCCAAAAGGACCTCTCAGGGTATTTATTAGTCCTCTCTTCTAAGTGTACGATTTTGTTGGATTGTCCCCCTTGCACCCTCCAGCGTGTTGTCAATTGGAAGGGGCCACCCTGCATGTGGCGCCTGCAGAGGAGCAGATAGCAGTCTGTCTTGGCACTAGAGTCCCTGTCTGCAGCCTGGCTCTCTCTCTCTCCCTCCCTCTCTCTCTACCCGGTGCCTCGCAGGGGAAAGAGGTCCGAAGAGGGCCAAGTCAAGTGGCTGGGTGTGGGTGGTAAAATATCTCCGGGGGCAAAAGACTAGTTGCTGGTTACTCTGAGTCATTTTCCATCTGAAGAGCAGCTCAATCATGGCAGTGGAGATTAGATGGAGATTTGCCTCCAGGGGGGGGAGAAAATGCATATGAAAATGAACAAGGGCAGAGCATTACAGGGGCTTTGCTATCACACTCCACGATTTAATCCTCCGACAGTTTTTGCGAGCGTGCATCTGCGCCAGTCTCGTTGCCTGAGAAATGCCCATGTGAATAGTTCTTTATCTTCATGCACATCCATGTCTGTCTATGCAAACCCGCTCCAAGTTCGCCTCCCTCCGTCGTCCCTCTCCGTCTGTTGCTCGCTGCCACCCTCCCTCCCTGTGTGAGCGTAGTCTGGGCTCGGAGCCAAGTAGTGTGTGTGTGTGTTTTTTTTTTTTTTTTGAATGAATACCTGATGGCTGATGGGGCTGGCGGAGGGGGAGGAGCCATGTCAGTTGGAGTACTGAGGGAGAGAGAGGCAGGGAGAAAGAGGAGGGAGAGGGAGAGAGGCAGCCAGGCAGAGAGAGTGAGCTGGCGGTCTGGTGGCCTTGCATAACACACGTTGGAGAAGCCTCGCACGCAAGACCTGGCGTGGGCTTTTTGCACAGGAAAGGGGGGGCCGGCGGAGGGGGGAGACCTCCTCTGCCATCAGGCCGATTGCAGGGGCGACGGAGGGGCAACAGGGTCTTCGCTACTGCACAAAGGACGTCTCCGGGATTTCAGAGGAGGAATCGGTGCACATGTTCTGCAAGCGGTGGCTGTGGAAGAACCGGTGAGCTATTCTTAGTACTTGAACCAGCAGAAGGGTGAGGAGGGGGGGGACGGGGGGACGGTGGGAGGAGGAGGCTTGTCTCTAAGCGTTTTGATTTGTGGCATCGTAGTATTTGCTGTCCTGCTACTATACACTGTCATGCTACGAAAGAAAGGCTGGAGATGTTGAATCCGTTCAGACGTTGAGGTGACTGATCTGAGAGGGGAGGCGGCTTGCATTGTCAGCATGCCCCCAGTGTGTGATCTGTGTATGTCCGGCACTGATGCAGAACTCTGGAGTCATTGTGGAGACAAACAGCCTGAGCCCTCAGCCCCAGTGCCTGTTCTTTGGCTGTAGCCAAGCACACGGCTCGGCCCGCCTCTTAAAGGGACACACACGCGTTTGTTTTACACTGAGAAAAAGGGGGGGGGGAGACAATAAAATGTCTCTTTTGGATAAATCTCCCAGACTGTATCAATCTGCCTTGCTGCGATGAAGACGGAGATCTATTTTTGCGCAGAGAATCCCACATGCGTGCCCTTCTCGGTAATTCCCCCCCCCCCCCCGTTTCATGCATAAGCTCAAATTGATGATGGTGATGATGATGTTTTTGTTTTCTAAATATAGCCACTGCTGCACAGGGCTGTGAATCCATGTCTGGTTCTAGCAGGTGAGATATGAAGAAAAGCATTACTGACATGAATGTCAGTCCAGGGTCATTTTATTTGTGCCGTTTTTTTTTCTTTGGGGGGGGGAGGCTTTCTAATCGTAGCCCGGGACACTCTAGGTACGTAATCACTCCTTCCTTGCGTCTTCCTGCTGCAGAGAGATGTTATTGCTATGAAGTTGAGGATCAATGCGAGCGCAGGAAAGGGTTGGGGGGGGGGGGGGGGGCTACTGCTGCGTAAGATTAGACATGTACTTGCCTTTCACCTGGAGACACAACAGCCTCACGCACATAGCGTGTAGATTTTTTCACGGGGATTCTCACTCATCATATGAACATGTGTCCCCCTCCGCCCCTCCTTATCTGATGTAATACTTTGCAGAGGGGGACAGTCCAGGGCTGGATCCAGAGTGTCCACGGCGTCTTGACTCGCCGTGACATTCATGTCTTGAAAGCGCGCCTTTGTTCTCCGTAGCACAGGGGGTTGCGTTTGCTAGTCACTGATCTAATAATAGGCGGGAAGATCAAGCCGTGATGTTAATGCGTGACCATGTGCACTGGGGGTGAAAAGACTTAGGGTCGTCTTTAGCCTTTTGTGCTGAGATGATGATGATGTCATTCCAGGTGTTGCTGAGGTGGGCTTGTTGCCACAGAGTGATGCTGCACGCCGTCTAGCGTGAGTGAGTGAGTGAGTGTGTGTGGTGACATCGCAAGGCGGGGGCTGATGCTGCAGGCACTGTTCAATGTGGGTCAGGAGGAGCCGCGCTGTCTTTCTCACCCCGTTCCTCATTCCCAATCCTCTCCCTGCCTTGCTGCCATCCACATCCTACATTGCCGTTTTTGCTATCCTCCCCCTCACTCGTTGTCTACACCCCTCCTTTGTTACCTCTTGTGGCTGTATGAGGCTTTTTGATCACATACAATGCTAGGATTTTTTTTTTTTTTTTGCTGCTTCCTTGACAAGCTGCAATCTTGTTTTATCTTGAAATAGGCTAATCCAAACAGAAACTGACCAAGGTCCATTTTTGATGACTATATTATATATAGGCCACTTGTGTTTGCTTAGTGTGGCAAACCTCCTATGTAGTATAAAAAAAAAAAGCTCATTCAAAAGTAATGCTATGCACGTATATGTGTGTGTGTCATGGTCTCAATCTCGGCGCTGCCTCGAGCTTGTTTTGCAATTTAGCCGTGTCTTGCTCATTGACCCAAAAATAAGTCTGCATAAAAGAGCAGAACATCTAGGAAAGTACATTGAACAAGTGGAAAGTCCTCCAATGGGAATTTAGATGAAAATCTGCTTCTAAAATTTTGTCTCCCGTCATGCTAATGCATCATGTGTGTTTCTTGATGCGTTTTCAACTTGGCTTTTTTTTAGGGTTCACTTCTTTTTACATTTAAGTGATCATTCTGGTCATATTGAGAGTGTTTGATTTCCATTATTTAAAATGTTTTTCAAAATTCTAACAAATCAGAGGTCCAGCAGGGTTTCCTGACATTGTATTTTACGATAGTGGTGAGCGTGAGGTTGTTTCAGAGTTTGAGGCTGCATAGTAAACAAATCTAACAAGGTCGACTCGTGCGTGTGTGCTATCCATGTGCTATGCAGCTATAAAATATGTCGATTCATCCCTTCAGTCAAATATTGACAATGGGCTTGTTGACATAGATACATACATTACTTTAGTTGACTCTTAGGATTACAACTCCGCAACAAAACCCAACGGTAATAAAAATGGTCACATCTTACAGAATGTACCTCAATTAAATGTCAGCTAGTCTGTGTAATGTTCCGGTCGATGAAGTCTGCCTGGAATTAATTGTTTATATTTACGTTAGCCCTGACTGCAACTAAAGGCCTTGGAGAGTTAAAAAAAAAAAAAGCAATGTACCACTCTTTACTGTTCTCCTGTAATGTGAGCTAACAGCACATGCATTCGACATGAGCGTGTTGCCCAGGAAACTCCAATCATCTCCCATCATAGATGAGATAAAAATATCATTGCGCTGTTTTCCCTCATGGAAAATCCTGTGAGATCGGGGCAATTTATCGTCTTCATTAATTTGTGAATGAATACGTAAACAGTCCCGTCAAGGAAATATGCAAAGAATAACATGCTCCGGAATAAAACCACCAATGTGGTTTTACTACTCGAGTTGTGTTTATACCACCTAGTGGCTGAAACAGGCCGAAACGGTCTTACAGACATGAAAGCGAGCACACTTTTGAAGTGGATCACTATTATGCCTGCCTTTTTAAGTAGTGACACTCCACTGCAAGAACCACTTGAGAAACACATGATTGTAATAACTGTCACATATGTCTTCAAAGGGCTGTTTTCAATAGAAAAGCAAAGGAGCAAGTGTTGCATAACCAGGATGTTTCTATACTGATGGTATGAAGGCAATAGACAAAAGACTCTAAAGCTGTTGCAAATGCCAAATCCTTAAGATTTAGTTGCACATTTTTTTCCCCCAGCTTCGAAGGCTGGATTACATCCATTCATAACTTTATACATCTGGCACGTTTAGTAAAGCTAGCCTTGCTAGCGTAAAGATTGAAAACCAGTCAGAGTCAAATTGATGTATGGACTTACCCATTGTGTTTCTTTCTCAGTCATCAGATTCCGGCCGACATTGTGGAAGAAGAAGTGGATCCATTAGAGATGATTCCACATGAAGTTTATGGAGCTCATTTTATGAGCTGTCCCTTGTGTGGATTGAGACCTGGAGCTGTATGCTAGTGAGCACTAGCAGAGCCATTGCACCCTGGCAAAGAGAGGACATAAACACTGAGCGTGAGCGAGAGACAATAGAAGCGCTAACAAGAGACACTTAAAAACCAATCTGGCACAATGAAATCCAATCAGGAGCGAAGTAATGGATGCCTGCCGCCTAAAAAGCGAGAAATCCTGGCGCTGGAGCAAAGGCCAGTGGCAGTGGCGACACCAACTCCTCCAGTGGTCCATCAAAATCCTGCTCCACACACTGAGAACCTAGCATGGCTGGCAAGTGTAGCCAGTGAACGATGCAGGTCCAGAGACTCGGAGAGCCCGAGATGTCCCGTCCCGTCTACTTCGTCCTCTTCCCCTTCCACGATTCCAACTTCAGCGACGACTCTTTCAGCGGTGCCGCTGGCCTCGCTACCTGCAGTTTATTCCACAGCCATTCCTCAGCCCACAGGAACCATCCAGTTTGCTCAGCTCGGACCGAACGTTCAGTTCATAAGTTCCGGGCCCTATGCCGGTTACATCTCTTCTCATGTCGTTCCGGCCAACACCAGCTCGATGGGACAGCGCCCTCACCTGGATGGTTACACTACTGCCCTGATCTCGCCTGGCACCAAAGGGGAACAGCAGTTCCAAATTGGCCTCTCTCCCACAGAGCTTGCTCCCGTCTCCCTTCCGAGCTCTCCGCAAGTCACCAGCCAGTACATCCATCTTGATAGCAGAACACCTTTGACCGTCAGTGGCGCCGCCGTCTCGACACCTGGAGCTCACCTCCAGCTCCAGCCTCATCACGCTGTCCTCCCTCAAACGCTCACTCTCGCACCCTCCCAACTGGTTGTTCAGTATGCAGACGGTTGTGGTGGAAAGAAACCGGAGGTGCACGCTAAGGGTGTGCTGAACGGTGAATTAGAAGTCGTCAAACAGATGAAAGCTCCCACCCAACCAGCAAATCATCAGCAGGTTCAGAGCTACGAGGCAAGACACATCCTTGTGCCCGCAGACTATGGCCAGAACCAAACAGGCCTTCAGACCTCCTTAGTACTTGTGGCCCAGCCTAACCATAGCAATGATCAGGAGCATGGCTCGAATAAGATTTCCTTAGTTCAGACCGAAAAGGGAGGCATCTGTTTAGGGAAACCTATATCGAGATCTTCCTCCTACTCCTCCCTCTCGTCATCGGAGGTGATGAGGTCTGTCACACCCCATACAGTCATTCAGACAACTCTAGCCCCCGAGGAGCTGCCAGCCAGTCTTTATTCTTCCACACAAGCCCCCATCATTGGCTATATCACCAGTGGCAACCAGCATGCGGTGAGCTACCATGCGGCACTCCCGCAGCACCTGGTCATTCCAAGTGGTCAGTCCTTGCTTATTCCAGTCAGCAGTGCAAATAACGGCACAGAAATGGAGACCAGCCGTGCCGTCAGTTCGCTGACCGCGACCACAACGCCTCAAATATCCACCGCCATGCCTCATGCCTATCTTGCCACCGCCCTGTCCAAATGTGAGTCTTTAGGCAACGACGGGAATCAAGTTCCTTCCTCGATCGGCCCGGCTCCTGCTCTCCCAGCCCCGGTCCCTGCAGTAGTAGCAGCACCCTCCCCAGTCCCGCCTCCAGTTACTCATCCAGTCAATGCTCCAGTCCCTGCTTCCATCCAAGCTTCCCCCACCATGTCCTCTCCCTCCTCCCCTGTGGCTCTCCCGCCTTTCTTTATGCGAGGCTCAATCATCCAACTTGCTGATGGGGAGCTAAAGCGTGTGGAGGACCTCAAAACAGAGGACTTCATCCAGAGTGCCGAGATCAGCAACGAGCTGAAGATTGACTCCAGCACCGTTGAGCGAATCGATAGTGGCCAGAGTCCTAATGCTGTGGTCATACAGTTTTCCGTGGGGGAGCTGAAGGCCCAGGTGGGAGAAAAAAAATTCTTGCATGGTGTATCTTACTCGCAGATCATCTCTGCACAACATTAACATTTTGCAGAATGCCTAAATGTGCACTCTTGTGTGTTTCTGCAGGTGTGTGTGGAGGTGCTGGTGGAATACCCTTTTTTTGTATTCGGACAAGGGTGGTCCTCATGCTGTCCTGACCGGACCACGCAGCTCTTTGAGCTGTCCTGCGCTAAGCTGTGCGTAGGTGATGTTTGCGTGTCATTGACTCTTCGGGGTCTAAGGAATGGTTCGCTAACAGACAGCCAGTCTTTGGGGGCTCGGCTGAAAACCACGAGACTGTCTGACCCTAGCAACAACTCAGACGCAGCTGTCAGCAACAGTCCCAGGCCAAACATTACAGGAATTAACAGCGGTATCGTTATGAAGGCTTCTGGTGCCGAGAGGATAGCTGGATCTATGTCAGGGCGGCAGTTACCAACCGAAATGCAACTAAATCCAGGATCAGCGGAGGGGATCTGTGGAGGAGAATCTGTGTTGGCAATCTCCGCAAGTGCTGGTAAAAGACAGGGATCGGACAAAATAGATATGCCCACGCTCTGCAAAATACAGTCCAGAGATCCGGACAGAACCACTGTTCGCAAGAGACGATGGTCGGCTCCGGAGAGGGAACAGACTGAAAGGGTAGACGAGGAGCCTCCGTTGACTCTACTCAGACCCTCCATCATCTCGCAGGAGGTGAAAATCAGCATAGAGGGCCACTCGAGCAGTGGCAGAGAAAAATGCTTGATCAAACTATAGACTATGGGAGGGAGCTTATGTTGTTTGTACTGTGTTTATCTACTCCGTGTTCTCTCTATTCAGACTACTATAACTTAGCAGAGTTTATTTACACAGTATCACTATTTTTATTTCTGCCATAGGTTCAGACACCTTTTGAGTACAGTGTGTGGTCACGCACACTGCAATCAGTGCAATCAAGTTGTAAGCAAAAATGAGTGTGAATGTTGGGGAAGATACCTTAAAGTGTGTCATCGATCATGAGCTGGATCTCCGTTGTCACATCGTCCACAGGACCATGGCGTTCTGGACTCAAACGTGAACAAGCACAGAATATAGATTCATGTGTAAAAGGCGAGCCGTGGGGCTTATTTCTTTCGATGGCGTGACGTGATGAGTGGTAGCGCGTTTAGGAGTCAAAGATCAGCCATTGTACGATTTCATGGTATTGATTTGGCAATAATCGTTGCGGAGACCTTTGCCACCTCACACATCTGTTTATTTCTCCAGTCTTTCACATATGTGCTGCCACCGAGTGTGTGTATGTTTTGTGTGTTTGTCAACAGTAAGGCACTTAAAGTGCACAGGGGTCAGGTATGAATGTCCTCAATACTGACTTATGAAGTCACGGATATGTCGTTTGCTGCACCTTCAATTAGTACAATGCTCGACAATTTCATACAGACGGGTTTGCAATATGTGCGTGACAGCAGTCACACTATCACACATTCCCGTAGGAGTCTAAAGAAAGCAGACGGCCTCAAGATCGTTTTTTTTTTTCCCCGGGCGTTTCTACAAAACCAATCACCATCAATGGACTCTCTGGAAAAAATAACTTATAGCTTGTAAATAGGGTGGTACATACTTCAACCACTGACACTTGACTTACAATTTGGGAGCTCACCTCGGTTTGGGTAAACTAGGGTAGAGTGTTGCTTGAGTATCATAAATGGACTCACACTGAACTGGCATTTCTTAAACTGTATAGATCTAAACTGCAATATGACCAGAAGCTGGCAATCCAGCAAGCAAACAATTGCCTTATTACGCATCCAGCAGACAAGAAGAAACCTCAACCTGCATTTGGAGGCAAGCAGAAGCCTGATCAAATTCACTCTCCTTTTTAGCTGTTTGGGTTTCCTGAGGGAAATCCAGTTTGTGGCACCCCAGCTAGTAAGTGATCCTCTTGCTCGCTATCAGTTTCCAACTCCCTTTGCAGGCTGGCTACCCTGGGCATCTCATTCCGCAGTTCCACTGCATAGTATTTACTCAGATTTACTTTTCCGACTTCAGCGCTGTTGCTTTTTGGTTCTTGGAAAGGAAGACATGGATAATATCAAGATAGTCGTGGTGACGTAGCTGTCTGGAAAAATTCTTTGTCGAGGATGTAGCTAAGCTCCTGCAACAGGGTAGGCTAACTTTAGCACCTGTGTGTTCTATCCATGTATTCTTATAAATTATAATGATAAAACTATGACAAATTCAGTCAGCAAATGAGTGACCAGCAGAATCTCCATCTCATGCGTCAAGTAAGTACTATGCAGTGGAAAAAAGTCATTTATCAGGTACAGTGGGTCCTGCACAACAACTAATTATTTAAAATTGTACTTCAAAACAAAAGAGTACCTCCTCTCATTTAATCCGATTTTTTTTATTCAGGTTCTGAATTGTTAGATATTTTGATAATTTCATCTTTTAAATTCTAGGCCAAATTCTGAGTTGCTAAACGAACAAAATGTACGTACTCTGATGGCAAACTGTTTCTGTCTCGGAAAAGAGCCGTATGAGTAATAATCGTGGCGATGCTAAAGCACAATATCCTCTGTTAAGCTACTTAGCTGAAAGCTAGAGAGTGCTCAGTAGAGCCGATGGAGATTGATGAGTCAGGTGATCATATTGTTAGGGACATAACCTGATCAGGTTGTCCTGGTTGAAAAACCGGGATGGGCAGTAGAATAAAAACCTTTTCTCCTCAATGAAGCTCTTGTCTTCAAGTACACACCTGCTACATCAGCGCCACTGCGGCGTCCGTCTTTTTGCTATTTCATTTCCTTTTAAGAATAGAGCCAAAATTCTACAGTTCATTCTCAGGAAGGGTATGTGTGTGTCTGTACGCATGTGTGTGTGTCTGAGACGGTATGTGGATGATCACTTGTTTTTTGTGTACGTTCTGAGCAGCAGCACTTTGATGAAGCATCCGGTGGGTGTTGGCAAAAGCGATGGCGGTCATGTTCCCAAACAACCGGTGAGGATAATCAACTGACTGTTTATCATCATGTCCGACGTGTATAACGATAGAATAGTGAGGCCGGGAATGTAAACACCCATTGGACAAACTATCTCACCTTTATTTTTGATGATGGATAGAGCTACTATTTAGAGAAAGAAAGTTACTGAAAGCCAGCTAGCGTTGATTTGTACAGTATATTGTATCTTAGAATGTGTACAGTGTGTGTATAGATATTCTAATCCTTATGTAGCCTACGTACTGTGTGTGCCACGGCGCCCTTTCTTCAATCATTCCATTGATGCAGCCATCAAAGTGGTCCTGTTGTTGCTTCAATTCATGAATGTGACATCATCTTTGAATTCGGACTTGACCTTGCACAGTGTAAAATTCATTATGTGATGATCCCATTCAGCGTGATAGCCAATGTCCTTTTCTAACTCCTGTAGGTGTTTTCTTGTCATTCTAAAAAAGGATTAAAAAAAAAAAAAAAAAGCCAACAACTACAAAAACACAAAAAATGACTGTTCTGCTTGTGTTCTGCTCAGGCTAAATACTGCCCACTGACTGTTGTACATCCAAAATCTCACATTGTTCACTTCAATGCATAATGCAAACTACTCCAAATTTTCCATTCTAAGAGAAATGTTTGGTGGCTAAGCTTGCCAATATCGTATAGTATACTGTATTTATGTTGTGTATTGTATGACCCCACTACCTTGCAGTCTGGTTTACTAAAAATGCTTTTAAAAACCGCACAAATTCCAAAAGGATGTCATGTTTGAGAAACCACACCCTATTGTTGGAAGCAGCTTATGTGTTTGGACTATTTTCAGTTGGAATTTCTTTCTGCTGACACTAATCTAAAATGGCATCACAGCATGGATGATTTAATAAAATTTTGGTGTTGACAACAGAAGAAACAGTTGAAAAAGTTTTAGAGGTTGCACAGTAAATACAATGTCATTCACTCAAAAAAAATATATATATTGTACCTGCTTTTGTACCAGACACTTAAAACTTGGGAATATACTTGTACTTTTTGGGGTCAAGTTACAACACCGACTGACAGGCGAGTTAGCTTAGCATAGGCAAAAGTAACGCATAAATGAAAATGAAACTACCTTAAACTCCTCGAAAGAATCTCTCAAGTGAAAATGAAGTATACACGCACAAAGTTTTAGTCTCAACAACCATGTAAAACATAATAGTTTTTTTTTTAATTAACAAATTGCAGTATCTTACCTGGAGATGGCGGCCTTGCAGTTGTTAGGGAAATAGACGTGGCCCAACTCCTTCATAAACCACATGCCATTTTTCGAATGGGAAGTTTTTTTGGTGTGTAAAAAGGTAGTTTGGCAAATGCATCCTCGACCACTTGCCTGTTGGACTGGCATACACAGACAGACAGACAGGTAGACAGACAGACAGGCACAGATAGCAAGATGGATAGATCAATAAAAAAATAAATAAAAATATGAATCAATAATAATAATAATAGCCAATTCAACTACAATATCCTAATGAACTAAATTAGATAATTGTACTGAATGATGTCGAGATAATGGAGTACTGGATTGCACTTTGACATACGTATGGGGCCAACTTTTAAATTGTAAATAGTAAAAGTCTTCCAAAATGTTGTTGGAGAGGATAATACGAAAAAACTTAAATACCCATGATTGCGTGATTAGCAGAATCATTCAGCATTTTGCTTCAGTTTGCACCAGTTCAACACCCTCAATACGAGCACTTTCTTTTCCAAACATCTGTACGCTGACTTTGTAAAGCAATTTTGTAACAAGGGTCTGTTTATTGGCTAACTCTCAGCCACCATGCCCTATATCCTACAACACTTTATTATATATCAATAATGTTCCCCTGTTTTGATGGTGTTGAGGTTTGCTAGTCAGAAACTGTTCAATCTTTACTTACAATGTTTGGTTTCAAATTTTATCAAATATATTCAAAGAAATAAAGACTCTAATGTAATTCAGTGGGACTCTTTTTTTTTCTGCCTTTGTTTATCCTGTAAGCAAATATAAGGATTCCAATTACATTTGAAAATCATTTACGAAGCTTTTCAATAATTTATGGACCAGAAGCATAATTTTAAAATCTATTCAAATATATTAATAGGTTAATGAATACGGAAACATATTGTGCCAGCTTGTTCGCCAAGAGACAAGAATTCTTAGATACCGATGTTTACTGTGATCTTAATATGTTTTGACACCACATATAGATTTACAAAACATACATATCCAAATAAAAAAGTAAAACATACATACCACTGCCAGTGAACAACCGGGTACTTTACTTAAACAATTTTAACGTATTAACTTCGCGATGACGCATCCTAGGTCGGCCATTAACTATTTCCTTCCCGCTTCTTTTCCAGAAACCGGAAGTGCCCTTCGAAGTTGGATTTATTTTCTGTTTCTATTGCAATTTAATATAAACAAGACACTGCTAAAAACTATATACAAATAACAAGAAATAAAAATAAATTCACACAGAAATTATTTGCGCACCTTGTAAAACTTGAACCATCGTTAAAACTGCAACAGCTCTGCCTAGCGGCGAGAGACACAACTGCATGCCGACTTCGGAAATTACACATATTATTCAAGGTTGTGGTCTTATTTCTATCATGGAAACAAACCGTAATAATTTGCCATTATTTATATTTTCTAATTTTAACTACCACCATGTTGCCTTTAGAGGGCACCGTGCATCCTCAAACCGGTTATCTTCACCTCTTCTTACCGCTAGAGGGCGCGAGAGTTCTTCCTCTGAAGTGTAGCTGTGAAACATCCTGTTTGACAGGAAAACTAAACAAATAGGGATAATTTCATAAAAATCTTTGACGTCATATTTATTCTCTGTGGTGTGTTTTCCCCATTTACAAAGCAACAAAACATTTTAAATGGAACTCAGATCAATGTCAGAATTTATCATTTACTTTTAAGAGATCACATGAATGGTATGCGATAAACCTGTATAAAGTTTTTGTAAGGAAAACAAAAACGACAAAAAAAAGCAAAACCTAGAGCTAGTGAGACAGACTGAAACCTCAGATAATCATTTCTTATATAACTTATTTCCACCTCACGTGATTTGGTGTGGCACAAACCATTCAAGACTTTTTTTTGGGTTGTGTAGCAAAACTAAAATCTATCATACCCACGACTCACTTCAGTATATACATTAAGCTCTGATAAAATAATGCCAGTGTAAACAAGCTTCAGTATCACGCAATGTACAAATATTGCACGTACATTCATAAATACACATGTTTTGCTTTTGTGCCTTCATGTTAATGCATCCCGATGTGTGTGACACATCGGACGCACAACAAAATATTGGATGAAGAGAAGCCCCTAATTAACACGTATAATGTACAGTCCCTGCACACAAATACATATCCACACAAACACCCACCGGTCACAACATTAGGTACACCTGTATGATATAATGATAGTCTTTTTGTTATCTCAATGGGAAATGACCACTAAGTGATCAAAATACCATTTTTGGGGTTACCTAATATCGTGGCTAGCATTCACACAAACACAGATGTGCCTCAGTTCATATAATGTGGATTTGTGAAGAACTTTCTTCACACTGTTCTCCTGTGGTCCTACCTCACCCCGGACAAACGATCCCAAAAATATCTTCTGCTGAAGCGTGCTTTGATCCGGTGCTGTCAAAGCTGAGAATCTTTAATCTCCGCCTGATGCAGATTGTAAGAAGTCGTCCCTCCCGCCGTGCCAGTTCATCGACAGGAGAGGCAGAAGATCTGGAGTCGAGAAACCGTCCTGTCCAACGACCCCAGATCTCCATTTGGATTGGATTCATTCAGAAGGTGCACATTCCTGCTTCTTAGGATATGTTCCTAATCATTCTAAGCATCTGCCGTTCGATCCGACGTCAGCTGCTCTTGGTCGGAGACGTTGTCCCCGGCTGGCGGCCTCGCCCGGTCGAAGAAACCGCACTGAGAGAAATACCAGCGACATTTTTAGCGGGATGACGATGTTGGAAACGGTGGTAAATACGAACCTTCCACATGGCGAGCGTTAGCACGGCTAGCACGAGTAGCCCGAGTAGTATCGCTAGGATGATGACCCATAGTGGTACGGCAAAGGACACATCTGGTGTCCCCCATAACACTGGTGTCCCCATCTAGAAACAAATGACCAATCAAATTCATACCGAAGCAGAATTGAGCCAAATCTTACCGAGATGGTACGTTGAGGCAAGTTGGGGGGCTGGACCCGATAAGGCATGGCCAGGACCACGAAGGTCACAGTCGAGTTGAGAATGTAGGGGTCATTACGCCGCTGCGGGACAAAATGAAATGTTATCATAATGAAGCGTACCAAAGGACATTGACTCAAAGGTCACGGGGTGTGACTTTAACCTTTTAAGTTTAGTTACGCAGCAAGCCTAGCAGGGGCCTGATAAACAAAGGGTTAATGAAGCAAAGATGTGGAACCAGACACTGACCTGCAGGAAAGTATGCGCCCACAGTCTTGACCGGACTTTAACTACAGCGCTCTGGCCGCGATCCAAGCGGCCCACGACGCACGTGATTCTCAAGCAGGAGATGTTGGTGCAGTTCTGTGAAAAGACACTCGTGAGGATTTCTGATCCCCATGCAGGAGATGTTTGTTTCTTACCAGGGTTTTACCGCTGTAACTATGGGCGGGGCTAGCAGCTCGCTTGCGGCGGCGAAGAGGATCGCTGGTGTTCCTCAAGAAGCCGAGAAGTTCGGGAGTATCTTGGAGGGATGAAATCTAAAAAAAACGTCGAATATAAAACCTTCAATGAGTTGCTTTCAGAAAACATTAAAAAAAATTCTCATACTAGGTCCCTATTGGCAATTTGGGGTGGACCACTTTTCCTGAGAACAACCCAGTTGATGAAGTCATAAGTAGCAATACATCGATGGTTAAGCTAGTTGGCAACAATATTGTGATTTTTATTTTTTTTTATCTTACCTGAAGCCCAAGTGGGTTGAGGCTGCTATTCGTCCGACAGCTTATTGGCCCATCAGTTCTAATCTCCATTGCGTACAGCAGGTTCTCGTCACGGAAGCGGGAAGGCCATCCGACCTCAACCTCGGCCTCCCGAATACTACTGGGACCCGAGTTATGGAGCTGTAGACGTTAGAAGTGGTGGAGAAGTTAGTCGTTTTATTGCTGTGGGCCTCAAGTGACTATCGGCTATAATTGGGTTATCATAACTGTGGCGTGATGACACGGGCCACCTGTGTTTTTTTGGCCGCACACTTATTAGCCTTCACTCACTCGGGAATGGAGACATAGACAAGACAAATCTACAACTCGAACCCTCGTTTGGCAATCGGGGGATAAATTGAGAGCTTAAATGAACCATCAATTCAACAAAGCCACCTTTCCACTCACTCACACATTCTCGCATAGACACACACGGTCATTAACAGTGAGGTAAGTCATCCAAACAGGACATGATCCTGGTGCTGCGGGGCAGGAATTCTGGAGCAAAAAAAAATGTCCGCCTTAAGTAGAAGCAGCTGCCAAGTGGGAAAAATACCGCCAATGAAAATCATTATCAGCTGCAGGAAAGGCCAGAAACTGCATCGGCCTCTTTAAAACCTAAAGACATCACATGTACAGCAGACACACACACACCATACACTTATTGTAAAGTGTCGCCAGTGTGTCTGCCAACTCCTTTTATCTGTCGTCTGTGACCTTGTTTTGCTCTGGCTAATTATCCCATGTTTAAAAAAAAAAAAAAAAAAAAAATCACTGTAATCCTGAATCTTACCTGCCTCCACAGTAGTAATTACACCTAACATGTTTACCTCGTAGATGTGGGTCACTTGTGGACCCACGTCGTCTTCCTTGACGGGTTTCTCTTTGGGTTCCCAGCGTGGGAATGGTAAAACCACCTGAGAAGGATGAGACACCCTGTGGAGATGAGGGAATTAATAATTAATCATAATATGGGTTTGAGATAACGACTGAAAATAGGGCAAGTTTAAAGTGAGGCTCGAAGATGGTGATATATTTAAATACGCTTTGGTGCTAATGAAGAGACAAAATACTGCAACAAAATATTTCTCACTGACAAACCTGCACCTAGAATGTTTACATTTGGCACTTTTTGAGTCAGAATAAATTCTGGCTGTTCATAAAAGATTGAGTTTTTGTTTTAGCAATTCCGATCTCATGAAAGCATTGCAAATTACAACCCGACAGAGATGTATAAACAGCTGAGCACTTGTTAAATAAGATTTTCTGTGTTCCGTTTAAAATGCTGCCAAAATGCTTCATCTGGATTAGTTTGACAATAACGATTCTTTAATCCTGCATCGAACAAATCAACTGCTCATATTGGAAAATTATTATGATATTTTTCCATTTCAACTGCTGAATGCAAAAAAAAAGTATTTTTCTGTGTTTTCATGTTTGTGAACATCTCGGTGTGCCTGCCGAGGGCTCTCAATTAACCCATGTGCACATGATTACAGCAGATGTATTTTTTTTTACGTTTTTTTTTTTTTTTTAATGCACTGTGGTGGAACAAAACAGAGGACATAAATTGCTCCAAGCACCATAAGCATAAAAGCAGATCGTTTGTATGTCAGAGAGGAGCAACAAAATGCAAGGACTCACCCTCGTAAATCAATTTGAGCTTTGGCGACGATGGCCAGATTCAGGCTGACTTGGTTGCTATCTGGGTTGTCTTTGTTGGAGCTGCGTGGTGGGTGTTAAAGAAATAAAACACATGGCGTAAAACTGTGACTTCATATAAGTGACAGGAATGTCTTAGATCATTTTTATTCTGTCGTCGTGTTTAACCAATGTGCAATTCTATGGCCGTGCATAAGTCAACAGACTGTGTGGGATAAATAATTTGTCAACACACAAGCCAAACACAGATTTTTCTATTCCACAAAATATTTTTTTCTTCAGTATTCTACGTATGTGTCTCACCTGTGGATCTGTAGCTCAAAGCTAATTTTTGGTCCAGCATTTTCAAGCCTTTGGACTGAAAACCGCAAGCCCACAGACATCTGTGGAGAGTGAATCAAAATCAAAATCAGTTTTTAATCATCAAGAAGTCACATGATATCCCGGTGTCCATTAATGAGGCAGGAAAGGCCCAATCAACGAGATCATTCTTCTGCTATTATGCGACTAGAAGATCCACTTTGTAGTGTTGACAAGATGCACACTGAGATGCTCCTGAGCCCCCCCCCCCCCCCCTTGACGTCCTCTAATGCAGAACACATGCAAGTGTGTGCTCATCGCAAAACTACACAAAAATCAGCGTACACAAATGCACGTGGACATCAGGTCTGACATATGACAGCGAGCAGGAAGAGCAACCCCGTGGGAGATTTGAGGCCATCTATATGGAACGCATTAGTGAGGCGATGAAGATCCAAAGAGGGCAAACGGGTACGGGGAAGACGTCACAGAGGGTCCGAGCTGAAAGCGGCTATTAAATCTTTTTATTCCTCGGAGCATCTGGAGCTAGAAAAAAAAAAAGCTCATTTTAAGCTACATGTTGTTGATATATGCTTAGGATGGCAACATGTTTATAGCTCAGGATGCTCTTTTATCCACATCAAAGATCTCCCTAGTTCATGTTTTCATTTTATCCATAGTCTTGTTAAAATGCTGATTGAGTAAAATGACATGCAAAAATGAAATATAGAAAAATCCAACCACTAACGAGACCATGAACGTATCACTTACAGAAGAAAGTTAAGACTGAAAATACTTAGCGGTGAACTATCAATGGAGAAGTAGACAACCACTAGTGTTCTGGATTTCCTCACGATATATTATACATGTAGAAAAGAAAACGATTGAAAATCCCTCAAACTGGAATTCCAAGATAGAAGATTTTTGGTTGTCCATGCCAATGTGATAAAAATCGAGTCTAAATTGGCTGTCGCCTTAATTTTATCGAAATATCTACTTTATGCTTGTTACATTTGCATTCCATAATTCAGATTTGGTATCGGCCTTCTCTGGGATGTTTGTGACATGAAGCAGGACCAATGACCCAATTCCATCGATGACATTATTATACCCGGCATGTGAGTATGTTCGCCACAAGCCTGTGGATTCCTGAGGGGGGGGGGGGAGTTAATAACTCTCATCTGGACCGCCAGGACCCCCACCCCCCACGTATATACACACACCTTCTGCACTCTCTTTCTTCCCCTGAGCAGTGTAACGTGACCACATAATTGATTTATAACAATGCGGGGTGTCACACCTTCACTAAAATCCAACACCTTGACACATGAGGTCTAGATAGCAAATGACGACGCCATTTTATTTGATTTTTTTACAAAGCCTTGGATCTTTGCATGTCAGTCATCCGGGTGTTAATTGGTGAGTCAAGGCGAACGAAATAAGAGTCAAGGAGATGATCGCGAAGCATTGGAAACAATCTATCAGAATGTGTTAAAGTTGAGGAGAAGCAGGAATGGGGTGACCAAAAAAAAAAAAAAGTGCTTGATGGATTTGGAGTGTGTGTCCGCTCACCTCAGTTTGGGCCACCATGGGATTGCCCAGGTCACACACTACAAGCCTGGAGTCATTCACCATGTTGTATTCGCAGTCCAGCTGAGCCAGAGACTGGAAGAGGAAAAAAAATCATCAAGAAGGAAGTTGGGTGATTTTAAAGTAGAATGGTCGAAAGCAGACGTGATGAATGTTCTGACAGTAACAACCTCATCCATCACGCAGCTCCATTACATTCTCATTAGAGCACACACACACGGCAGATGACCCCGTCGATGTGCGGGGGCTGCTAATGCTAATGAGCTAGTTCCACCCAAACAAATACAATCACGACACAACAGGACGTGATATCACACTTTGTCGCACTTTGTGTTTTAACTGGATAATTGCTTCATTGTGAGGCTTCTATTCTCAGAACTGGTGTGTGTGTAGCATGTGTGTGATTTCTTTCACCTCAACTTTTCTCTCCACGCCAATATAGTCGGCTTCCGATGGGAGCAGGACGTGTAACTCGGTCTCGTAGGCTCCTTCTCCTCGGTTCGTTGCCGTGATGGTCAACATAAACAAATTGTCATCTCCGATCACCAGTTCAGAGTGGTCCCTGTTGGCGGAGGAGGGATTTCATTTTTTTTTATTTTCATCCTAAAAATTTACTCATTGTCCATTTTCGACCCAAATGTTTTTAGAGTGATGCATTTGTGGAATCAAATGTCCTTGCTTGTGTGCATGTATGTGTCAGTCAGTAGTGGGTGACAGGATGTTTGTATAATGTTGCCATGGCGACGGCGTGCATCTGGAAGCACTACAGAGAGAAGGCTGGTTCACACACATATGCTCCACATGGTAGACTTGATGCACAACTCTGATGTAAACCTTTCTCTTTGTTTGACGAATAACAGATTTTTTTTGTCTTGGCTGAGTTCCATGGTTTTTTTTGTTGTTGTTGGAGGTCTTACATGCTGGCAGTGAGCTGAAGGTCCGGGATGCAAATATTGTCATCACCGCAGTCCAGGAGAATGTAGGCCTGAGAAGAAGAGGATTGTTATGAAGAAATGTTGGAAGGACACTGGACATCATCCCACCATGAAGTGTTTGTGGACAGGCGGACAGATATACCAAATGGACATTACATTAGGTACACCTCTGCAAATCTCTGACAGGATCCAATAAAAGAGCTAATGTGAATTAAAAAAAAAGTTTTAAATTTATTTCATTTATTTAAATAAAAACCAAATATTTTTTTTATTTAAAAAATAAAGTGAATAAAATAAAATGCTGTCATGAGGGGATGAGCAAGCCCTTACTGAGACTTTTTTTTTTTTAAGGAATGTGGGAGGAAGTCAGATACCAGGAGAAACTCCACACAAGCATGAAGAGAACACACTGACCTAAATTTCTAGTTTGGCATATTTTAACAACAAATTTGTTATCCTTGTTGATCGGCTTTATAAAATACTGTACATTAGCTTATTAGCTTACATGCTCTTGCAGGAAAGTGCTGCTGTAGTAGTTGAGGACCGGTGGGAGCGTCTGGCCCTGAGAGGGAGGAGCTAAGCTGTAGTTCAGAGCTAATGAGATGGGAGTCAATTTGTCACGGAACTCGTCTTCCTCCTGTGAAGAAACATAGAAGCATATGGTCAGAACTGACGGGAAACAGCACAGGTGGGATTCGATGGTGGGGTCGACTCACTCGCAGGTAAATGGTGTAGTTGAGGCAAGCCTGAGGATGGCCGTGGCCCAGCGTGAGGAGTCCGGTCCGCTGAGGTTGCTGGTTATCCAAAAAGAGGACTCGCTTCACGCCTCCTCGGACGCCCTTCAACCAATCCAAATGCACCTCTGCTCTCAAGACTGACGGGAAAGAGATGCATGCAGGAAATGATTGATTTATTTTTTTAAATACATAGGGGGGAAGCAATTTTAAAAATTACAAATAAATTGAAAACAGAAATGTTCTTCCTTACCCACAGAGCCGGGGATGCCTATTCCGCTCACTTCTGCACATACATCCACCTTCAGGCTGCGAGATAAGAGTAGCAGAGTTAATGTTGCGTATCGCACTCAATGTGCACAGGCTAATAGACGTAATCCCGGTAATTTCTTTTTTAGGGCGGTGAATTCCTTAGGGGGCATTCCTTTACATAAACAGACATGGGAGCTTGGGCAAATGCACGACTTTCCTCTATTTATTTATTTATTTATTTATTTATTTATTTATTTATTATATTTATTATATTTATTTAATATTTATTATCATATATTTATTTATTCATATATATTTTTTTAATTGATCAATTTAAGAGTATGTGCCTGTGTGTTATCGCCTCTTTAAATCAAGGAAATGGTAAAGTGAATGAAAACTACAAAACATTAGGCCAAGTTTGTTTGGTTTCACTTCAACAACTGGTAATGACTTCAATGACCTCATCGGAGTTGGTGCCAAATTTAGTAATTATGAGCTGCATTTCCCGAATATAATAAATTGATGCTTTAATGTTTGTAGTAAAACACAAACAACCCCCTCTGGGGTTATTTGGAAGACTCCAGGTGGTTTTGTGAGATGCTGCATGTGTTTTATATTTAATGTATTTAATGTGTTTGTGGCATAGTCTACATGTGCAGCAAACAGCTTTTCTTAGTCATGATAATGGAATTATTCCAAAAAAATAAAATAAATGCATGTGTGCTTTAACCAGCAAACACATTGTTGTTATTATTACATGCTTACTGTAGGCCCCCCAAGTTACATTTAATGGGTGAGAACTTTTAAGACATTTAACATCACAGCTTCATCCTCAATCCATCATTCATTAGATAAGCCTTTTTTTTTTCTTTTTTTTAAATTTAAGATACTGTGAACAGTATTCATTGCCTGGCCTCAAGCTGTTTTGCTCTAAAAAGAACAGTGAGTAACAGACAACGGGGAATTTATGCTTGGACGCATTAAAATTGGGAATTTTTTTTTGCAAGATTGAGAAAAAAATAAACTGGAATGCATTGTTTGGATATTGGGGACAAAAAAAAAAAAGGAGTGTCAATTTCTGCATTTTTTGTGGTGAGACCACAATCTTTGGAAAAAAAAATAAAAAATCTCCGAGGGAGTCAACAGCAGTTTGTTCGCCCTACAATGTGTTTTGAATAAACATAAATATTAAATTGGATGTATCAGTGATGTAAACTCATTTTTATGACTTGAGCTGAAGTTCCCATAACAATAAATAATGCATATCAGATTCACGACATGTTGCTAGAATATGATTGGCTGGGAGAAATATCCTACTTAACGAAAAACTTTCTGCCTAATGTTAAAACTCACGACACAAAGCGGGCGTGCTTTCGCAACAAATCGTTCACCCCTTGACCCACGGCGTCACTTAATTCTGTTTGATTTTGTGTCATAGCATATCTGGTTCAATACCTCCGTAGCAACTTTGCGTCTGTTTATTTGAATTATCCGAGTATTATTATGACACAGCGCCATAGTTTAGTGCTTTTTGTCAATCAGGCTCAAATCTCGCAGCACGGCGATGGCAGCGAGCCCAGCACACTTTTCTTGTCTAAACATTCCCACTTCCATCTTGAATATGTTCGAACCGACGTAGGTGAAGCAGCGGGAGAATTTTCGACTCAACTTTTTCAAATTGACCCCGGGGGGTAAAAAAAATAATATAATGAAAATAAGATTATACGGTTTCAAATGGATTGAATCCCTTATGGTTATATGAAATATAATTTGTGATGTGTGATGGCAGATGTGTAAAGGAGAGGTGAAATATAAATGTGTGCTGTGATTGTTAGATTTCAGAATTCCAGATTGAGGATTCATTACAGCAGCAGCAGATCTCATTAGTCTCATGTTTGCTTACGACTTTTATCCTTTTAGTTTTAAATCACCGGCACAGATGATATAACAAAACAAAAATATTTTAAAATTTGCCTTTCTACAAGTACAGGGGGGGATTTAATGTACTTTTCCAGATTGACAGGGATGTGATATTAGGAAGAGATCCAGACTAAATACTTTAATTCACTGCCAGCAAAATTACAAATTGATGTCTATAGCCGTCAATGGCAGTGAATGAGTTAAGCCGTCAATACAAAATACTCAAATGAAATCCGAAAAGTATGATGATAACTGAGATTGCATTCTTAGTGGTAGTTCATAGTTCAGCTTGTAAACTCAAAACATAACGTATGTCAATACCGTTAGAAACCGAGAAATATTATAAAATCACCAAAATGGCTACTCTGTCGGTGACTTCCACATTATGGAAAATTTATCTCCAGTCATGTTATTATCAGCATCATTCAGCATTTAAGAAAGCTGGAAAGTCGCTTGGAGCTCACGACATCCGACCTCAAAGGGTTCCAGCTGAACGAAAAACTACGACCGCAATGATGTCATAGTTTACTTTGTTTTTGCGTACATAATGTATGTCAGACGTCTTGACAACAAAGTAAATCTTTTTTTAAAAAATAACTCCAACCCTCAATATTTCAGAAACTCTCAATTATCGATAGTATACACGGATATTTTACCAGGTCACCATGACGTCGCTGAACGGCAGACGACACTGTCGATCATCAGGATTCAGGATTCTCGGGGTCAGGATCATCGCCGCATCCACAGACACAACCGCTTGAGCCCTAAACAAAAAAAATGAAATTCAAT